>NW_027472759.1:0-335033 GCF_030347505.1 Rhynchophorus ferrugineus | reverse complement strand
TCTGCTTCTAACTTGGGCCCAAATTGTAAAATGGTCTTATCTATTGGCGATTTCGTTCCAATTCACATTCCAAGTAATATTCGGCATGCTAATTACATTGCCGGTTGCCAAATTGCATTATCTCTTATAGTTTCCGAGATATGGACTATCGATAATTTACACCTTAGGCTCTGCTTCTAACTTGGGCCCAAATTGTAAAATGGTCTTATCTATTGGCGATTTCGTTCCAATTCACATTCCAAGTAATATTCGGCATGCTAATTACATTGCCGGTTGCCAAATTGCATTATCTCTTATAGTTTCCGAGATATGGACTATCGATAATTTACACCTTAGGCTCTGCTTCTAACTTGGGCCCAAATTGTAAAATGGTCTTATCTATTGGCGATTTCTTTCCAATTCACATTCCAAGTAATATTCGGCATGCTAATTACATTGCCGGTTGCGAAATTGCATTATCTCTTATAGTTTCCGAGATATGGACTATCAATAATTTACACCTTAGGCTCTGCTTCTAACTTGGGCCCAAATTGTAAAATGGTCTTATCTATTGGCGATTTCGTTCCAATTCACATTCCAAGTAATATTCGGCATGCTAATTACATTGCCGGTTGCCAAATTGCATTATCTCTTATAGTTTCCGAGATATGGACTATCGATAATTTACACCTTAGGCTCTGCTTCTAACTTGGGCCCAAATTGTAAAATGGTCTTATCTATTGGCGATTTCGTTCCAATTCACATTCCAAGTAATATTCGGCATGCTAATTACATTGCCGGTTGCCAAATTGCATTATCTCTTATAGTTTCCGAGATATGGACTATCGATAATTTACACCTTAGGCTCTGCTTCTAACTTGGGCCCAAATTGTAAAATGGTCTTATCTATTGGCGATTCCGTTCCAATTCACATTCCAAGTAATATTCGGCATGCTAATTACATTGCCGGTTGCCAAATTGCATTATCTCTTATAGTTTCCGAGATATGGACTATCGATAATTTACACCTTAGGCTCTGCTTCTAACTTGGGCCCAAATTGTAAAATGGTCTTATCTATTGGCGATTTCGTTCCAATTCACATTCCAAGTAATATTCGGCATGCTAATTACATTGCCGGTTGCCAAATTGCATTATCTCTTATAGTTTCCGAGATATGGACTATCGATTATTTACACCTTAGGCTCTGCTTCTAACTTGGGCCCAAATTGTAAAATGGTCTTATCTATTGGCGATTTCGTTCCAATTCACATTCCAAGTAATATTCGGCATGCTAATTACATTGCCGGTTGCCAAATTGCATTATCTCTTATAGTTTCCGAGATATGGACTATCGATAATTTACACCTTAGGCTCTGCTTCTAACTTGGGCCCAAATTGTAAAATGGTCTTATCTATTGGCGATTTCGTTCCAATTCACATTCCAAGTAATATTCGGCATGCTAATTACATTGCCGGTTGCCAAATTGCATTATCTCTTATAGTTTCCGAGATATGGACTATCGATAATTTACACCTTAGGCTCTGCTTCTAACTTGGGCCCAAATTGTAAAATGGTCTTCTCTATTGGCGATTTCGTTCCAATTCACATTCCAAGTAATATTCGGCATGCTAATTACATTGCCGGTTGCCAAATTGCATTACCTCTTATAGTTTCCGAGATATGGACTATCGATAATTTACACCTTAGGCTCTGCTTCTAACTTGGGCCCAAATTGTAAAATGGTCTTATCTATTGGCGATTTCGTTCCAATTCACATTCCAAGTAATATTCGGCATGCTAATTACATTGCCGGTTGCCAAATTGCATTATCTCTTATAGTTTCCGAGATATGGACTATCGATAATTTACACCTTAGGCTCTGCTTCTAACTTGGGCCCAAATTGTAAAATGATCTTATCTATTGGCGATTTCGTGCCAATTCACATTCCAAGTAATATTCGGCATGCTAATTACATTGCCGGTTGCGAAATTGCATTATCTCTTATAGTTTCCGAGATATGGACTATCAATAATTTACACCTTAGCTCTGCTTCTAACTTGGGCCCAAATTGTAAAATGGTCTTATCTATTGGCGATTTCGTTCCAATTCACATTCCAAGTAATATTCGGCATGCTAATTACATTGCCGGTTGCCAAATTGCATTATCTCTTATAGTTTCCGAGATATGGACTATCGATAATTTACATCTTAGGCTCTGCTTCTAACTTGGGCCCAAATTGTAAAATGGTCTTATCTATTGACGATTTCGTTCCAATTCACATTCCAAGTAATATTCGGCATGCTAATTACATTGCCGGTTGCCAAATTGCATTATCTCTTATAGTTTCCGAGATATGGACTATCGATAATTTACACCTTAGGCTCTGCTTCTAACTTGGGCCCAAATTGTAAAATGGTCTTATCTATTGGCGATTTCGTTCCAATTCACATTCCAAGTAATATTCGGCATGCTAATTACATTGCCGGTTGCCAAATTGCATTATCTCTTATAGTTTCCGAGATATGGACTATCGATAATTTACACCTTAGGCTCTGCTTCTAACTTGGGCCCAAATTGTAAAATGGTCTTATCTATTGGCGATTTCGTTCCAATTCACATTCCAAGTAATATTCGGCATGCTAATTACATTGCCGGTTGCCAAATTGCATTATCTCTTATAGTTTCCGAGATATGGACTATCGATAATTTACACCTTAGGCTCTGCTTCTAACTTGGGCCCAAATTGTAAAATGGTCTTATCTATTGGCGATTTCGTTCCAATTCACATTCCAAGTAATATTCGGCATGGTAATTACATTGCCGGTTGCCAAATTGCATTATCTCTTATAGTTTCCGAGATATGGACTATCGATAATTTACACCTTAGGCTCTGCTTCTAACTTGGGCCCAAATTGTAAAATGGTCTTCTCTATTGGCGATTTCGTTCCAATTCACATTCCAAGTAATATTCGGCATGCTAATTACATTGCCGGTTGTCAAATTGCATTATCTCTTATAGTTTCCGAGATATGGACTATCGATAATTTACACCTTAGGCTCTGCTTCTAACTTGGGCCCAAATTGTAAAATGGTCTTATCTATTGGCGATTTCGTTCCAATTCACATTCCAAGTAATATTCGGCATGCTAATTACATTGCCGGTTGCCAAATTGCATTATCTCTTATAGTTTCCGAGATATGGACTATCGATAATTTACACCTTAGGCTCTGCTTCTAACTTGGGCCCAAATTGTAAAATGGTCTTATCTATTGGCGATTTCGTTCCAATTCACATTCCAAGTAATATTCGGCCTGCTAATTACATTGCCGGTTGCCAAATTGCATTATCTCTTATAGTTTCCGAGATATGGACTATCGATAATTTACACCTTAGGCTCTGCTTCTAACTTGGGCCCAAATTGTAAAATGGCCTTATCTATTGGCGATTTCTTTCCAATTCACATTCCAAGTAATATTCGGCATGCTAATTACATTGCCGGTTGCGAAATTGCATTATCTCTTATAGTTTCCGAGATATGGACTATCAATAATTTACACCTTAGGCTCTGCTTCTAACTTGGGCCCAAATTGTAAAATGGTCTTATCTATTGGCGATTTCGTTCCAATTCACATTCCAAGTAATATTCGGCATGCTAATTACATTGCCGGTTGCCAAATTGCATTATCTCTTATAGTTTCCGAGATATGGACTATCGACAATTTACACCTTAGGCTCTGCTTCTAACTTGGGCCCAAATTGTAAAATGGTCTTATCTATTGGCGATTTCGTTCCAATTCACATTCCAAGTAATATTCGGCATGCTAATTACATTGCCGGTTGCCAAATTGCATTATCTCTTATAGTTTCCGAGATATGGACTATCGATAATTTACACCTTAGGCTCTGCTTCTAACTTGGGCCCAAATTGTAAAATGGTCTTATCTATTGGCGATTCCGTTCCAATTCACATTCCAAGTAATATTCGGCATGCTAATTACATTGCCGGTTGCCAAATTGCATTATCTATTATAGTTTCCGAGATATGGACTATCGATAATTTACACCTTAGGCTCTGCTTCTAACTTGGACCCAAATTGTAAAATGGTCTTATCTATTGGCGATTTCGTTCCAATTCACATTCCAAGTAATATTCGGCATGCTAATTACATTGCCGGTTGCCAAATTGCATTATCTCTTATAGTTTCCGAGATATGGACTATCGATAATTTACACCTTAGGCTCTGCTTCTAACTTGGGCCCAAATTGTAAAATGGTCTTATCTATTGGCGATTTCGTTCCAATTCACATTCCAAGTAATATTCGGCATGCTAATTACATTGCCGGTTGCCAAATTGCATTATCTCTTATAGTTTCCGAGATATGGACTATCGATAATTTACACCTTAGGCTCTGCTTCTAACTTGGGCCCAAATTGTAAAATGGTCTTATCTATTGGCGATTTCGTTCCAATTCACATTCCAAGTAATATTCGGCATGCTAATTACATTGCCGGTTGCCAAATTGCATTATCTCTTATAGTTTCCGAGATATGGACTATCGATAATTTACACCTTAGGCTCTGCTTCTAACTTGGGCCCAAATTGTAAAATGGCCTTCTCTGTTGGCGATTTCGTTCCAATTCACATTCCAAGTAATATTCGGCATGCTATTACATTGCCGGTTGCCAAATTGCATTATCTCTTATAGTTTCCGAGATATGGACTATCGATAATTTACACCTTAGGCTCTGCTTCTAACTTGGGCCCAAATTGTAAAATGGTCTTATCTATTGGCGATTTCGTTCCAATTCACATTCCAAGTAATATTCGGCATGCTAATTACATTACCGGTTGCCAAATTGCATTATCTCTTATAGTTTCCGAGATATGGACTATCGATAATTTACACCTTAGGCTCTGCTTCTAACTTGGGCCCAAATTGTAAAATGGTCTTCTCTATTGGCGATTTCGTTCCAATTCACATTCCAAGTAATATTCGGCATGCTAATTACATTGCCGGTTGCCAAATTGCATTACCTCTTATAGTTTCCGAGATATGGACTATCGATAATTTACACCTTAGGCTCTGCTTCTAACTTGGGCCCAAATTGTAAAATGGTCTTATCTATTGGCGATTTCGTTCCAATTCACATTCCAAGTAATATTCGGCATGCTAATTACATTGCCGGTTGCCAAATTGCATTATCTCTTATAGTTTCCGAGATATGGACTATCGATAATTTACACCTTAGGCTCTGCTTCTAACTTGGGCCCAAATTGTAAAATGATCTTATCTATTGGCGATTTCGTGCCAATTCACATTCCAAGTAATATTCGGCATGCTAATTACATTGCCGGTTGCGAAATTGCATTATCTCTTATAGTTTCCGAGATATGGACTATCAATAATTTACACCTTAGCTCTGCTTCTAACTTGGGCCCAAATTGTAAAATGGTCTTATCTATTGGCGATTTCGTTCCAATTCACATTCCAAGTAATATTCGGCATGCTAATTACATTGCCGGTTGCCAAATTGCATTATCTCTTATAGTTTCCGAGATATGGACTATCGATAATTTACATCTTAGGCTCTGCTTCTAACTTGGGCCCAAATTGTAAAATGGTCTTATCTATTGACGATTTCGTTCCAATTCACATTCCAAGTAATATTCGGCATGCTAATTACATTGCCGGTTGCCAAATTGCATTATCTCTTATAGTTTCCGAGATATGGACTATCGATAATTTACACCTTAGGCTCTGCTTCTAACTTGGGCCCAAATTGTAAAATGGTCTTATCTATTGGCGATTTCGTTCCAATTCACATTCCAAGTAATATTCGGCATGCTAATTACATTGCCGGTTGCCAAATTGCATTATCTCTTATAGTTTCCGAGATATGGACTATCGATAATTTACACCTTAGGCTCTGCTTCTAACTTGGGCCCAAATTGTAAAATGGTCTTATCTATTGGCGATTTCGTTCCAATTCACATTCCAAGTAATATTCGGCATGCTAATTACATTGCCGGTTGCCAAATTGCATTATCTCTTATAGTTTCCGAGATATGGACTATCGATAATTTACACCTTAGGCTCTGCTTCTAACTTGGGCCCAAATTGTAAAATGGTCTTATCTATTGGCGATTTCGTTCCAATTCACATTCCAAGTAATATTCGGCATGGTAATTACATTGCCGGTTGCCAAATTGCATTATCTCTTATAGTTTCCGAGATATGGACTATCGATAATTTACACCTTAGGCTCTGCTTCTAACTTGGGCCCAAATTGTAAAATGGTCTTCTCTATTGGCGATTTCGTTCCAATTCACATTCCAAGTAATATTCGGCATGCTAATTACATTGCCGGTTGTCAAATTGCATTATCTCTTATAGTTTCCGAGATATGGACTATCGATAATTTACACCTTAGGCTCTGCTTCTAACTTGGGCCCAAATTGTAAAATGGTCTTATCTATTGGCGATTTCGTTCCAATTCACATTCCAAGTAATATTCGGCATGCTAATTACATTGCCGGTTGCCAAATTGCATTATCTCTTATAGTTTCCGAGATATGGACTATCGATAATTTACACCTTAGGCTCTGCTTCTAACTTGGGCCCAAATTGTAAAATGGTCTTATCTATTGGCGATTTCGTTCCAATTCACATTCCAAGTAATATTCGGCCTGCTAATTACATTGCCGGTTGCCAAATTGCATTATCTCTTATAGTTTCCGAGATATGGACTATCGATAATTTACACCTTAGGCTCTGCTTCTAACTTGGGCCCAAATTGTAAAATGGCCTTATCTATTGGCGATTTCTTTCCAATTCACATTCCAAGTAATATTCGGCATGCTAATTACATTGCCGGTTGCGAAATTGCATTATCTCTTATAGTTTCCGAGATATGGACTATCAATAATTTACACCTTAGGCTCTGCTTCTAACTTGGGCCCAAATTGTAAAATGGTCTTATCTATTGGCGATTTCGTTCCAATTCACATTCCAAGTAATATTCGGCATGCTAATTACATTGCCGGTTGCCAAATTGCATTATCTCTTATAGTTTCCGAGATATGGACTATCGACAATTTACACCTTAGGCTCTGCTTCTAACTTGGGCCCAAATTGTAAAATGGTCTTATCTATTGGCGATTTCGTTCCAATTCACATTCCAAGTAATATTCGGCATGCTAATTACATTGCCGGTTGCCAAATTGCATTATCTCTTATAGTTTCCGAGATATGGACTATCGATAATTTACACCTTAGGCTCTGCTTCTAACTTGGGCCCAAATTGTAAAATGGTCTTATCTATTGGCGATTCCGTTCCAATTCACATTCCAAGTAATATTCGGCATGCTAATTACATTGCCGGTTGCCAAATTGCATTATCTATTATAGTTTCCGAGATATGGACTATCGATAATTTACACCTTAGGCTCTGCTTCTAACTTGGACCCAAATTGTAAAATGGTCTTATCTATTGGCGATTTCGTTCCAATTCACATTCCAAGTAATATTCGGCATGCTAATTACATTGCCGGTTGCCAAATTGCATTATCTCTTATAGTTTCCGAGATATGGACTATCGATAATTTACACCTTAGGCTCTGCTTCTAACTTGGGCCCAAATTGTAAAATGGTCTTATCTATTGGCGATTTCGTTCCAATTCACATTCCAAGTAATATTCGGCATGCTAATTACATTGCCGGTTGCCAAATTGCATTATCTCTTATAGTTTCCGAGATATGGACTATCGATAATTTACACCTTAGGCTCTGCTTCTAACTTGGGCCCAAATTGTAAAATGGTCTTATCTATTGGCGATTTCGTTCCAATTCACATTCCAAGTAATATTCGGCATGCTAATTACATTGCCGGTTGCCAAATTGCATTATCTCTTATAGTTTCCGAGATATGGACTATCGATAATTTACACCTTAGGCTCTGCTTCTAACTTGGGCCCAAATTGTAAAATGGCCTTCTCTGTTGGCGATTTCGTTCCAATTCACATTCCAAGTAATATTCGGCATGCTATTACATTGCCGGTTGCCAAATTGCATTATCTCTTATAGTTTCCGAGATATGGACTATCGATAATTTACACCTTAGGCTCTGCTTCTAACTTGGGCCCAAATTGTAAAATGGTCTTATCTATTGGCGATTTCGTTCCAATTCACATTCCAAGTAATATTCGGCATGCTAATTACATTGCCGGTTGCCAAATTGCATTATCTCTTATAGTTTCCGAGATATGGACTATCGATAATTTACACCTTAGGCTCTGCTTCTAACTTGGGCCCAAATTGTAAAATGGTCTTATCTATTGGCGATTTCGTGCCAATTCACATTCCAAGTAATATTCGGCATGCTAATTACATTGCCGGTTGCGAAATTGCATTATCTCTTATAGTTTCCGAGATATGGACTATCAATAATTTACACCTTAGCTCTGCTTCTAACTTGGGCCCAAATTGTAAAATGGTCTTATCTATTGGCGATTTCGTTCCAATTCACATTCCAAGTAATATTCGGCATGCTAATTACATTGCCGGTTGCCAAATTGCATTATCTCTTATAGTTTCCGAGATATGGACTATCGATAATTTACACCTTAGGCTCTGCTTCTAACTTGGGCCCAAATTGTAAAATGGTCTTATCTATTGGCGATTTCGTTCCAATTCACTTTCCAAGTAATATTCGGCATGCTAATTACATTGCCGGTTGCCAAATTGCATTATCTCTTATAGTTTCCGAGATATGGACTATCGATAATTTACACCTTAGGCTCTGCTTCTAACTTGGGCCCAAATTGTAAAATGGTCTTCTCTATTGGCGATTTCGTTCCAATTCACATTCCAAGTAATATTCGGCATGCTAATTACATTGCCGGTTGCCAAATTGCATTATCTCTTATAGTTTCCGAGATATGGACTATCGATAATTTACACCTTAGGCTCTGCTTCTAACTTGGGCCCAAATTGTAAAATGGTCTTATCTATTGGCGATTTCGTTCCAATTCACATTCCAAGTAATATTCGGCATGCTAATTTCATTGCCGGTTGCCAAATTGCATTATCTCTTATAGTTTCCGAGATATGGACTATCGATAATTTACATCTTAGGCTCTGCTTCTAACTTGGGCCCAAATTGTAAAATGGTCTTATTTATTGGCGATTTCGTTCCAATTCACATTCCAAGTAATATTCGGCATGCTAATTACATTGCCGGTTGCCAAATTGCATTATCTCTTATAGTTTCCGAGATATGGACTATCGATAATTTACACCTTAGGCTCTGCTTCTAACTTGGGCCCAAATTGTAAAATGGTCTTATCTATTGGCGATTTCGTCCCAATTCACATTCCAAGTGATATTCGGCATGCTAATTACATTGCCGGTTGCGAAATTGCTTTATCTCTTATAGTTTCCGAGATATGGACTATCAATTATTTACACCTTAGGCTCTGCTTCTAACTTGGGCCCAAATTGTGAAATGGTCTTATCTATTGGCGATTTCGTTCCAATTCACATTCCAAGTAATATTCGGCATGCTAATTACATTGCCGGTTGCCAAATTGCATTATCTCTTATAGTTTCCGAGATATGGACTATCGATAATTTACACCTTAGGCTCTGCTTCTAACTTGGGCCCAAATTGTAAAATGGTCTTATCTATTGGCGATTTCGTTCCAATTCACATTCCAAGTAATATTCGGCATGCTAATTACATTAGCGGTTGCCAAATTGCATTATCTCTTATAATTTCCGAGATATGGACTATCGATAATTTACACCTTAAGCTCTGCTTCTAACTTGGGCCCAAATTGTAAAATGGTCTTTTATATTGGCGATTTCGTTCCAATTCACATTCCAAGTAATATTCGGCATGCTAATTACATTGCCGGTTGCCAAATTGCATTATCTCTTATAGTTTCCGAGATATGGACTATCGATAATTTACACCTTAGGCTCTGCTTCTAACTTGGGCCCAAATTGTAAAATGGTCTTATCTATTGGCGATTTCGTTCCAATTCACATTCCAAGTAATATTCGGCATGCTAATTGCATTGCCGGTTGCCAAATTGCATTATCCCTTATAGTTTCCGAGATATGGACTATCGATAATTTACACCTTAGGCTCTGCTTCTAACTTGGGCCCAAATTGTAAAATGGTCTTATCTATTGGCGATTTCGTTCCAATTCACACTCCAAGTAATATTCGGCATGCTAATTACATTGCCGGTTGCGAAATTGCATTATCTCTTATAGTTTCCGAGATATGGACTATCAATAATTTACACCTTAGGCTCTGCTTCTAACTTGGGCCCAAATTGTAAAATGGTCTTATCTATTGGCGATTTCGTTCCAATTCACATTCCAAGTAATATTCGGCATGCTAATTACATTGCCGGTTGCCAAATTGCATTATCTCTTATAGTTTCCGAGATATGGACTATCGATAATTTACACCTTAGGCTCTGCTTCTAACTTGGGCCCAAATTGTAAAATGGTCTTATCTATTGGCGATTTCGTTCCAATTCACATTCCAAGTAATATTCGGCATGCTAATTACATTGCCGGTTGCCAAATTGCATTATCTCTTATAGTTTCCGAGATATGGACTATCGATAATTTACACCTTAGGCTCTGCTTCTAACTTGGGCCCAAATTGTAAAATGGTCTTATCTATTGGCGATTTCGTTCCAATTCACATTCCAAGTAATATTCGGCATGCTAATTACATTGCCGGTTGCCAAATTGCATTATCTCTTATAGTTTCCGAGATATGGACTATCGATAATTTACACCTTAGGCTCTGCTTCTATCTTGGGCCCAAATTGTAAAATGGTCTTCTCTATTGGCAATTTCGTTCCAATTCACATTCCAAGTAATATTCGGCATGCTAATTACATTGCCGGTTGCCAAAGTGCATTATCTCTTATAGTTTCCGAGATATGGACTATCGATAATTTACACCTTAGGCTCTGCTTCTAACTTGGGCCCAAATTGTAAAATGGTCTTATCTATTGGCGATTTCGTTCCAATTCACATTCCAAGTAATATTCGGCATGCTAATTACATTGCCGGTTGCCAAATTGCATTACCTCTTATAGTTTCCGAGATATGGACTATCGATAATTTACACCTTAGGCTCTGCTTCTAACTTGGGCCCAAATTGTAAAATGGTCTTATCTATTGGCGATTTCGTTCCAATTCACATTCCAAGTAATATTCGGCATGCTAATTACATTGCCGGTTGCCAAATTGCATTATCTCTTATAGTTTCCGAGATATGGACTATCGATAATTTACACCTTAGGCTCTGCTTCTAACTTGGGCCCAAATTGTAAAATGATCTTATCTATTGGCGATTTCGTGCCAATTCACATTCCAAGTAATATTCGGCATGCTAATTACATTGCCGGTTGCGAAATTGCATTATCTCTTATAGTTTCCGAGATATGGACTATCAATAATTTACACCTTAGCTCTGCTTCTAACTTGGGCCCAAATTGTAAAATGGTCTTATCTATTGGCGATTTCGTTCCAATTCACATTCCAAGTAATATTCGGCATGCTAATTACATTGCCGGTTGCCAAATTGCATTATCTCTTATAGTTTCCGAGATATGGACTATCGATAATTTACATCTTAGGCTCTGCTTCTAACTTGGGCCCAAATTGTAAAATGGTCTTATCTATTGACGATTTCGTTCCAATTCACATTCCAAGTAATATTCGGCATGCTAATTACATTGCCGGTTGCCAAATTGCATTATCTCTTATAGTTTCCGAGATATGGACTATCGATAATTTACACCTTAGGCTCTGCTTCTAACTTGGGCCCAAATTGTAAAATGGTCTTATCTATTGGCGATTTCGTTCCAATTCACATTCCAAGTAATATTCGGCATGCTAATTACATTGCCGGTTGCCAAATTGCATTATCTCTTATAGTTTCCGAGATATGGACTATCGATAATTTACACCTTAGGCTCTGCTTCTAACTTGGGCCCAAATTGTAAAATGGTCTTATCTATTGGCGATTTCGTTCCAATTCACATTCCAAGTAATATTCGGCATGCTAATTACATTGCCGGTTGCCAAATTGCATTATCTCTTATAGTTTCCGAGATATGGACTATCGATAATTTACACCTTAGGCTCTGCTTCTAACTTGGGCCCAAATTGTAAAATGGTCTTATCTATTGGCGATTTCGTTCCAATTCACATTCCAAGTAATATTCGGCATGGTAATTACATTGCCGGTTGCCAAATTGCATTATCTCTTATAGTTTCCGAGATATGGACTATCGATAATTTACACCTTAGGCTCTGCTTCTAACTTGGGCCCAAATTGTAAAATGGTCTTCTCTATTGGCGATTTCGTTCCAATTCACATTCCAAGTAATATTCGGCATGCTAATTACATTGCCGGTTGTCAAATTGCATTATCTCTTATAGTTTCCGAGATATGGACTATCGATAATTTACACCTTAGGCTCTGCTTCTAACTTGGGCCCAAATTGTAAAATGGTCTTATCTATTGGCGATTTCGTTCCAATTCACATTCCAAGTAATATTCGGCATGCTAATTACATTGCCGGTTGCCAAATTGCATTATCTCTTATAGTTTCCGAGATATGGACTATCGATAATTTACACCTTAGGCTCTGCTTCTAACTTGGGCCCAAATTGTAAAATGGTCTTATCTATTGGCGATTTCGTTCCAATTCACATTCCAAGTAATATTCGGCCTGCTAATTACATTGCCGGTTGCCAAATTGCATTATCTCTTATAGTTTCCGAGATATGGACTATCGATAATTTACACCTTAGGCTCTGCTTCTAACTTGGGCCCAAATTGTAAAATGGCCTTATCTATTGGCGATTTCTTTCCAATTCACATTCCAAGTAATATTCGGCATGCTAATTACATTGCCGGTTGCGAAATTGCATTATCTCTTATAGTTTCCGAGATATGGACTATCAATAATTTACACCTTAGGCTCTGCTTCTAACTTGGGCCCAAATTGTAAAATGGTCTTATCTATTGGCGATTTCGTTCCAATTCACATTCCAAGTAATATTCGGCATGCTAATTACATTGCCGGTTGCCAAATTGCATTATCTCTTATAGTTTCCGAGATATGGACTATCGACAATTTACACCTTAGGCTCTGCTTCTAACTTGGGCCCAAATTGTAAAATGGTCTTATCTATTGGCGATTTCGTTCCAATTCACATTCCAAGTAATATTCGGCATGCTAATTACATTGCCGGTTGCCAAATTGCATTATCTCTTATAGTTTCCGAGATATGGACTATCGATAATTTACACCTTAGGCTCTGCTTCTAACTTGGGCCCAAATTGTAAAATGGTCTTATCTATTGGCGATTCCGTTCCAATTCACATTCCAAGTAATATTCGGCATGCTAATTACATTGCCGGTTGCCAAATTGCATTATCTATTATAGTTTCCGAGATATGGACTATCGATAATTTACACCTTAGGCTCTGCTTCTAACTTGGACCCAAATTGTAAAATGGTCTTATCTATTGGCGATTTCGTTCCAATTCACATTCCAAGTAATATTCGGCATGCTAATTACATTGCCGGTTGCCAAATTGCATTATCTCTTATAGTTTCCGAGATATGGACTATCGATAATTTACACCTTAGGCTCTGCTTCTAACTTGGGCCCAAATTGTAAAATGGTCTTATCTATTGGCGATTTCGTTCCAATTCACATTCCAAGTAATATTCGGCATGCTAATTACATTGCCGGTTGCCAAATTGCATTATCTCTTATAGTTTCCGAGATATGGACTATCGATAATTTACACCTTAGGCTCTGCTTCTAACTTGGGCCCAAATTGTAAAATGGTCTTATCTATTGGCGATTTCGTTCCAATTCACATTCCAAGTAATATTCGGCATGCTAATTACATTGCCGGTTGCCAAATTGCATTATCTCTTATAGTTTCCGAGATATGGACTATCGATAATTTACACCTTAGGCTCTGCTTCTAACTTGGGCCCAAATTGTAAAATGGCCTTCTCTGTTGGCGATTTCGTTCCAATTCACATTCCAAGTAATATTCGGCATGCTATTACATTGCCGGTTGCCAAATTGCATTATCTCTTATAGTTTCCGAGATATGGACTATCGATAATTTACACCTTAGGCTCTGCTTCTAACTTGGGCCCAAATTGTAAAATGGTCTTATCTATTGGCGATTTCGTTCCAATTCACATTCCAAGTAATATTCGGCATGCTAATTACATTGCCGGTTGCCAAATTGCATTATCTCTTATAGTTTCCGAGATATGGACTATCGATAATTTACACCTTAGGCTCTGCTTCTAACTTGGGCCCAAATTGTAAAATGGTCTTATCTATTGGCGATTTCGTGCCAATTCACATTCCAAGTAATATTCGGCATGCTAATTACATTGCCGGTTGCGAAATTGCATTATCTCTTATAGTTTCCGAGATATGGACTATCAATAATTTACACCTTAGCTCTGCTTCTAACTTGGGCCCAAATTGTAAAATGGTCTTATCTATTGGCGATTTCGTTCCAATTCACATTCCAAGTAATATTCGGCATGCTAATTACATTGCCGGTTGCCAAATTGCATTATCTCTTATAGTTTCCGAGATATGGACTATCGATAATTTACACCTTAGGCTCTGCTTCTAACTTGGGCCCAAATTGTAAAATGGTCTTATCTATTGGCGATTTCGTTCCAATTCACTTTCCAAGTAATATTCGGCATGCTAATTACATTGCCGGTTGCCAAATTGCATTATCTCTTATAGTTTCCGAGATATGGACTATCGATAATTTACACCTTAGGCTCTGCTTCTAACTTGGGCCCAAATTGTAAAATGGTCTTCTCTATTGGCGATTTCGTTCCAATTCACATTCCAAGTAATATTCGGCATGCTAATTACATTGCCGGTTGCCAAATTGCATTATCTCTTATAGTTTCCGAGATATGGACTATCGATAATTTACACCTTAGGCTCTGCTTCTAACTTGGGCCCAAATTGTAAAATGGTCTTATCTATTGGCGATTTCGTTCCAATTCACATTCCAAGTAATATTCGGCATGCTAATTTCATTGCCGGTTGCCAAATTGCATTATCTCTTATAGTTTCCGAGATATGGACTATCGATAATTTACATCTTAGGCTCTGCTTCTAACTTGGGCCCAAATTGTAAAATGGTCTTATTTATTGGCGATTTCGTTCCAATTCACATTCCAAGTAATATTCGGCATGCTAATTACATTGCCGGTTGCCAAATTGCATTATCTCTTATAGTTTCCGAGATATGGACTATCGATAATTTACACCTTAGGCTCTGCTTCTAACTTGGGCCCAAATTGTAAAATGGTCTTATCTATTGGCGATTTCGTCCCAATTCACATTCCAAGTGATATTCGGCATGCTAATTACATTGCCGGTTGCGAAATTGCTTTATCTCTTATAGTTTCCGAGATATGGACTATCAATTATTTACACCTTAGGCTCTGCTTCTAACTTGGGCCCAAATTGTGAAATGGTCTTATCTATTGGCGATTTCGTTCCAATTCACATTCCAAGTAATATTCGGCATGCTAATTACATTGCCGGTTGCCAAATTGCATTATCTCTTATAGTTTCCGAGATATGGACTATCGATAATTTACACCTTAGGCTCTGCTTCTAACTTGGGCCCAAATTGTAAAATGGTCTTATCTATTGGCGATTTCGTTCCAATTCACATTCCAAGTAATATTCGGCATGCTAATTACATTAGCGGTTGCCAAATTGCATTATCTCTTATAATTTCCGAGATATGGACTATCGATAATTTACACCTTAAGCTCTGCTTCTAACTTGGGCCCAAATTGTAAAATGGTCTTTTATATTGGCGATTTCGTTCCAATTCACATTCCAAGTAATATTCGGCATGCTAATTACATTGCCGGTTGCCAAATTGCATTATCTCTTATAGTTTCCGAGATATGGACTATCGATAATTTACACCTTAGGCTCTGCTTCTAACTTGGGCCCAAATTGTAAAATGGTCTTATCTATTGGCGATTTCGTTCCAATTCACATTCCAAGTAATATTCGGCATGCTAATTGCATTGCCGGTTGCCAAATTGCATTATCCCTTATAGTTTCCGAGATATGGACTATCGATAATTTACACCTTAGGCTCTGCTTCTAACTTGGGCCCAAATTGTAAAATGGTCTTATCTATTGGCGATTTCGTTCCAATTCACACTCCAAGTAATATTCGGCATGCTAATTACATTGCCGGTTGCGAAATTGCATTATCTCTTATAGTTTCCGAGATATGGACTATCAATAATTTACACCTTAGGCTCTGCTTCTAACTTGGGCCCAAATTGTAAAATGGTCTTATCTATTGGCGATTTCGTTCCAATTCACATTCCAAGTAATATTCGGCATGCTAATTACATTGCCGGTTGCCAAATTGCATTATCTCTTATAGTTTCCGAGATATGGACTATCGATAATTTACACCTTAGGCTCTGCTTCTAACTTGGGCCCAAATTGTAAAATGGTCTTATCTATTGGCGATTTCGTTCCAATTCACATTCCAAGTAATATTCGGCATGCTAATTACATTGCCGGTTGCCAAATTGCATTATCTCTTATAGTTTCCGAGATATGGACTATCGATAATTTACACCTTAGGCTCTGCTTCTAACTTGGGCCCAAATTGTAAAATGGTCTTATCTATTGGCGATTTCGTTCCAATTCACATTCCAAGTAATATTCGGCATGCTAATTACATTGCCGGTTGCCAAATTGCATTATCTCTTATAGTTTCCGAGATATGGACTATCGATAATTTACACCTTAGGCTCTGCTTCTATCTTGGGCCCAAATTGTAAAATGGTCTTCTCTATTGGCGATTTCGTTCCAATTCACATTCCAAGTAATATTCGGCATGCTAATTACATTGCCGGTTGCCAAAGTGCATTATCTCTTATAGTTTCCGAGATATGGACTATCGATAATTTACACCTTAGGCTCTGCTTCTAACTTGGGCCCAAATTGTAAAATGGTCTTATCTATTGGCGATTTCGTTCCAATTCACATTCCAAGTAATATTCGGCATGCTAATTACATTGCCGGTTGCCAAATTGCATTATCTCTTATAGTTTCCGAGATATGGACTATCGATAATTTACACCTTAGGCTCTGCTTCTAACTTGGGCCCAAATTGTAAAATGGTCTTCTCTGTTGGCGATTTCGTTCCAATTCACATTCCAAGTAATATTCGGCATGCTAATTACATTGCCGGTTGCCAAATTGCATTATCTCTTATAGTTTCCGAGATATGGACTATCAATAATTTACACCTTAGGCTCTGCTTCTAATTTGGGCCCAAATTGTAAAATGGTCTTATCTATTGGCGATTTCGTTCCAATTCACATTCCAAGTAATATTCGGCATGCTAATTACATTGCCGGTTGCCAAATTGAATTATCTCTTATAGTTTCCGAGATATGGACTATCGATAATTTACACCTTACGCTCTGCTTCTAACTTGGGCCCAAATTGTAAAATGGTCTTACCTATTGGCGATTTCGTTCCAATTCACATTCCAAGTAATATTCGGCATGCTAATTACATTGCCGGTTGCCAAATTGCATTATCTCTTATAGTTTCCGAGATATGGACTATCGATAATTTACACCTTAGGCTCTGCTTCTAACTTGTGCCCAAATTGTAAAATGGTCTTACCTATTGGCGATTTCGTTCCAATTCACATTCCAAGTAATATTCGGCATGCTAATTACATTGCCGGTTGCCAAATTGCATTATCTCTTATAGTTTCCGAGATATGGACTATCGATCATTTACACCTTAGGCTCTGCTTCTAACTTGGGCCCAAATTGTAAAATGGTCTTACCTATTGGCGATTTCGTTCCAATTCACATTCCAAGTAATATTCGGCATGCTAATTACATTGCCGGTTGCCAAATTGCATTATCTCTTATAGTTTCCGTGATATGGACTATCGATCATTTACACCTTAGGCTCTGCTTCTAACTTGGGCCCAAATTGTAAAATGGTCTTATCTATTGGCGATTTCGTTCCAATTCACATTCCAATTAATATTCGGCATGCTAATTACATTGCCGGTTGCCAAATTGCATTATCTCTTATAGTTTCCGAGATATGGACTATCAATAATTTACACCTTAGGCTCTGCTTCTAACTTGGGCCCAAATTGTAAAATGGTCTTATCTATTGGCGATTTCGTTCCAATTCACATTCCAAGTAATATTCGGCATGCTAATTACATTGCCGGTTGTCAAATTGCATTATCTCTTATAGTTTCCGAGATATGGACTATCGATAATTTACACCTTAGGCTCTGCTTCTAACTTGGGCCCAAATTGTAAAATGGTCTTATCTATTGGCGATTTCGTTCCAATTCACATTCTAAGTAATATTCGGCATGCTAATTACATTGCCGGTTGCCAAATTGCATTATCTCTTATAGTTTCCGGGATATGGACTATCGATAATTTACACCTTAGGCTCTGCTTCTAACTTGGGCCCAAATTGTAAAATGGTCTTATCTATTGGCGATTTCGTTCCAATTCACATTCCAAGTAATATTCGGCATGCTAATTACATTGCCGGTTGCCAAATTGCATTATCTCTTATAGTTTCCGAGATATGGACTATCGATAATTTACACCTTAGGCTCTGCTTCTAACTTGGGCCCAAATTGTAAAATGGTCTTATCTATTGGCGATTTCGTTCCAATTCACATTCCAAGTAATATTCGGCATGCTAATTACATTGCCGGTTGCGAAATTTCATTATCTCTTATAGTTTCCGAGATATGGACTATCAATAATTTACACCTTAGGCTCTGCTTCTAACTTGGGCCCAAATTGTAAAATGGTCTTATCTATTGGCGATTTCGTTCCAATTCACATTCCAAGTAATATTCGGCATGCTAATTACATTGCCGGTTGCCAAATTGCATTATCTCTTATAGTTTCCGAGATATGGACTATCGATAATTTCACCTTAGGCTCTGCTTCTAACTTGTGCCCAAATTGTAAAATGGTCTTATCTATTGGCGATTTCGTTCCAATTCATATTCCAAGTAATATTTGGCATGCTAATTACATTGCCGGTTGCCAAATTGCATTATATCTTATAGTTTCCGAGATATGGACTATCGATAATTTACACCTTAGGCTCTGCTTCTAACTTGGGCCCAAATTGTAAAATGGTCTTATCTATTGGCGATTTCGTTCCAATTCACATTCCAAGTAATATTCGGCATGCTAATTACATTGCCGGTTGCGAAATTGCATTATCTCTTATAGTTTCCGAGATATGGACTATCAATAATTTACACCTTAGGCTCTGCTTCTAACTTGGGCCCAAATTGTAAAATGGTCTTATCTATTGGCGATTTCGTTCCAATTCACATTCCAAGTAATATTCGGCATGCTAATTACATTGCCGGTTGCCAAATTGCATTATCTCTTATAGTTTCCGAGATATGGACTATCGATAATTTACACCTTAGGCTCTGCTTCTAACTTGGGCCCAAATTGTAAAATGGTCTTATCTATTGGCGATTTCGTTCCAATTCACATTCCAAGTAATATTCGGCATGCTAATTACATTGCCGGTTGCCAAATTGCATTATCTCTTATAGTTTCCGAGATATGGACTATCGATAATTTACACCTTAGGCTCTGCTTCTAACTTGGGCCCAAATTGTAAAATGGTCTTATCTATTGGCGATTTCGTTCCAATTCACATTCCAAGTAATATTCGGCATGCTAATTACATTGCCGGTTGCCAAATTGCATTATCTCTTATAGTTTCCGAGATATGGACTATCGATAATTTACACCTTAGGCTCTGCTTCTAACTTGGGCCCAAATTGTAAAATGGTCTTATCTATTGGCGATTTCGTTCCAATTCACATTCCAAGTAATATTCGGCATGCTAATTACATTGCCGGTTGCCAAATTGCATTATCTCTTATAGTTTCCGAGATATGGACTATCGATAATTTACACCTTAGGCTCTGCTTCTAACTTGGGCCCAAATTGTAAAATGGTCTTCTCTATTGGCGATTTCGTTCCAATTCACATTCCAAGTAATATTCGGCATGCTAATTACATTGCCGGTTGCCAAATTGCATTATCTCTTATAGTTTCCGAGATATGGACTATCGATAATTTACACCTTAGGCTCTGCTTCTAACTTGGGCCCAAATTGTAAAATGGTCTTATCTATTGGCGATTTCGTTCCAATTCACATTCCAAGTAATATTCGGCATGCTAATTACATTACCGGTTGCCAAATTGCATTATCTCTTATAATTTCCGAGATATGGACTATCGATAATTTACACCTTAAGCTCTGCTTCTAACTTGGGCCCAAATTGTAAAATGGTCTTTTCTATTGGCGATTTCGTTCCAATTCACATTCCAAGTAATATTCGGCATGCTAATTACATTGCCGGTTGCCAAATTGCATTATCTCTTATAGTTTCCGAGATATGGACTATCGATAATTTACACCTTAGGCTCTGCTTCTAACTTGGGCCCAAATTGTAAAATGGTCTTATCTATTGGCGATTTCGTTCCAATTCACATTCCAAGTAATATTCGGCATGCTAATTACATTGCCGGTTGCCAAATTGCATTATCTCTTATAGTTTCCGAGATATGGACTATCGATAATTTACACCTTAGGCTCTGCTTCTAACTTGGGCCCAAATTGTAAAATGGTCTTATCTATTGGCGATTTCGTTCCAATTCACACTCCAAGTAATATTCGGCATGCTAATTACATTGCCGGTTGCGAAATTGCATTATCTCTTATAGTTTCCGAGATATGGACTATCAATAATTTACACCTTAGGCTCTGCTTCTAACTTGGGCCCAAATTGTAAAATGGTCTTATCTATTGGCGATTTCGTTCCAATTCACATTCCAAGTAATATTCGGCATGCTAATTACATTGCCGGTTGCCAAATTGCATTATCTCTTATAGTTTCCGAGATATGGACTATCGATAATTTACACCTTAGGCTCTGCTTCTAACTTGGGCCCAAATTGTAAAATGGTCTTATCTATTGGCGATTTCGTTCCAATTCACATTCCAAGTAATATTTGGCATGCTAATTACATTGCCGGTTGCCAAATTGCATTATCTCTTATAGTTTCCGAGATATGGACTATCGATAATTTACACCTTAGGCTCTGCTTCTAACTTGGGCCCAAATTGTAAAATGGTCTTATCTATTGGCGATTTCGTTCCAATTCACATTCCAAGTAATATTCGGCATGCTAATTACATTGCCGGTTGCCAAATTGCATTATCTCTTATAGTTTCCGAGATATGGACTCTCGATAATTTACACCTTAGGCTCTGCTTCTAACTTGGGCCCAAATTGTTAAATGGTCTTCTCTATTGGCGATTTCGTTCCAATTCACATTCCAAGTAATATTCGGCATGCTAATTACATTGCCGGTTGCCAAATTGCATTATCTCTTATAGTTTCCGAGATATGGACTATCGATAATTTACACCTTAGGCTCTGCTTCTAACTTGGGCCCAAATTGTAAAATGGTCTTATCTATTGGCGATTTCGTTCCAATTCACATTCCAAGTAATATTCGGCATGCTAATTACATTGCCGGTTGCCAAATTGCATTATCTCTTATAGTTTCCGAGATATGGAATATCGATAATTTACACCTTAGGCTCTGCTTCTAACTTGGGCCCAAATTGTAAAATGGTCTTCTCTGTTGGCGATTTCGTTCCAATTCACATTCCAAGTAATATTCGGCATGCTAATTACATTGCCGGTTGCCAAATTGAATTATCTCTTATAGTGTCCGAGATATGGACTATCGATAATTTACACCTTAGGCTCTGCTTCTAACTTGGGCCCAAATTGTAAAATGGTCTTACCTATTGGCGATTTCGTTCCAATTCACATTCCAAGTAATATTCGGCATGCTAATTACATTGCCGGTTGCCAAATTGCATTATCTCTTATAGTTTCCGAGATATGGACTATCGATAATTTACACCTTAGGCTCTGCTTCTAACTTGGGCCCAAATTGTAAAATGGTCTTACCTATTGGCGATTTCGTTCCAATTCACATTCCAAGTAATATTCGGCATGCTAATTACATTGCCGGTTGCCAAATTGCATTATCTCTTATAGTTTCCGAGATATGGACTATCGATCATTTACACCTTAGGCTCTGCTTCTAACTTGGGCCCAAATTGTAAAATGGTCTTACCTATTGGCGATTTCGTTCCAATTCACATATCAAGTAATATTCGGCATGCTAATTACATTGCCGGTTGCCAAATTGCATTATCTCTTATAGTTTCCGAGATATGGACTATCGATCATTTACACCTTAGGCTCTGCTTCTAACTTGGGCCCAAATTGTAAAATGGTCTTATCTATTGGCGATTTCGTTCCAATTCACATTCCAATTAATATTCGGCATGCTAATTACATTGCCGGTTGCCAAATTGCATTATCTCTTATAGTTTCCGAGATATGGACTATCGATAATTTACACCTTAGGCTCTGCTTCTAACTTGGGCCCAAATTGTAAAATGGTCTTATCTATTGGCGATTTCGTTCCAATTCACATTCCAAATAATATTCGGCATGCTAATTACATTGCCGGTTGCCAAATTGCATTATCTCTTATAGTTTCCGAGATATGGACTATCGATAATTTACACTTTAGGCTCTGCTTCTAACTTGGGCCCAAATTGTAAAATGGTCTTATCTATTGGCGATTTCGTTCCAATTCACATTCCAAGTAATATTCGGCATGCTAATTACATTGCCGGTTGCGAAATTGCATTATCTCTTATAGATTCCGAGATATGGACTATCAATAATTTACACCTTAGGCTCTGCTTCTAACTTGGGCCCAAATTGTAAAATGGTCTTATCTATTGGCGATTTCGTTCCAATTCACATTCCAAGTAATATTCGGCATGCTAATTACATTGCCGGTTGCCAAATTGCATTATCTCTTATAGTTTCCGAGATATGGACTATCGATAATTTACACCTTAGGCTCTGCTTCTAACTTGGGCCCAAATTGTAAAATGGTCTTATCTATTGGCGATTTCGTTCCAATTCACATTCCAAGTAATATTCGGCATGCTAATTACATTTCCGGTTGCCAAATTGCATTATCTCTTATAGTTTCCGAGATATGGACTATCGATAATTTACACCTTAGGCTCCGCTTCTAACTTGGGCCCAAATTGTAAAATGGTCTTATCTATTGGCGATTTCGTTCCAATTCACATTCCAAGTAATATTCGGCATGCTAATTACATTGCCGGTTGCCAAATTGCATTATCTCTTATAGTTTCCGAGATATGGACTATCGATAATTTACACCTTAGGCTCTGCTTCTAACTTGGGCCCAAATTGTAAAATGGTCTTATCTATTGGCGATTTCGTTCCAATTCACATTCCAAGTAATATTCGGCATGCTAATTACATTGCCGGTTGCCAAATTGCATTATCTCTTATAGTTTCCGAGATATGGACTATCGATAATTTACACCTTAGGCTCTGCTTCTAACTTGGGCCCAAATTGTAAAATGGTCTTATCTATTGGCGATTTCGTTCCAATTCACATTCCAAGTTATATTCGGCATGCTAATTACATTGCCGGTTGCCAAATTGCATTATCTCTTATAGTTTCCGAGATATGGACTATCGATAATTTACACCTTAGGCTCTGCTTCTAACTTGGGCCCAAATTGTAAAATGGTCTTATCTATTGGCGATTTCGTTCCAATTCACATTCCAAGTAATATTCGGCATGCTAATTACATTGCCGGTTGCCAAATTGCATTATCTCTTATAGTTTCCGAGATATGGGCTATCGATAATTTACACCTTAGGCTCTGCTTCTAACTTGGGCCCAAATAGTAAAATGGTCTTCTCTATTGGCGATTTCGTTCCAATTCACATTCCAAGTAATATTCGGCATGCTAATTACATTGCCGGTTGCCAAATTGCATTATCTCTTATAGTTTCCGAGATATGGACTATCGATAATCTACACCTTAGGCTCTGCTTCTAACTTGGGCCCAAATTGTAAAATGGTCTTATCTATTGGCGATTTCGTTCCAATTCACATTCCAAGTAATATCCGGCATGCTAATTACATTGCCGGTTGCCAAATTGCATTATCTCTTATAGTTTCCGAGATATGGACTATCGATAATTTACACCTTAGGCTCTGCTTCTAACTTGGGCCCAAATTGTAAAATGGTCTTATCTATTGGCGATTTCGTTCCAATTCACATTCCAAGTAATATTCGGCATGCTAATTACATTGCCGGTTGCCAAATTGCATTATCTCTTATAGTTTCCGAGATATGGACTATCGATAATTTACACCTTAGGCTCTGCTTCTAACTTGGGCCCAAATTGTAAAATGGTCTTATCTATTGGCGATTTCGTTCCAATTCACATTCCAAGTAATATTCGGCATGCTAATTACATTGCCGGTTGCGAAATTGCATTATCTCTTATAGTTTCCGAGATATGGACTATCGATCATTTACACCTTAGGCTCTGCTTCTAACTTGGGCCCAAATTGTAGAATGGTCTTATCTATTGGCGATTTCGTTCCAATTCACATTCCAAGTAATATTCGGCATGCTAATTACATTGCCGGTTGCCAAATTGCATTATCTCTTATAGTTTCCGAGATATGGACTATCGATTATTTACACCTTAGGCTCTGCTTCTAACTTGGGCCCAAATTGTAAAATGGTCTTATCTATTGGCGATTTCGTTCCAATTCACATTCCAAGTAATATTCGGCATGCTAATTACATTGCCGGTTGCCAAATTGCATTATCTCTTATAGTTTCCGAGATATGGACTATCGATAATTTACACCTTAGGCTCCGCTTCTAACTTGGGTCCAAATTGTAAAATGGTCTTATCTATTGGCAATTTCGTTCCAATTCACATTCCAAGTAATATTCGGCATGCTAATTACATTGCCGGTTGCCAAATTGCATTATCTCTTATAGTTTCCGAGATATGGACTATCGATAATTTACACCTTAGGCTCTGCTTCTAACTTGGGCCCAAATTGTAAAATGGTCTTATCTATTGGCGATTTCGTTCCAATTCACATTCCAAGTAATATTCGGCATGCTAATTACATTGCCGGTTGCCAAATTGCATTATCTCTTATAGTTTCCGAGATATGGACTATCGATAATTTACACCTTAGGCTCTGCTTCTAACTTGGGCCCAAATTGTAAAATGGTCTTATCTATTGGCGATTTCGTTCCAATTCACATTCCAAGTAATATTCGGCATGCTAATTACATTGCCGGTTGCCAAATTGCATTATCTCTTATAGTTTCCGAGATATGGACTATCGATAATTTACACCTTAGGCTCTGCTTCTAACTTGGGCCCAAATTGTAAAATGGTCTTCTCTATTGGCGATTTCGTTCCAATTCACATTCCAAGTAATATTCGGCATGCTAATTACATTGCCGGTTGCCAAATTGCATTATCTCTTATAGTTTCCGAGATATGGACTATCGATAATTTACACCTTAGGCTCTGCTTCTAACTTGGGCCCAAATTGTAAAATGGTCTTATCTATTGGCGATTTCGTTCCAATTCACATTCCAAGTAATATCCGGCATGCTAATTACATTGCCGGTTGCCAAATTGCATTATCTCTTATAGTTTCCGAGATATGGACTATCGATAATTTACACCTTAGGCTCTGCTTCTAACTTGGGCCCAAATTGTAAAATGGTCTTATCTATTGGCGATTTCGTTCCAATTCATATTCCAAGTAATATTCGGCATGCTAATTACATTGCCGGTTGTCAAATTGCATTATCTCTTATAGTTTCCGAGATATGGACTATCGATAATTTACACCTTAGGCTCTGCTTCTAACTTGGGCCCAAATTGTAAAATGGTCTTCTCTATTGGCGATTTCGTTCCAATTCACATTCCAAGTAATATTCGGCATGCTAATTACATTGCCGGTTGCCAAATTGCATTATCTCTTATAGTTTACGAGATATGGACTATCGATAATTTACACCTTAGGCTCTGCTTCTAACTTGGGCCCAAATTGTAAAATGGTCTTATCTATTGGCGATTTCGTTCCAATTCACATTCCAAGTAATATTCGGCATGCTAATTACATTGCCGGTTGCCAAATTGCATTATCTCTTATAGTTTCCGAGATATGGACTATCGATAATTTACACCTTAGGCTCTGCTTCTAACTTGGGCCCAAATTGTAAAATGGTCTTCTCTATTGGCGATTTCGTTCCAATTCACATTCCAAGTAATATTCGGCATGCTAATTACATTGCCGGTTGCCAAATTGCATTATCTCTTATAGTTTCCGAGATATGGACTATCGATAATTTACACCTTAGGCTCTGCTTCTAACTTGGGCCCAAATTGTAAAATGGTCTTATCTATTGGCGATTTCGTTCCAATTCACATTCCAAGTAATATCCGGCATGCTAATTACATTGCCGGTTGCCAAATTGCATTATCTCTTATAGTTTCCGAGATATGGACTATCGATAATTTACACCTTAGGCTCTGCTTCTAACTTGGGCCCAAATTGTAAAATGGTCTTATCTATTGGCGATTTCGTTCCAATTCACATTCCAAGTAATATTCGGCATGCTAATTACATTGCCGGTTGCCAAATTGCATTATCTCTTATAGTTTCCGAGATATGGACTATCGATAATTTACACCTTAGGCTCTGCTTCTAACTTGGGCCCAAATTGTAAAATGGTCTTCTCTATTGGCGATTTCGTTCCAATTCACATTCCAAGTAATATTCGGCATGCTAATTACATTGCCGGTTGCCAAATTGCATTATCTCTTATAGTTTACGAGATATGGACTATCGATAATTTACACCTTAGGCTCTGCTTCTAACTTGGGCCCAAATTGTAAAATGGTCTTCTCTGTTGGCGATTTCGTTCCAATTCACATTCCAAGTAATATTCGGCATGCTAATTACATTGCTGGTTGCCAAATTGCATTATCTCTTATAGTTTCCGAGATATGGACTATCAATAGTTTACACCTTAGGCTCTGCTTCTAACTTGGGCCCAAATTGTATAATGGTCTTATCTATTGGCGATTTCGTTCCAATTCACATACCAAGTAATATTCGGCATGCTAATTACATTGCCGGTTGCCAAATTGCATTATCTCTTATAGTTTCCGAGATATGGACTATCGATAATTTACACCTTAGGTTCTGCTTCTAACTTGGGCCCAAATTGTAAAATGGTCTTATCTATTGGCGATTTCGTTCCAATTCACATTCCAAGTAATATTCGGCATGCTAATTACATTGCCGGTTCCAAATTGCATTATCTCTTATAGTTTCCGAGATATGGACTATCGATAATTTACACCTTAGGCTCTGCTTCTAACTTGGGCCCAAATTGTAAAATGGTCTTCTCTGTTGGCGATTTCGTTCCAATTCACATTCCAAGTAATATTCGGCATGCTAATTACATTGCCGGTTGCCAAATTGAATTATCTCTTATAGTTTCCGAGATATGGACTATCGATAATTTACACCTTAGGCTCTGCTTCTAACTTGGGCCCAAATTGTAAAATGGTCTTACCTATTGGCGATTTCGTTCCAATTCACATTCCAAGTAATATTCGGCATGCTAATTACATTGCCGGTTGCCAAATTGCATTATCTCTTATAGTTTCCGAGATATGGACTATCGATAATTTACACCTTAGGCTCTGCTTCTAACTTGGGCCCAAATTGTAAAATGGTCTTATCTATTGGCGATTTCGTTCCAATTCACATTCCAAGTTATATTCGGCATGCTAATTACATTGCCGGTTGCCAAATTGCATTATCTCTTATAGTTTCCGAGATATGGACTATCGATAATTTACACCTTAGGCTCTGCTTCTAACTTGGGCCCAAATTGTAAAATGGTCTTATCTATTGGCGATTTCGTTCCAATTCACATTCCAAGTAATATTCGGCATGCTAATTACATTGCCGGTTGCCAAATTGCATTATCTCTTATAGTTTCCGAGATATGGGCTATCGATAATTTACACCTTAGGCTCTGCTTCTAACTTGGGCCCAAATAGTAAAATGGTCTTCTCTATTGGCGATTTCGTTCCAATTCACATTCCAAGTAATATTCGGCATGCTAATTACATTGCCGGTTGCCAAATTGCATTATCTCTTATAGTTTCCGAGATATGGACTATCGATAATCTACACCTTAGGCTCTGCTTCTAACTTGGGCCCAAATTGTAAAATGGTCTTATCTATTGGCGATTTCGTTCCAATTCACATTCCAAGTAATATCCGGCATGCTAATTACATTGCCGGTTGCCAAATTGCATTATCTCTTATAGTTTCCGAGATATGGACTATCGATAATTTACACCTTAGGCTCTGCTTCTAACTTGGGCCCAAATTGTAAAATGGTCTTATCTATTGGCGATTTCGTTCCAATTCACATTCCAAGTAATATTCGGCATGCTAATTACATTGCCGGTTGCCAAATTGCATTATCTCTTATAGTTTCCGAGATATGGACTATCGATAATTTACACCTTAGGCTCTGCTTCTAACTTGGGCCCAAATTGTAAAATGGTCTTATCTATTGGCGATTTCGTTCCAATTCACATTCCAAGTAATATTCGGCATGCTAATTACATTGCCGGTTGCGAAATTGCATTATCTCTTATAGTTTCCGAGATATGGACTATCGATCATTTACACCTTAGGCTCTGCTTCTAACTTGGGCCCAAATTGTAGAATGGTCTTATCTATTGGCGATTTCGTTCCAATTCACATTCCAAGTAATATTCGGCATGCTAATTACATTGCCGGTTGCCAAATTGCATTATCTCTTATAGTTTCCGAGATATGGACTATCGATTATTTACACCTTAGGCTCTGCTTCTAACTTGGGCCCAAATTGTAAAATGGTCTTATCTATTGGCGATTTCGTTCCAATTCACATTCCAAGTAATATTCGGCATGCTAATTACATTGCCGGTTGCCAAATTGCATTATCTCTTATAGTTTCCGAGATATGGACTATCGATAATTTACACCTTAGGCTCCGCTTCTAACTTGGGTCCAAATTGTAAAATGGTCTTATCTATTGGCAATTTCGTTCCAATTCACATTCCAAGTAATATTCGGCATGCTAATTACATTGCCGGTTGCCAAATTGCATTATCTCTTATAGTTTCCGAGATATGGACTATCGATAATTTACACCTTAGGCTCTGCTTCTAACTTGGTCCCAAATTGTAAAATGGTCTTATCTATTGGCGATTTCGTTCCAATTCACATTCCAAGTAATATTCGGCATGCTAATTACATTGCCGGTTGCAAAATTGCATTATCTCTTATAGTTTCCGAGATATGGACTATCGATAATTTACACCTTAGGCTCTGCTTCTAACTTGGGCCCAAATTGTAAAATGGTCTTATCTATTGGCGATTTCGTTCCAATTCACATTCCAAGTAATATTCGGCATGCTAATTACATTGCCGGTTGCCAAATTGCATTATCTCTTATAGTTTCCGAGATATGGACTATCGATAATTTACACCTTAGGCTCTGCTTCTAACTTGGGCCCAAATTGTAAAATGGTCTTCTCTATTGGCGATTTCGTTCCAATTCACATTCCAAGTAATATTCGGCATGCTAATTACATTGCCGGTTGCCAAATTGCATTATCTCTTATAGTTTCCGAGATATGGACTATCGATAATTTACACCTTAGGCTCTGCTTCTAACTTGGGCCCAAATTGTAAAATGGTCTTATCTATTGGCGATTTCGTTCCAATTCACATTCCAAGTAATATCCGGCATGCTAATTACATTGCCGGTTGCCAAATTGCATTATCTCTTATAGTTTCCGAGATATGGACTATCGATAATTTACACCTTAGGCTCTGCTTCTAACTTGGGCCCAAATTGTAAAATGGTCTTATCTATTGGCGATTTCGTTCCAATTCACATTCCAAGTAATATTCGGCATGCTAATTACATTGCCGGTTGCCAAATTGCATTATCTCTTATAGTTTCCGAGATATGGACTATCGATAATTTACACCTTAGGCTCTGCTTCTAACTTGGGCCCAAATTGTAAAATGGTCTTCTCTATTGGCGATTTCGTTCCAATTCACATTCCAAGTAATATTCGGCATGCTAATTACATTGCCGGTTGCCAAATTGCATTATCTCTTATAGTTTACGAGATATGGACTATCGATAATTTACACCTTAGGCTCTGCTTCTAACTTGGGCCCAAATTGTAAAATGGTCTTATCTATTGGCGATTTCGTTCCAATTCACATTCCAAGTAATATTCGGCATGCTAATTACATTGCCGGTTGCCAAATTGCATTATCTCTTATAGTTTCCGAGATATGGACTATCGATAATTTACACCTTAGGCTCTGCTTCTAACTTGGGCCCAAATTGTAAAATGGTCTTCTCTATTGGCGATTTCGTTCCAATTCACATTCCAAGTAATATTCGGCATGCTAATTACATTGCCGGTTGCCAAATTGCATTATCTCTTATAGTTTCCGAGATATGGACTATCGATAATTTACACCTTAGGCTCTGCTTCTAACTTGGGCCCAAATTGTAAAATGGTCTTATCTATTGGCGATTTCGTTCCAATTCACATTCCAAGTAATATCCGGCATGCTAATTACATTGCCGGTTGCCAAATTGCATTATCTCTTATAGTTTCCGAGATATGGACTATCGATAATTTACACCTTAGGCTCTGCTTCTAACTTGGGCCCAAATTGTAAAATGGTCTTATCTATTGGCGATTTCGTTCCAATTCACATTCCAAGTAATATTCGGCATGCTAATTACATTGCCGGTTGCCAAATTGCATTATCTCTTATAGTTTCCGAGATATGGACTATCGATAATTTACACCTTAGGCTCTGCTTCTAACTTGGGCCCAAATTGTAAAATGGTCTTCTCTATTGGCGATTTCGTTCCAATTCACATTCCAAGTAATATTCGGCATGCTAATTACATTGCCGGTTGCCAAATTGCATTATCTCTTATAGTTTACGAGATATGGACTATCGATAATTTACACCTTAGGCTCTGCTTCTAACTTGGGCCCAAATTGTAAAATGGTCTTCTCTGTTGGCGATTTCGTTCCAATTCACATTCCAAGTAATATTCGGCATGCTAATTACATTGCTGGTTGCCAAATTGCATTATCTCTTATAGTTTCCGAGATATGGACTATCAATAATTTACACCTTAGGCTCTGCTTCTAACTTGGGCCCAAATTGTATAATGGTCTTATCTATTGGCGATTTCGTTCCAATTCACATTCCAAGTAATATTCGGCATGCTAATTACATTGCCGGTTGCCAAATTGCATTATCTCTTATAGTTTCCGAGATATGGACTATCGATAATTTACACCTTAGGTTCTGCTTCTAACTTGGGCCCAAATTGTAAAATGGTCTTATCTATTGGCGATTTCGTTCCAATTCACATTCCAAGTAATATTCGGCATGCTAATTACATTGCCGGTTCCAAATTGCATTATCTCTTATAGTTTCCGAGATATGGACTATCGATAATTTACACCTTAGGCTCTGCTTCTAACTTGGGCCCAAATTGTAAAATGGTCTTCTCTGTTGGCGATTTCGTTCCAATTCACATTCCAAGTAATATTCGGCATGCTAATTACATTGCCGGTTGCCAAATTGAATTATCTCTTATAGTTTCCGAGATATGGACTATCGATAATTTACACCTTAGGCTCTGCTTCTAACTTGGGCCCAAATTGTAAAATGGTCTTACCTATTGGCGATTTCGTTCCAATTCACATTCCAAGTAATATTCGGCATGCTAATTACATTGCCGGTTGCCAAATTGCATTATCTCTTATAGTTTCCGAGATATGGACTATCGATAATTTACACCTTAGGCTCTGCTTCTAACTTGGGCCCAAATTGTAAAATGGTCTTATCTATTGGCGATTTCGTTCCAATTCACATTCCAAGTTATATTCGGCATGCTAATTACATTGCCGGTTGCCAAATTGCATTATCTCTTATAGTTTCCGAGATATGGACTATCGATAATTTACACCTTAGACTCTGCTTCTAACTTGGGCCCAAATTGTAAAATGGTCTTATCTATTGGCGATTTCGTTCCAATTCACATTCCAAGTAATATTCGGCATGCTAATTACATAGCCGGTTGCCAAATTGCATTATCTCTTATAGTTTCCGAGATATGGACTATCGATAATTTACACCTTAGGCTCTGCTTCTAACTTGGGCCCAAATTGTAAAATGGTCTTCTCTATTGGCGATTTCGTTCCAATTCACATTCCAAGTAATATTCGGCATGCTAATTACATTGCCGGTTGCCAAATTGCATTATCTCTTATAGTTTCCGAGATATTGACTATCGATAATTTACACCTTAGGCTCTGCTTCTAACTTGGGCCCAAATTGTAAAATGGTCTTATCTATTGGCGATTTCGTTCCAATTCACATTCCAAGTAATATCCGGCATGCTAATTACATTGCCGGTTGCCAAATTGCATTATCTCTTATAGTTTCCGAGATATGGACTATCGATAATTTACACCTTAGGCTCTGCTTCTAACTTGGGCCCAAATTGTAAAATGGTCTTATCTATTGGCGATTTCGTTCCAATTCACATTCCAAGTAATATTCGGCATGCTAATTTCATTGCCGGTTGCCAAATTGCATTATCTCTTATAGTTTCCGAGATATGGACTATCGATAATTTACACCTTAGGCTCTGCTTCTAACTTGGGCCCAAATTGTAAAATGGTCTTACCTATTGGCGATTTCGTTCCAATTCACATTCTAAGTAATATTCGGCATGCTAAATATATTGCCGGTTGCCAAATTGCATTATCTCTTATAGTTTCCGAGATATGGACTATCGATCATTTACACCTTAGGCTCTGCTTCTAACTTGGGCCCAAATTGTAAAATGGTCTTACCTATTGGCGATTTCGTTCCAATTCACATTCCAAGTATTATTCGGCATGCTAATTACATTGCCGGTTGCCAAATTGCATTATCTCTTATAGTTTCCGAGATATGGACTATCGATCATTTACACCTTAGGCTCTGCTTCTAACTTGGGCCCAAATTGTAAAATGGTCTTATCTATTGGCGATTTCGTTCCAATTCACATTCCAATTAATATTCGGCATGCTAATTACATTGCCGGTTGCCAAATTAGCATTATCTCTTATAGTTTCCGAGATATGGACTATCGATAATTTACACCTTAGGCTCTGCTTCTAACTTGGGCCCAAATTGTAAAATGGTCTTATCTATTGGCGATTTCGTTCCAATTCACATTCCAAGTAATATTCGGCATGCTAATTACATTGCCGGTTGCAAATTGCATTATCTATTATAGTTTCCGAGATATGGACTATCGATAATTTACACCTTAGGCTCTGCTTCTAACTTGGGCCCAAATTGTAAAATGGTCTTATCTATTGGCGATTTCGTTCCAATTCACATTCCAAGTAATATTCGGTATGCTAATTACATTGCCGGTTGCCAAATTGCATTATCTCTTATAGTTTCCGAGATATGGACTATCGATAATTTACACCTTAGGCTCTGCTTCTAACTTGGGCCCAAATTGTAAAATGGTCTTATCTATTGGCGATTTCGTTCCAATTCACATTCCAAGTAATATTCGGCATGCTAATTACATTGCCGGTTGCCAAATTGCATTATCTCTTATAGTTTCCGAGATATGGACTATCGATAATTTACACCTTAGGCTCTGCTTCTAACTTGGGCTCAAATTGTAAAATGGTCTTATCTATTGGCGATTTCGTTCCAATTCACATTCCAAGTAATATTCGGCATGCTAATTACATTGCCGGTTGCGAAATTGCATTATCTCTTATAGTTTCCGAGATATGGACTATCGATAATTTACACCTTAGGCTCTGCTTCTAACTTGGGCCCAAATTGTAAAATGGTCTTCTCTATTGGCGATTTCGTTCCAATTCACATTCCAAGTAATATTCGGCATGCTAATTACATTGCCGGTTGCCAAATTGCATTATCTCTTATAGTTTCCGAGATATGGACTATCGATAATTTACACCTTAGGCTCTGCTTCTAACTTGGGCCCAAATTGTAAAATGGTCTTATCTATTGGCGATTTCGTTCCAATTCACATTCCAAGTAATATTCGGCATGCTAATTACATTGCCGGTTGCCAAATTGCATTATCTCTTATAGTTTCCGAGATATGGACTATCGATAATTTACACCTTAGGCTCTGCTTCTAACTTGGGCCCAAATTGTAAAATGGCCTTATCTATTGGCGATTTCGTCCCAATTCACATTCCAAGTAATATTCGGCATGCTAATTACATTGCCGGTTGCGAAATTGCATTATCTCTTATAGTTTCAGAGATATGGACTATCGATAATTTACACCTTAGGCTCTGCTTCTAACTTGGGCCCAAATTGTAAAATGGTCTTATCTATTGGCGATTTCGTTCCAATTCACATTCCAAGTAATATTCGGCATGCTAATTACATTGCCGTTTGCCAAATTGCATTATCTCTTATAGTTTCCGAGATATGGACTATCGATAATTTACACCTTAGGCTCTGCTTCTAACTTGGGCCCAAATTGTAAAATGGTCTTATCTATTGGCGATTTCGTTCCAATTCACATTCCAAGTAATATTCGGCATGCTAATTACATTGCCGGTTGCCAAATTGCATTATCTCTTATAGTTACCGAGATATGGACTATCGATAATTTACACCTTAGGCTCTGCTTCTAACTTGGGCCCAAATTGTAAAATGGTCTTATCTATTGGCGATTTCGTTCCAATTCACATTCCAAGTAATATTCGGCATGCTAATTACATTGCCGGTTGCCAAATTGCATTATCTCTTATAGTTTCCGAGATATGGACTATCGATAATTTACACCTTAGGCTCTGCTTCTAACTTGGGCCCAAATTGTAAAATGGTCTTCTCTATTGGCGATTTCGTTCCAATTCACATTCCAAGTAATATTCGGCATGCTAATTACATTGCCGGTTGCCAAATTGCATTATCTCTTATAGTTTCCGAGATATGAACTATCGATAATTTACACCTTAGGCTCTGCTTCTAACTTGGGCCCAAATTGTAAAATGGTCTTATCTATTGGCGATTTCGTTCCAATTCACATTCCAAGTAATATCCGGCATGCTAATTACATTGCCGGTTGCCAAATTGCATTATCTCTTATAGTTTCCGAGATATGGACTATCGATAATTTACACCTTAGGCTCTGCTTCTAACTTGGGCCCAAATTGTAAAATGGTCTTATCTATTGGCGATTTCGTTCCAATTCACATTCCAAGTAATATTCGGCATGCTAATTACATTGCCGGTTGCCAAATTGCATTATCTCTTATAGTTTCCGAGATATGGACTATCGATAATTTACACCTTAGGCTCTGCTTCTAACTTGGGCCCAAATTGTAAAATGGTCTTCTCTATTGGCGATTTCGTTCCAATTCACATTCCAAGTAATATTCGGCATGCTAATTACATTGCCGGTTGCCAAATTGCATTATCTCTTATAGTTTCCGAGATATGGACTATCGATAATTTACACCTTAGGCTCTGCTTCTAACTTGGGCCCAAATTGTAAAATGGTCTTATCTATTGGCGATTTCGTTCCAATTCACATTCCAAGTAATATTCGGCATGCTAATTACATTGCCGGTTGCCAAATTGCATTATCTCTTATAGTTTCCGAGATATGGACTATCGATAATTTACACCTTAGGCTCTGCTTCTAACTTGGGCCCAAATTGTAAAATGGTCTTCTCTGTTGGCGATTTCGTTCCAATTCACATTCCAAGTAATATTCGGCATGCTAATTATATTGCTGGTTGCCAAATTGCATTATCTCTTATAGTTTCCGAGATATGGACTATCAATAATTTACACCTTAGGCTCTGCTTCTAACTTGGGCCCAAATTGTAAAATGGTCTTATCTATTGGCGATTTCGTTCCAATTCACATTCCAAGTAATATTCGGCATGCTAATTACATTGCCGCTTGCCAAATTGCATTATCTCTTATAGTTTCCGAGATATGGACTATCGATAATTTACACCTTAGGCTCGGCTTCTAACTTGGGCCCAAATTGTAAAATGGTCTTATCTATTGGCGATTTCGTTCCAATTCACATTCCAAGTAATATTCGGCATGCTAATTACATTGCCGGTTGCCAAATTGCATTATCTCTTATAGTTTCCGAGATATGGACTATCGATAATTTACACCTTAGGCTCTGCTTCTAACTTGGGCCCAAATTGTAAAATGGTCTTCTCTGTTGGCGATTTCGTTCCAATTCACATTCCAAGTAATATTCGGCATGCTAATTACATTGCCGGTTGCCAAATTGCATTATCTCTTATAGTTTCCGAGATATGAACTATCAATAATTTACACCTTAGGCTCTGCTTCTAACTTGGGCCCAAATTGTAAAATGGTCTTATCTATTGGCGATTTCGTTCCAATTCACATTCCAAGTAATATTCGGCATGCTAATTACATTGCCGGTTGCCAAATTGAATTATCTCTTATAGTTTCCGAGATATGGACTATCGATAATTTACACCTTAGGCTCTGCTTCTAACTTGGGCCCAAATTGTAAAATGGTCTTACCTATTGGCGATTTCGTTCCAATTCACATTCCAAGTAATATTCGGCATGCTAATTACATTGCCGGTTGCCAAATTGAATTATCTCTTATAGTTTCCGAGATATGGACTATCGATAATTTACACCTTAAGCTCTGCTTCTAACTTGGGCCCAAATTGTAAAATGGTCTTACCTATTGGCGATTTCGTTCCAATTCACATTCCAAGTAATATTCGGCATGCTAATTACATTGCCGGTTGCCAAATTGCATTATCTCTTATAGTTTCCGAGATATGGACTATCGATAATTTACACCTTAGGCTCTGCTTCTAACTTGGGCCCAAATTGTAAAATGGTCTTACCTATTGGCGATTTCGTTCCAATTCACATTCCAAGTAATATTCGGCATGCTAATTACATTGCCGGTTGCCAAATTGCATTATCTCTTATAGTTTCCGAGATATGGACTATCGATCATTTACACCTTAGGCTCTGCTTCTAACTTGGGCCCAAATTGTAAAATGGTCTTACCTATTGGCGATTTCGTTCCAATTCACATTCCAAGTAATATTCGGCATGCTAATTACATTGCCGGTTGCCAAATTGCATTATCTCTTATAGTTTCCGAGATATGGACTATCGATCATTTACACCTTAGGCTCTGCTACTAACTTGGGCCCAAATTGTAAAATGGACTTATCTATTGGCGATTTCGTTCCAATTCACATTCCAAGTAATATTCGGCATGCTAATTACATTGCCGGTTGCGAAATTGCATTATCTCTTATAGTTTCCGAGATATGGACTATCAATAATTTACACCTTAGGCTCTGCTTCTAACTTGGGCCCAAATTGTAAAATGGTCTTATCTATTGGCGATTTCGTTCCAATTCACATTCCAAGTAATATTCGGCATGCTAATTACATTGCCGGTTGCGAAATTGCATTATCTCTTATAGTTTCCGAGATATGGACTATCAATAATTTACACCTTAGGCTCTGCTTCTAACTTGGGCCCAAATTGTAAAATGGTCTTATCTATTGGCGATTTCGTTCCAATTCACATTCCAAGTAATATTCGGCATGCTAATTACATTGCCGGTTGCCAAATTGCATTATCTCTTATAGTTTCCGAGATATGGACTATCGATAATTTACACCTTAGGCTCTGCTTCTAACTTGGGCCCAAATTGTAAAATGGTCTTATCTATTGGCGATTTCGTTCCGATTCACATTCCAAGTAATATTCGGCATGCTAATTCATTGCCGGTTGTCAAATTGCATTATCTCTTATAGTTTCCGAGATATGGACTATCGATAATTTACACCTTAGGCTCTGCTTCTAACTTGGGCCCAAATTGTAAAATGGTCTTATCTATTGGCGATTTCGTTCCAATTCACATTCCAAGTAATATTCGGCATGCTAATTACATTGCCGGTTGCCAAATTGCATTATCTCTTATAGTTTCCGAGATATGGACTATCGATAATTTACACCTTAGGCTCTGCTTCTAACTTGGGCCCAAATTGTAAAATGGTCTTATCTATTGGCGATTTCGTTCCAATTCACATTCCAAGTAATATTCGGCATGCTAATTACATTGCCGGTTACCAAATTGCATTATCTCTTATAGTTTCCGAGATATGGACTATCGATAATTTACACCTTAGGCTCTGCTTCTAACTTGGGCCCAAATTGTAAAATGGTCTTATCTATTGGCGATTTCGTTCCAATTCACATTCCAAGTAATATTCGGCATGCTAATTACATTGCCGGTTGCGAAATTGCATTATCTCTTATAGTTTCCGAGATATGGACTATCAATAATTTACACCTTAGGCTCTGCTTCTAACTTGGGCCCAAATTGTAAAATGGTCTTATCTATTGGCGATTTCGTTCCAATTCACAATCCAAGTAATATTCGGCATGCTAATTACATTGCCGGTTGCCAAATTGCATTATCTCTTATAGTTTCCGAGATATGGACTATCGATTATTTATACCTTAGGCTCTGCTTCTAACTTGGGCCCAAATTGTAAAATGGTCTTATCTATTGGCGATTTCGTTCCAATTCACATTCCAAGTAATATTCGGCATGCTAATTACATTGCCGGTTGCCAAATTGCATTATCTCTTATAGTTTCCGACATATGGACTATCGATAATTTACACCTTAGGCTCTGCTTCTAACTTGGGCCCAAATTGTAAAATGGTCTTATCTATTGGCGATTTCGTTCCAATTCACATTCCAAGCAATATTCGGCATGCTAATTACATTGCCGGTTGCGAAATTGCATTATCTCTTATAGTTTCCGAGATATGGACTATCAATAATTTACACCTTAGGCTCTGCTTCTAACTTGGGCCCAAATTGTAAAATGGTCTTATCTATTGGCGATTTCGTTCCAATTCACATTCCAAGTAATATTCGGCATGCTAATTACATTGCCGGTTGCCAAATTGCATTATCTCTTATAGTTTCCGAGATATGGACTATCGAATATTTACACCTTAGGCTCTGCTTCTAACTTGGGCCCAAATTGTAAAATGGTCTTATCTATTGGCGATTTCGTTCCAATTCACATTCCAAGTAATATCCGGCATGCTAATTACATTGCCGGTTGCCAAATTGAATTATCTCTTATAGTTTCCGAGATATGGACTATCGATTATTTACACCTTAGGCTCTGCTTCTAACTTGGGCCCAAATTGTAAAATTGTCTTATCTATTGGCGATTTCGTTCCAATTCACATTCCAAGTAATATTCGGCATGCTAATTACATTGCCGGTTGCCAAATTGCATTATCTCTTATAGTTTCCGAGATATGGACTATCGATAATTTACATCTTAGGCTCTGCTTCTAACTTGGGCCCAAATTGTAAAATGGTCTTATTTATTGGCGATTTCGTTCCAATTCACATTCCAAGTAATATTCGGCATGCTAATTACATTGCCGGTTGCCAAATTGCATTATCTCTTATAGTTTCCGAGATATGGACTATCGATAATTTACACCTTAGGCTCTGCTTCTAACTTGGGCCCAAATTGTAAAATGGTCTTATCTATTGGCGATTTCGTCCCAATTCACATTCCAAGTGATATTCGGCATGCTAATTACATTGCCGGTTGCGAAATTGCATTATCTCTTATAGTTTCCGAGATATGGACTATCAATAATTTACACCTTTGGCTCTGCTTCTAACTTGGGCCCAAATTGTGAAATGGTCTTATCTATTGGCGATTTCGTTCCAATTCACATACCAAGTAATATTCGGCATGATAATTACATTGCCGGTTGCCAAATTGCATTATCTCTTATAGTTTCCGAGATATGGACTATCGATAATTTACACCTTAGGCTCTGCTTCTAACTTGGGCCCAAATTGTAAAATGGTCTTATCTATTGGCGATTTCGTTCCAATTCACATTCCAAGTAATATTCGGCATGCTAATTACATTACCGGTTGCCAAATTGCATTATCTCTTATAATTTCCGAGATATGGACTATCGATAATTTACACCTTAGGCTCTGCTTCTAACTTGGGCCCAAATTGTAAAATGGTCTTATCTATTGGCGATTTCGTTCCAATTCACACTCCAAGTAATATTCGGCATGCTAATTACATTGCCGGTTGCGAAATTGCATTATCTCTTATAGTTTCCGAGATATGGACTATCAATAATATACACCTTAGGCTCTGCTTCTAACTTGGGCCCAAATTGTAAAATGGTCTTATCTATTGGCGATTTCGTTCCAATTCACATTCCAAGTAATATTCGGCATGCTAATTACATTGCCGGTTGCCAAATTGCATTATCTCTTATAGTTTCCGAGATATGGACTATCGATAATTTACACCTTAGGCTCTGCTTCTAACTTGGGCCCAAATTGTAAAATGGTCTTATCTATTGGCGATTTCGTTCCAATTCACATTCCAAGTAATATTCGGCATGCTAATTACATTGCCGGTTGCCAAATTGCATTATCTCTTATAGTTTCCGAGATATGGACTATCGATAATTTACACCTTAGGCTCTGCTTCTAACTTGGGCCCAAATTGTAAAATGGTCTTATCTATTGGCGATTTCGTTCCAATTCACATTCCAAGTAATATTCGGCATGCTAATTACATTGCCGGTTGCCAAATTGCATTATCTCTTATAGTTTCCGAGATATGGACTATCGATAATTTACACCTTAGGCTCTGCTTCTAACTTGGGCCCAAATTGTAAAATGGTCTTCTCTATTGGCGATTTCGTTCCAATTCACATTCCAAGTAATATTCGGCATGCTAATTACATTGCCGGTTGCCAAATTGCATTATCTCTTATAGTTTCCGAGATATGGACTATCGATAATTTACACCTTAGGCTCTGCTTCTAACTTGGGCCCAAATTGTAAAATGGTCTTATCTATTGGCGATTTCGTTCCAATTCACATTCCAAGTAATATTCGGCATGCTAATTACATTGCCGGTTGCCAAATTGCATTATCTCTTATAGTTTCCGAGATATGGACTATCGATAATTTACACCTTAGGCTCTGCTTCTAACTTGGGCCCAAATTGTAAAATGGTCTCCTCTGTTGGCGATTTCGTTCCAATTCACATTCCAAGTAATATTCGGCATGCTAATTACATTGCCGTTTGCCAAATTGCATTATCTCTTATAGTTTCCGAGATATGGACTATCAATAATTTACACCTTAGGCTCTGCTTCTAACTTGGGCCCAAATTGTAAAATGGTCTTATCTATTGGCGATTTCGTTCCAATTCACATTCCAAGTAATATTCGGCATGCTAATTACATTGCCGGTTGCCAAATTGAATTATCTCTTATAGTTTCCGAGATATGGACTATCGATAATTTACACCTTAGGCTCTGCTTCTAACTTGGGCCCAAATTGTAAAATGGTCTTACCTATTGGCGATTTCGTTCCAATTCACATTCCAAGTAATATTCGGCATGCTAATTACATTGCCGGTTGCCAAATTGCATTATCTCTTATAGTTTCCGAGATATGGACTATCGATAATTTACACCTTAGGCTCTGCTTCTAACTTGGGCCCAAATTGTAAAATGGTCTTAAATATTGGCGATTTCGTTCCAATTCACATTCCAAGTAATATTCGGCATGCTAATTACATTGCCGGTTGCCAAATTGCATTATCTCTTATAGTTTCCGAGATATGGACTATCGATCATTTACACCTTAGGCTCTGCTTCTAACTTGGGCCCAAATTGTAAAATGGTCTTACCTATTGGCGATTTCGTTCCAATTCACATTCCAAGTAATATTCGGCATGCTAATTACATTGCCGGTTGCCAAATTGCATTATCTCTTATAGTTTCCGAGATATGGACTATCGATCATTTACACCTTAGGCTCTGCTTCTAACTTGGGCCCAAATTGTAAAATGGTCTTATCTATTGGCGATTTCGTTCCAATTCACATTCCAATTAATATTCGGCATGCTAATTACATTGCCGGTTGCCAAATTGCATTATCTCTTTTAGTTTCCGACATATGGACTATCGATAATTTACACCTCAGGCTCTGCTTCTAACTTGGGCCCAAATTGTAAAATGGTCTTATCTATTGGCGATTTCGTTCCAATTCACATTCCAAGTAATATTCGGCATGCTAATTACATTGCCGGTTGTCAAATTGCATTATCTCTTATAGTTTCCGAAATATGGACTATCGATAATTTACACCTTAGGCTCTGCTTCTAACTTGGGCCCAAATTGTAAAATGGTCTTATCTATTGGCGATTTCGTTCCAATTCACATTCCAAGTAATATTCGGCATGCTAATTACATTGCCGGTTGCCAAATTGCATTATCTCTTATAGTTTCCGAGATATGGACTATCGATCATTTACACCTTAGGCTCTGCTTCTAACTTGGGCCCAAATTGTAAAATGGTCTTAACTATTGGCGATTTCGTTCCAATTCACATTCCAAGTAATATTCGGCATGCTAATTACATTGCCGGTTGCCAAATTGCATTATCTCTTATAGTTTCCGAGATATGGACTATCGATCATTTACACCTTAGGCTCTGCTTCTAACTTGGGCCCAAATTGTAAAATGGTCTTATCAATTGGCGATTTCGTTCCAATTCACATTCCAATTAATATTCGGCATGCTAATTACATTGCCGGTTGCCAAATTGCATTATCTCTTATAGTTTCCGAGATATGGACTATCGATAATTTACACCTTAGGCTCTGCTTCTAACTTGGGCCCAAATTGTAAAATGGTCTTATCTATTGGCGATTTCGTTCCAATTCACATTCCAAGTAATATTCGGCATGCTAATTACATTGCCGGTTGTCAAATTGCATTATCTCTTATAGTTTCCGAGATATGGACTATCGATAACTTACACCTTAGGCTCTGCTTCTAACTTGGGCCCAAATTGTAAAATGGTCTTATCTATTGGCGATTTCGTTCCAATTCACATTCCAAGTAATATTCGGCATGCTAATTACATTGCCGGTTGCCAAATTGCATTATCTCTTATAGTTTCCGAGATATGGACTATCGATCATTTACACCTTAGGCTCTGCTTCTAACTTGGGCCCAAATTGTAAAATGGTCTTATCTATTGGCGATTTCGTTCCAATTCACATTCCAATTAATATTCGGCATGCTAATTACATTGCCGGTTGCCAAATTGCATTATCTCTTATAGTTTCCGAGATATGGACTATCGATAATTTACACCTTAGGCTCTGCTTCTAACTTGGGCCCAAATTGTAAAATGGTCTTATCTATTGGCGATTTCGTTCCAATTCACATTCCAAGTAATATTCGGCATGCTAATTACATTGCCGGTTGTCAAATTGCATTATCTCTTATAGTTTCCGAGATATGGACTATCGATAATTTACACCTTAGGCTCTGCTTCTAACTTGGGCCCAAATTGTAAAATGGTCTTATCTATTGGCGATTCCGTTCCAATTCACATTCCAAGTAATATTCGGCATGCTAATTACATTGCCGGTTGCCAAATTGCATTATCTCTTATAGTTTCCGTGATATGGACTATCGATAATTTACACCTTAGGCTCTGCTTCTAACTAGGGCCCAAATTGTAAAATGGCCTTATCTATTGGCGATTTCGTTCCAATTCACATTCCAAGTAATATTCGGCATGCTAATTACATTGCCGGTTGCCAAATTGCATTATCTCTTATAGTTTCCGAGATATGGACTATCGATAATTTACACCTTAGGCTCTGCTTCTAACTTGGGCCCAAATTGTAAAATGGTCTTATCTATTGGCGATTTCGTTCCAATTCACATTCCAAGTAATATTCGGCATGCTAATTACATTGCCGGTTGCGAAATTGCATTATCTCTTATAGTTTCCGAGATATGGACTATCAATAATTTACACCTTAGGCTCTGCTTCTAACTTGGGCCCAAATTGTAAAATGGTCTTATCTATTGGCGATTTCGTTCCAATTCACATTCCAAGTAATATTCGGCATGCTAATTACATTGCCGGTTGCCAAATTGCATTATCTCTTATAGTTTCCGAGATATGGACTATCGATAATTTACACCTTAGGCTCTGCTTCTAACTTGGGCCCAAATTGTAAAATGGTCTTATCTATTGGCGATTTCGTTCCAATTCACATTCCAAGTAATATTCGGCATGCTAATTACATTGCCGGTTGCCAAATTGCATTATCTCTTATAGTTTCCGAGATATGGACTATCGATAATTTACACCTTAGGCTCTGCTTCTAACTTGGGCCCAAATTGTAAAATGGTCTTCTCTATTGGCGATTTCGTTCCAATTCACATTCCAAGTAATATTCGGCATGCTAATTACATTGCCGGTTGCCAAATTGCATTATCTCTTATAGTTTCCGAGATATGGACTCTCGATAATTTACACCTTAGGCTCTGCTTCTAACTTGGGCCCAAATTGTAAAATGGTCTTATCTATTGGCGATTTCGTTCCAATTCACATTCCAATTAATATTCGGCATGCTAATTACATTGCCGGTTGCCAAATTGCATTATCTCTTATAGTTTCCGAGATATGGACTATCGATAATTTACACCTTAGGCTCTGCTTCTAACTTGGGCCCAAATTGTAAAATGGTCTTATCTATTGGCGATTTCGTTCCAATTCACATTCCAAGTAATATTCGGCATGCTAATTACATTGCCGGTTGCCAAATTGCATTATCTCTTATAGTTTCCGAGATATGGACTATCGATAATTTACACCTTAGGCTCAGGTTCTTCCATCGATCGATGGACGAACCTGGGCCCAAATTGTAAAATGGTCTTATCTATTGGCGATTTCGTTCCAATTCACATTCCAAGTAATATTCAGCATGCTAATTACATTGCCGGTTGCCAAATTGCATTATCTCTTATAGTTTCCGAGATATGGACTATCGATAATTTACACCTTAGGCTCTGCTTCTAACTTGGGCCCAAATTGTAAAATGGTCTTCTCTATTGGCGATTTCGTTCCAATTCACATTCCAAGTAATATTCGGCATGCTAATTACATTGCCGGTTGCCAAATTGCATTATCTCTTATAGTTTCCGAGATATGGACTATCGATAATTTACACCTTAGGCTCTGCTTCTAACTTGGGCCCAAATTGTAAAATGGTCTTATCTATTGGCGATTTCGTTCCAATTCACATTCCAAGTAATATTCGGCATGCTAATTACATTGCCGGTTGCCAAATTGCATTATCTCTTATAGTTTCCGAGATATGGACTATCGATAATTTACACCTTAGGCTCTGCTTCTAACTTGGGCCCAAATTGTAAAATGGTCTTCTCTGTTGGCGATTTCGTTCCATTTCACATTCCAAGTAATATTCGGTATGCTAATTACATTGCCGGTTGTCAAATTGCATTATCTCTTATAGTTTCCGAGATATGGACTATCGATAATTTACACCTTAGGCTCTGCTTCTAACTTGGGCCCAAATTGTAAAATGGTCTTACCTATTGGCGATTTCGTTCCAATTCACATTCCAAGTAATATTCGGCATGCTAATTACATTGCCGGTTGCCAAATTGCATTATCTCTTATAGTTTCCGAGATATGGACTATCGATCATTTACACCTTAGGCTCTGCTTCTAACTTGGGCCCAAATTGTAAAATGGTCTTATCTATTGGCGATTTCGTTCCAATTCACATTCCAAGTAATATTCGGCATGCTAATTACATTGCCGGTTGCCAAATTGCATTATCTCTTATAGTTTCCGAGATATGGACTATCGATAATTTACACCTTAGGCTCTGCTTCTAACTTGGGCCCAAATTGTAAAATGGTCTTATCTATTGGCGATTTCGTTCCAATTCACATTCCAAGTAATATTCGGCATGCTAATTACATTGCCGGTTGTCAAATTGCATTATCTCTTATAGTTTCCGAGATATGGACTATCGATAATTTACACCTTAGGCTCTGCTTCTAACTTGGGCCCAAATTGTAAAATGGTCTTATCTATTGGCGATTTCGTTCCAATTCACATTCCAAGTAATATTCGGCATGCTAATTACATTGCGGGTTGCCAAATTGCATTATCTCTTATAGTTTCCGAGATATGGACTATCGATAATTTACACCTTAGGCTCTGCTTCTAACTTGGGCCCAAATTGTAAAATGGTCTTATCTATTGGCGATTTCGTTCCAATTCACATTCCAAGTAATATTCGGCATGCTAATTACATTGCCGGTTGCCAAATTGCATTATCTCTTATAGTTTCCGAGATATGGACTATCGATCATTTACACCTTAGGCTCTGCTTCTAACTTGGGCCCAAATTGTAAAATGGTCTTACCTATTGGCGATTTCGTTCCAATTCACATTCCAATTAATATTCGGCATGCTAATTACATTGCCGGTTGCCAAATTGCATTATCTCTTATAGTTTCCGAGATATGGACTATCGATCATTTACACCTTAGGCTCTGCTTCTAACTTGGGCCCAAATTGTAAAATGGTCTTATCTATTGGCGATTTCGTTCCAATTCACATTCCAAGTAATATTCGGCATGCTAATTACATTGCCGGTTGCCAAATTGAATTATCTCTTATAGTTTCCGAGATATGGACTATCGATAATTTACACCTTAGGCTCTGCTTCTAATTTGGGCCCAAATTGTAAAATGGTCTTACCCATTGGCGATTTCGTTCCAATTCACATTCCAAGTAATATTCGGCATGCTAATTACATTGCCGGTTGCCAAATTGCATTATCTCTAATAGTTTCCGAGATATGGACTATCGATAATTTACACCTTAGGCTCTGCTTCTAACTTGGGCCCAAATTGTAAAATGGTCTTACCTATTGGCGATTTCGTTCCAATTCACATTCCAAGTAATATTCGGCATGCTAATTACATTGCCGGTTGCCAAATTGCATTATCTCTTATAGTTTCCGAGATATGGACTATCGATCATTTACACCTTAGGCTCTGCTTCTAACTTGGGCCCAAATTGTAAAATGGTCTTACCTATTGGCGATTTCGTTCCAATTCACATTCCAAGTAATATTCGGCATGCTAATTACATTGCCGGTTGCCAAATTGCATTATCTCTTATAGTTTCCGAGATATGGACTATCGATCATTTACACCTTAGGCTCTGCTTCTAACTTGGGCCCAAATTGTAAAATGGTCTTACCTATTGGCGATTTCGTTCCAATTCACATTCCAAGTAATATTCGGCATGCTAATTACATTGCCGGTTGCCAAATTGCATTATCTCTTACAGTTTCCGAGATATGGACTATCGATCATTTACACCTTAGGCTCTGCTTCTAACTTGGGCCCAAATTGTAAAATGGTCTTATCTATTGGCGATTTCGTTCCAATTGACATTCCAATTAATATTCGGCATGCTAATTACATTGCCGGTTGCCAAATTGCATTATCTCTTATAGTTTCCGAGATATGGACTATCGATAATTTACACCTTAGGCTCTGCTTCTAACTTGGGCCCAAATTGTAAAATGGTCTTATCTATTGGCGATTTCGTTCCAATTCACATTCCAAGTAATATTCGGCATGCTAATTACATTGCCGGTTGTCAAATTGCATTATCTCTTATAGTTTCCGAGATATGGACTATCGATAATTTACACCTTAGGCTCTGCTTCTAACTTGGGCCCAAATTGTAAAATGGTCTTATCTATTGGCGATTTCGTTCCAATTCACATTCCAAGTAATATTCGGCATGCTAATTACATTGCCGGTTGCCAAATTGCATTATCTCTTATAGTTTCCGAGATATGGACTATCGATAATTTACACCTTAGGCTCTGCTTCTAACTTGGGCCCAAATTGTAAAATGGTCTTATCTATTGGCGATTTCGTTCCAATTCACATTCCAAGTAATATTCGGCATGCTAATTACATTGCCGGTTGCCAAATTGCATTATCTCTTATAGTTTCCGAGATATGGACTATCGGCATGCTAATTACATTGCCGGTTGCCAAATTGCATTATCTCTTATAGTTTCCGAGATATGGACTATCGATAATTTACACCTTAGGCTCTGCTTCTAACTTGGGCCCAAATTGTAAAATGGTCTTATCTATTGGCGATTTCGTTCCAATTCACATTCCAAGTAATATTCGGCATGCTAATTACATTGCCGGTTGCCAAATTGCATTATCTCTTATAGTTTCCGAGATATGGACTATCGATAATTTACACCTTAGGCTCTGCTTCTAACTTGGGCCCAAATTGTAAAATGGTCTTATCTATTGGCGATTTCGTTCCAATTCACATTCCAAGTAATATTCGGCATGCTAATTACATTGCCGGTTGCCAAATTGCATTATCTCTTATAGTTTCCGAGATATGGACTATCGATAATTTACACCTTAGGCTCTGCTTCTAACTTGGGCCCAAATTGTAAAATGGTCTTATCTATTGGCGATTTCGTTCCAATTCACATTCCAAGTAATATTCGGCATGCTAATTACATTGCCGGTTGCCAAATTGCATTATCTCTTATAGTTTCCGAGATATGGACTCTCGATAATTTACACCTTAGGCTCTGCTTCTAACTTGGGCCCAAATTGTAAAATGGTCTTATCTATTGGCGATTTCGTTCCAATTCACATACCAAGTAATATTCGGCATGCTAATTACATTGCCGGTTGCCAAATTGCATCATCTCTTATAGTTTCCGAGATATGGACTATCGATATTTACACCTTAGGCTCTGCTTCTAACTTGGGCCCAAATTGTAAAATGGTCTTCTCTATTGGCGATTTCGTTCCAATTCACATTCCAAGTAATATTCGGCATGCTAATTACATTGCCGGTTGCCAAATTGCATTATCTCTTATAGTTTCCGAGATATGGACTATCAATAATTTACACATTAGGCTCTGCTTCTAACTTGGGCCCAAATTGTAAAATGGTCTTATCTATTAGCGATTTCGTTCCAATTCACATTCCAAGTAATATTCGGCATGCTAATTACATTGCCGGTTGCCAAATTGAATTATCTCTTATAGTTTCCAAGATATGGACTATCGATAATTTACACCTTAGGCTCTGCTTCTAACTTGGCCCAAATTGTAAAATGGTCTTACCTATTGGCGATTTCGTTCCAATTCACATTCGAAGTAATATTCGGCATGCTAATTACATTGCCGGTTGCCAAATTGCATTATCTCTTATAGTTTCCGAGATATGGACTATCGATCATTTACACCTTAGGCTCTGCTTCTAACTTGGGCCCAAATTGTAAAATGGTCTTACCTATTGGCGATTTCGTTCCAATTCACATTCCAAGTAATATTCGGCATGCTAATTACATTGCCGGTTGCCAAATTGCATTATCTCTTATAGTTTCCGAGATATGGACTATCGATCATTTACACCTTAGGCTCTGCTTCTAACTTGGGCCCAAATTGTAAAATGGTCTTACCTATTGGCGATTTCGTTCCAATTCACATTCCAAGTAATATTCGGCATGCTAATTACATTGCCGGTTGCCAAATTGCATTATCTCTTATAGTTTCCGAGATATGGACTATCGATCATTTACACCTTAGGCTCTGCTTCTAACTTGGGCCCAAATTGTAAAATGGTCTTACCTATTGGCGATTTCGTTCCAATTCACATTCCAAGTAATATTCGGCATGCTAATTACATTGCCGGTTGCCAAATTGCATTATCTCTTATAGTTTCCGAGATATGGACTATCGATCATTTACACCTTAGGCTCTGCTTCTAACTTGGGCCCAAATTGTAAAATGGTCTTATCTATTGGCGATTTCGTTCCAATTCACATTCCAATTAATATTCGGCATGCTAATTACATTGCCGGTTGCCAAATTGCATTATCTCTTATAGTTTCCGAGATATGGACTATCGATAATTTACACCTTAGGCTCTGCTTCTAACTTGGGCCCAAATTGTAAAATGGTCTTATCTATTGGCGATTTCGTTCCAATTCACATTCCAAGTAATATTCGGCATGTTAATTACATTGCCGGTTGTCAAATTGCATTATCTCTTATAGTTTCCGAGATATGGACTATCGATAATTTACACCTTAGGCTCTGCTTCTAACTTGGGCCCAAATTGTAAAATGGTCTTATCTATTGGCGATTTCGTTCCAATTCACATTCCAAGTAATATTCGGCATGCTAATTACATTGCCGGTTGCCAAATTGCATTATCTCTTATAGTTTCCGAGATATGGACTATCGATAATTTACACCTTAGGCTCTGCTTCTAACTTGGGCACAAATTGTTAAATGGTCTTATCTATTGGCGATTTCGTTCCAATTCACATTCCAAGTAATATTCGGCATGCTAATTACATTGCCGGTTGCCAAATTGCATTATCTCTTATAGTTTCCGAGATATGGACTATCGATAATTTACACCTTAGGCTCTGCTTCTAACTTGGGCCCAAATTGTAAAATGGTCTTATCTATTGGCGATTTCGTTCCAATTCACATTCCAAGTAATATTCGGCATGCTAATTACATTGCCGGTTGCGAAATTGCATTATCTCTTATAGTTTCCGAGATATGGACTATCAATAATTTACATCTTAGGCTCTGCTTCTAACTTGGGCCCAAATTGTAAAATGGTCTTATCTATTGGCGATTTCGTTCCAATTCACATTCCAAGTAATATTCGGCATGCTAATTACATTGCCGGTTGCCAAATTGCATTATCTCTTATAGTTTCCGAGATATGGACTATCGATAATTTACACCTTAGGCTCTGCTTCTAACTTGGGCCCAAATTGTAAAATGGTCTAATCTATTGGCGATTTCGTTCCAATTCACATTCCAAGTAATATTCGGCATGCTAATTACATTGCCGGTTGCCAAATTGCATTATCTCTTATAGTTTCCGAGATATGGACTATCGATAATTTACACCTTAGGCTCTGCTTCTAACTTGGGCCCAAATTGTAAAATGGTCTTATCTATTGGCGATTTCGTTCCAATTCACATTCCAAGTAATATTCGGCATGCTAATTACATTGCCGGTTGCCAAATTGCATTATCTCTTATAGTTTCCGAGATATGGACTCTCGATAATTTACACCTTAGGCTCTGCTTCTAACTTGGGCCCAAATTGTAAAATGGTCTTATCTATTGGCGATTTCGTTCCAATTCACATTCCAAGTAATATTCGGCATGCTAATTACATTGCCGGTTGCCAAATTGCATTATCTCTTATAGTTTCCGAGATATGGACTATCGATAATTTACACCTTAGGCTCTGCTTCTAACTTGGGCCCAAATTGTAAAATGGTCTTCTCTATTGGCGATTTTGTTCCAATTCACATTCCAAGTAATATTCGGCATGCTAATTACATTGCCGGTTGCCAAATTGCATTATCTCTTATAGTTTCCGAGATATGGACTATCAATAATTTACACATTAGGCTCTGCTTCTAACTTGGGCCCAACTTGTAAAATGGTCTTATCTATTGGCGATTTTGTTCCAATTCACATTCCAAGTAATATTCAGCATGCTAATTACATTGCCGGTTGCCAAATTGAATTATCTCTAATAGTTTCCAAGATATGGACTATCGATAATTTACACCTTAGGCTCTGCTTCTAACTTGGGCCCAAATTGTAAAATGGTCTTACCTATTGGCGATTTCGTTCCAATTCACATTCCAAGTAATATTCGGCATGCTAATTACATTGCCGGTTGCCAAATTGCATTATCTCTTATAGTTTCCGAGATATGGACTATCGATCATTTACACCTTAGGCTCTGCTTCTAACTTGGGCCCAAATTGTAAAATGGTCTTATCTATTGGCGATTTCGTTCCAATTCACACTTCACATTTCTCCCAATTCACATTTCAAGTAATATTCGGCATGCTAATTACATTGCCGGTTGCCAAATTGCATTATCTCTTATAGTTTCCGAGATATGGACTATCGATAATTTACACCTTAGGCTCTGCTTCTAACTTGGGCCCAAATTGTAAAATGGTCTAATCTATTGGCGATTTCGTTCCAATTCACATTCCAAGTAATATTCGGCATGCTAATTACATTGCCGGTTGCCAAATTGCATTATCTCTTATAGTTTCCGAGATATGGACTATCGATAATTTACACCTTAGGCTCTGCTTCTAACTTGGGCCCAAATTGTAAAATGGTCTTATCTATTGGCGATTTCGTTCCAATTCACATTCCAAGTAATATTCGGCATGCTAATTACATTGCCGGTTGCCAAATTGCATTATCTCTTATAGTTTCCGAGATATGGACTCTCGATAATTTACACCTTAGGCTCTGCTTCTAACTTGGGCCCAAATTGTAAAATGGTCTTATCTATTGGCGATTTCGTTCCAATTCACATTCCAAGTAATATTCGGCATGCTAATTACATTGCCGGTTGCCAAATTGCATTATCTCTTATAGTTTCCGAGATATGGACTATCGATAATTTACACCTTAGGCTCTGCTTCTAACTTGGGCCCAAATTGTAAAATGGTCTTCTCTATTGGCGATTTCGTTCCAATTCACATTCCAAGTAATATTCGGCATGCTAATTACATTGCCGGTTGCCAAATTGCATTATCTCTTATAGTTTCCGAGATATGGACTATCAATAATTTACACCTTAGGCTCTGCTTCTAACTTGGGCCCAAATTGTAAAATGGTCTTATCTATTGGCGATTTCGTTCCAATTCACATTCCAAGTAATATTCGGCATGTTAATTACATTGCCGGTTGTCAAATTGCATTATCTCTTATAGTTTCCGAGATATGGACTATCGATAATTTACACCTTAGGCTCTGCTTCTAACTTGGGCCCAAATTGTAAAATGGTCTTATCTATTGGCGATTTCGTTCCAATTCACATTCCAAGTAATATTCGGCATGCTAATTACATTGCCGGTTGCCAAATTGCATTATCTCTTATAGTTTCCGAGATATGGACTATCGATAATTTACACCTTAGGCTCTGCTTCTAACTTGGGCACAAATTGTTAAATGGTCTTATCTATTGGCGATTTCGTTCCAATTCACATTCCAAGTAATATTCGGCATGCTAATTACATTGCCGGTTGCCAAATTGCATTATCTCTTATAGTTTCCGAGATATGGACTATCGATAATTTACACCTTAGGCTCTGCTTCTAACTTGGGCCCAAATTGTAAAATGGTCTTATCTATTGGCGATTTCGTTCCAATTCACATTCCAAGTAATATTCGGCATGCTAATTACATTGCCGGTTGCGAAATTGCATTATCTCTTATAGTTTCCGAGATATGGACTATCAATAATTTACATCTTAGGCTCTGCTTCTAACTTGGGCCCAAATTGTAAAATGGTCTTATCTATTGGCGATTTCGTTCCAATTCACATTCCAAGTAATATTCGGCATGCTAATTACATTGCCGGTTGCCAAATTGCATTATCTCTTATAGTTTCCGAGATATGGACTATCGATAATTTACACCTTAGGCTCTGCTTCTAACTTGGGCCCAAATTGTAAAATGGTCTAATCTATTGGCGATTTCGTTCCAATTCACATTCCAAGTAATATTCGGCATGCTAATTACATTGCCGGTTGCCAAATTGCATTATCTCTTATAGTTTCCGAGATATGGACTATCGATAATTTACACCTTAGGCTCTGCTTCTAACTTGGGCCCAAATTGTAAAATGGTCTTATCTATTGGCGATTTCGTTCCAATTCACATTCCAAGTAATATTCGGCATGCTAATTACATTGCCGGTTGCCAAATTGCATTATCTCTTATAGTTTCCGAGATATGGACTCTCGATAATTTACACCTTAGGCTCTGCTTCTAACTTGGGCCCAAATTGTAAAATGGTCTTATCTATTGGCGATTTCGTTCCAATTCACATTCCAAGTAATATTCGGCATGCTAATTACATTGCCGGTTGCCAAATTGCATTATCTCTTATAGTTTCCGAGATATGGACTATCGATAATTTACACCTTAGGCTCTGCTTCTAACTTGGGCCCAAATTGTAAAATGGTCTTCTCTATTGGCGATTTTGTTCCAATTCACATTCCAAGTAATATTCGGCATGCTAATTACATTGCCGGTTGCCAAATTGCATTATCTCTTATAGTTTCCGAGATATGGACTATCAATAATTTACACATTAGGCTCTGCTTCTAACTTGGGCCCAACTTGTAAAATGGTCTTATCTATTGGCGATTTCGTTCCAATTCACATTCCAAGTAATATTCAGCATGCTAATTACATTGCCGGTTGCCAAATTGAATTATCTCTAATAGTTTCCAAGATATGGACTATCGATAATTTACACCTTAGGCTCTGCTTCTAACTTGGGCCCAAATTGTAAAATGGTCTTACCTATTGGCGATTTCGTTCCAATTCACATTCCAAGTAATATTCGGCATGCTAATTACATTGCCGGTTGCCAAATTGCATTATCTCTTATAGTTTCCGAGATATGGACTATCGATCATTTACACCTTAGGCTCTGCTTCTAACTTGGGCCCAAATTGTAAAATGGTCTTATCTATTGGCGATTTCGTTCCAATTCACACTTCACATTTCTCCCAATTCACATTTCAAGTAATATTCGGCATGCTAATTACATTGCCGGTTGCCAAATTGCATTATCTCTTATAGTTTCCGAGATATGGACTATCGATAATTTACACCTTAGGCTCTGCTTCTAACTTGGGCCCAAATTGTAAAATGGTCTAATCTATTGGCGATTTCGTTCCAATTCACATTCCAAGTAATATTCGGCATGCTAATTACATTGCCGGTTGCCAAATTGCATTATCTCTTATAGTTTCCGAGATATGGACTATCGATAATTTACACCTTAGGCTCTGCTTCTAACTTGGGCCCAAATTGTAAAATGGTCTTATCTATTGGCGATTTCGTTCCAATTCACATTCCAAGTAATATTCGGCATGCTAATTACATTGCCGGTTGCCAAATTGCATTATCTCTTATAGTTTCCGAGATATGGACTATCGATAATTTACACCTTAGGCTCTGCTTCTAACTTGGGCCCAAATTGTAAAATGGTCTAATCTATTGGCGATTTCGTTCCAATTCACATTCCAAGTAATATTCGGCATGCTAATTACATTGCCGGTTGCCAAATTGCATTATCTCTTATAGTTTCCGAGATATGGACTCTCGATAATTTACACCTTAGGCTCTGCTTCTAACTTGGGCCCAAATTGTAAAATGGTCTTATCTATTGGCGATTTCGTTCCAATTCACATTCCAAGTAATATTCGGCATGCTAATTACATTGCCGGTTGCCAAATTGCATTATCTCTTATAGTTTCCGAGATATGGACTATCGATAATTTACACCTTAGGCTCTGCTTCTAACTTGGGCCCAAATTGTAAAATGGTCTTCTCTATTGGCGATTTCGTTCCAATTCACATTCCAAGTAATATTCGGCATGCTAATTACATTGCCGGTTGCCAAATTGCATTATCTCTTATAGTTTCCGAGATATGGACTATCAATAATTTACACATTAGGCTCTGCTTCTAACTTGGGCCCAAATTGTAAAATGGTCTTATCTATTGGCGATTTCGTTCCAATTCACAATCCAAGTAATATTCAGCATGCTAATTACATTGCCGGTTGCCAAATTGAATTATCTCTAATAGTTTCCAAGATATGGACTATCGATAATTTACACCTTAGGCTCTGCTTCTAACTTGGGCCCAAATTGTAAAATGGTCTTACCTATTGGCGATTTCGTTCCAATTCACATTCCAAGTAATATTCGGCATGCTAATTACATTGCCGGTTGCCAAATTGCATTATCTCTTATAGTTTCCGAGATATGGACTATCGATCATTTACACCTTAGGCTCTGCTTCTAACTTGGGCCCAAATTGTAAAATGGTCTTATCTATTGGCGATTTCGTTCCAATTCACACTTCACATTTCTCCCAATTCACATTTCAAGTAATATTCAGCATGCTAATTACATTGCCGGTTGCCAAATTGCATTATCTCTTATAGTTTCCGAGATATGGACTATCGATAATTTACACCTTAGGCTCTGCTTCTAACTTGGGCCCAAATTGTAAAATGGTCTTATCTATTGGCGATTTCGTTCCAATTCACATTCCAAGTATTATTCGGCATGCTAATTACATTGCCGGTTGCCAAATTGCATTATCTCTTATAGTTTCCGAGATATGGACTATCGATAATTTACACCTTAGGCTCTGCTTCTAACTTGGGCCCAAATTGTAAAATGGTCTTCTCTATTGGCGATTTCGTTCCAATTCACATTCCAAGTAATATTCGGCATGCTAATTACATTGCCGGTTGCCAAATTGCATTATCTCTTATAGTTTCCGAGATATGGACTATCGATAATTTACACCTTAGGCTCTGCTTCTAACTTGGGCCCAAATTGTAAAATGGTCTTATCTATTGGCGATTTCGTTCCAATTCACATTCCAAGTAATATTCGGCATGCTAATTACATTGCCGGTTGCCAAATTGCATTATCTCTTATAGTTTCCGAGATATGGACTATCGATAATTTACACCTTAGGCTCTGCTTCTAACTTGGGCCCAAATTGTAAAATGGTCTTCTCTGTTGGCGATTTCGTTCCAATTCACATTCCAAGTAATATTTGGCATGCTAATTACATTGCCGGTTGCCAAATTGCATTATCTCTTATAGTTTCCGAGATATGGACTATCAATAATTTACACCTTAGGCTCTGCTTCTAACTTGGGCCCAAATTGTAAAATGGTCTTATCTATTGGCGATTTCGTTCCAATTCACATTCCAAGTAATATTCGGCATGCTAATTACATTGCCGGTTGCCAAATTGAATTATTTCTTATAGTTTCCGAGATATGGACTATCGATAATTTACACCTTAGGCTCTGCTTCTAACTTGGGCCCAAATTGTAAAATGGTCTAACCTATTGGCGATTTCGTTCCAATTCACATTCCAAATAATATTCGGCATGCTAATTACATTGCCGGTTGCCAAATTGCATTATCTCTTATAGTTTCCGAGATATGGACTATCGATAATTTACACCTTAGGCTCTGCTTCTAACTTGGGCCCAAATTGTAAAATGGTCTTACCTATTGGCGATTTCGTTCCAATTCACATTCCAAGTAATATTCGGCATGCTAATTACATTGCCGGTTGCCAAATTGCATTATCTCTTATAGTTTCCGAGATATGGACTATCGATCATTTACACCTTAGGCTCTGCTTCTAACTTGGGCCCAAATTGTAAAATGGTCTTACCTATTGGCGATTTCGTTCCAATTCATATTCCAAGTAATATTCGGCATGCTAATTACATTGCCGGTTGCCAAATTGCATTATCTCTTATAGTTTCCGAGATATGGACTATCGATCATTTACACCTTAGGCTCTGCTTCTAACTTGGGCCCAAATTGTAAAATGGTCTTATCTATTGGCGATTTCGTTCCAATTCACATTCCAATTAATATTCGGCATGCTAATTACATTGCCGGTTGCCAAATTGCATTATCTCTTATAGTTTCCGAGATATGGACTATCGATAATTTACACCTTAGGCTCTGCTTCTAACTTGGGCCCAAATTGTAAAATGGTCTTATCTATTGGCGATTTCGTTCCAATTCACATTCCAAGTAATATTCGGCATGCTAATTACATTGCCGGTTGTCAAATTGCATTATCTCTTATAGTTTCCGAGATATGGACTGTCGATAATTTACACCTTAGGCTCTGCTTCTAACTTGGGCCCAAATTGTAAAATGGTCTTATCTATTGGCGATTTCGTTCCAATTCACATTCCAAGTAATATTCGGCATGCTAATTACATTGCCGGTTGCCAAATTGCATTATCTCTTATAGTTTCCGAGATATGGACTATCGATAATTTACACCTTAGGCTCTGCTTCTAACTAGGGCCCAAATTGTAAAATGGTCTTATCTATTGGCGATTTCGTTCCAATTCACATTCCAAGTAATATTCGGCATGCTAATTACATTGCCGGTTGCCAAATTGCATTATCTCTTATAGTTTCCGAGATATGGACTATCGATAATTTACACCTTAGGCTCTGCTTCTAACTTGGGCCCAAATTGTAAAATGGTCTTATCTATTGGCGATTTCGTTCCAATTCACATTCCAAGTAATATTCGGCATGCTAATTACATTGCCGGTTGCGAAATTGCATTATCTCTTATAGTTTCCGAGATATGGACTATCAATAATTTACACCTTAGGCTCTGTTTCTAACTTGGGCCCAAATTGTAAAATGGTCTTATCTATTGGCGATTTCGTTCCAATTCACATTCCAAGTAATATTCGGCATGCTAATTACATTGCCGGTTGCCAAATTGCATTATCTCTTATAGTTTCCGAGATATGGACTATCGATAATTTACACCTTAGGCTCTGCTTCTAACTTGGGCCCAAATTGTAAAATGGTCTTATCTATTGGCGATTTCGTTCCAATTCACATTCCAAGTAATATTCGGCATGCTAATTACATTTCCGATTGCCAAATTGCATTATCTGTTATAGTTTCCGAGATATGGACTATCGATAATTTACACCTTAGGCTCTGCTTCTAACTTGGGCCCAAATTGTAAAATGGTCTTATCTATTGGCGATTTCGTTCCAATGCACATTCCAAGTAATATTCGGCATGCTAATTACATTGCCGGTTGCCAAATTGCATTATCTCTTATAGTTTCCGAGATATGGACTATCGATAATTTACACCTTAGGCTCTGCTTCTAACTTGGGCCCAAATTGTAAAATGGTCTTATCTATTGGCGATTTCGTTCCAATTCACATTCCAAGTAATATTCGGCATGCTAATTACATTGCCGGTTGCCAAATTGCATTATCTCTTATAGTTTCCGAGATATGGACTATCGATAATTTACACCTTAGGCTCTGCTTCTAACTTGGGCCCAAATTGTAAAATGGTCTTCTCTATTGGCGATTTCGTTCCAATTCACATTCCAAGTAATATTCGGCATGCTAATTACATTGCCGGTTGCCAAATTGCATTATCTCTTATAGTTTCCGAGATATGGACTATCGATAATTTACACCTTAGGCTCTGCTTCTAACTTGGGCCCAAATTGTAAAATGGTCTTATCTATTGGCGATTTCGTTCCAATTCACATTCCAAGTAATATCCGGCATGCTAATTACATTGCCGGTTGCCAAATTGAATTATCTCTTATAGTTTCCGAGATATGGACTATCGATAATTTACACCTTAGGCTCTGCTTCTAACTTGGGCCCAAATTGTAAAATGGTCTTATCTATTGGCGATTTCGTTCCAATTCACATTCCAAGTGATATTCGGCATGCTAATTACATTGCCGGTTGCCAAATTGCATTATCTCTTATAGTTTCCGAGATATGGACTATCGATAATTTACATCTTAGGCTCTGCTTCTAACTTGGGCCCAAATTGTAAAATGGTCTTCTCTATTGGCGATTTCGTTCCAATTCACATTCCAAGTAATATTCGGCATGCTAATTACATTGCCGGTTGCCAAATTGCATTATCTCTTATAGTTTCCGAGATATGGACTCTCGATAATTTACACCTTAGGCTCTGCTTCTAACTTGGGCCCAAATTGTAAAATGGTCTTATCTATTGGCGATTTCGTTCCAATTCACATTCCAAGTAATATTCGGCATGCTAATTACATTGCCGGTTGCCAAATTGCATTATCTCTTATAGTTTCCGAGATATGGACTCTCGATAATTTACACCTTAGGCTCTGCTTCTAACTTGGGCCCAAATTGTAAAATGGTCTTATCTATTGGCGATTTCGTTCCAATTCACATTCCAAGTAATATTCGGCATGCTAATTACATTGCCGGTTGCCAAATTGCATTATCTCTTATAGTTTCCGAGATATGGACTCTCGATAATTTACACCTTAGGCTCTGCTTCTAACTTGGGCCCAAATTGTAAAATGGTCTTATCTATTGGCGATTTCGTTCCAATTCACATTCCAAGTAATATTCGGCATGCTAATTACATTGCCGGTTGCCAAATTGCATTATCTCTTATAGTTTCCGAGATATGGACTATCGATAATTTACACCTTAGGCTCTGCTTCTAACTTGGGCCCAAATTGTAAAATGGTCTTATCTATTGGCGATTTCGTTCCAATTCACATTCCAAGTAATATTCGGCATGCTAATTACATTGCCGGTTGCCAAATTGCATTATCTCTTATAGTTTCCGAGATATGGACTATCGATAATTTACACCTTAGGCTCTGCTTCTAACTTGGGCCCAAATTGTAAAATGGTCTTATCTATTGGCGATTTCGTTCCAATTCACATTCCAAGTAATATTCGGCATGCTAATTACATTGCCGGTTGCCAAATTGCATTATCTCTTATAGTTTCCGAGATATGGACTATCGATAATTTACACCTTAGGCTTTGCTTCTAACTTGGGCCCAAATTGTAAAATGGTCTTATCTATTGGCGATTTCGTTCCAATTCACATTCCAAGTAATATTCGGCATGCTAATTACATTGCCGGTTGCCAAATTGCATTATCTCTTATAGTTTCCGAGATATGGACTATCGATAATTTACACCTTAGGCTCTGCTTCTAACTTGGGCCCAAATTGTAAAATGGTCTTCTCTGTTGGCGATTTCGTTCCAATTCACATTACAAGTAATATTCGGCATGCTAATTACATTGCCGGTTGCCAAATTGCATTATCTCTTATAGTTTCCGAGATATGGACTATCAATAATTTACACCTTAGGCTCTGCTTCTAACTTGGGCCCAAATTGTAAAATGGTCTTATCTATTGGCGATTTCGTTCCAATTCACATTCCAAGTAATATTCGGCATGCTAATTACATTGCCGGTTGCCAAATTGCATTATCTCTTATAGTTTCCGAGATATGGACTATCGATAATTTACACCTTAGGCTCTGCTTCTAACTTGGGCCCAAATTGTAAAATGGTCTTACCTATTGGCGATTTCGTTCCAATTCACATTCCAAGTAATATTCGGCATGCTAATTACATTGCCGGTTGCCAAATTGCATTATCTCTTATAGTTTCCGAGATATGGACTATCGATCATTTACACCTTAGGCTCTGCTTCTAACTTGGGCCCAAATTGTAAAATGGTCTTATCTATTGGCGATTTCGTTCCAATTCACATTCCAAGTAATATTCGGCATGCTAATTACATTACCGGTTGCCAAATTGCATTATCTCTTATAATTTCCGAGATATAGACTATCGATAATTTACACCTTAAGCTCTGCTTCTAACTTGGGCCCAAATTGTAAAATGGTCTTTTCTATTGGCGATTTCGTTCCAATTCACATTCCAAGTAATATTCGGCATGCTAATTACATTGCCGGTTGCCAAATTGCATTATCTCTTATAGTTTCCGAGATATGGACTATCGATAATTTACACCTTAGGCTCTGCTTCTAACTAGGGCCCAAATTGTAAAATGGTCTTATCTATTGGCGATTTCGTTCCAATTCACATTCACATTTCTCCCAATTCACATTTCAAGTAATATTCGGCATGCTAATTACATTGCCGGTTGCCAAATTGCATTATCTCTTATAGTTTCCGAGATATGGACTATCGATAATTTACACCTTAGGCTCTGCTTCTAACTTGGGCCCAAATTGTAAAATGGTCTTATCTATTGGCGATTTCGTTCCAATTCACATTCCAAGTAATATTCGGCATGCTAATTACATTGCCGGTTGCCAAATTGCATTATCTCTTATAGTTTCCGAGATATGGACTATCGATAATTTACACCTTAGGCTCTGCTTCTAACTTGGGCCCAAATTGTAAAATGGTCTTATCTATTGGCGATTTCGTTCCAATTCACATTCCAAGTAATATTCGGCATGCTAATTACATTGCCGGTTGCCAAATTGCATTATCTCTTATAGTTTCCGAGATATGGACTATCGATAATTTACACCTTAGGCTTTGCTTCTAACTTGGGCCCAAATTGTAAAATGGTCTTATCTATTGGCGATTTTGTTCCAATTCACATTCCAAGTAATATTCGGCATGCTAATTACATTGCCGGTTGCCAAATTGCATTATCTCTTATAGTTTCCGAGATATGGACTATCGATAATTTACACCTTAGGCTCTGCTTCTAACTTGGGCCCAAATTGTAAAATGGTCTTCTCTGTTGGCGATTTCGTTCCAATTCACATTACAAGTAATATTCGGCATGCTAATTACATTGCCGGTTGCCAAATTGCATTATCTCTTATAGTTTCCGAGATATGGACTATCAATAATTTACACCTTAGGCTCTGCTTCTAACTTGGGCCCAAATTGTAAAATGGTCTTATCTATTGGCGATTTCGTTCCAATTCACATTCCAAGTAATATTCGGCATGCTAATTACATTGCCGGTTGCCAAATTGCATTATCTCTTATAGTTTCCGAGATATGGACTATCGATAATTTACACCTTAGGCTCTGCTTCTAACTTGGGCCCAAATTGTAAAATGGTCTTACCTATTGGCGATTTCGTTCCAATTCACATTCCAAGTAATATTCGGCATGCTAATTACATTGCCGGTTGCCAAATTGCATTATCTCTTATAGTTTCCGAGATATGGACTATCGATCATTTACACCTTAGGCTCTGCTTCTAACTTGGGCCCAAATTGTAAAATGGTCTTACCTATTGGCGATTTCGTTCCAATTCATATTCCAAGTAATATTCGGCATGCTAATTACATTGCCGGTTGCCAAATTGCATTATCTCTTATAGTTTCCGAGATATGGACTATCGATCATTTACACCTTAGGCTCTGCTTCTAACTTGGGCCCAAATTGTAAAATGGTCTTATCTATTGGCGATTTCGTTCCAATTCACATTCCAATTAATATTCGGCATGCTAATTACATTGCCGGTTGCCAAATTGCATTATCTCTTATAGTTTCCGAGATATGGACTATCGATAATTTACACCTTAGGCTCTGCTTCTAACTTGGGCCCAAATTGTAAAATGGTCTTATCTATTGGCGATTTCGTTCCAATTCACATTCCAAGTAATATTCGGCATGCTAATTACATTGCCGGTTGTCAAATTGCATTATCTCTTATAGTTTCCGAGATATGGACTGTCGATAATTTACACCTTAGGCTCTGCTTCTAACTTGGGCCCAAATTGTAAAATGGTCTTATCTATTGGCGATTTCGTTCCAATTCACATTCCAAGTAATATTCGGCATGCTAATTACATTGCCGGTTGCCAAATTGCATTATCTCTTATAGTTTCCGAGATATGGACTATCGATAATTTACACCTTAGGCTCTGCTTCTAACTAGGGCCCAAATTGTAAAATGGTCTTATCTATTGGCGATTTCGTTCCAATTCACATTCCAAGTAATATTCGGCATGCTAATTATATTGCCGGTTGCCAAATTGCATTATCTCTTATAGTTTCCGAGATATGGACTATCGATAATTTACACCTTCGGCTCTGCTTCTAACTTGGGCCCAAATTGTAAAATGGTCTTATCTATTGGCGATTTCGTTCCAATTCACATTCCAAGTAATATTCGGCATGCTAATTACATTGCCGGTTGCGAAATTGCATTATCTCTTATAGTTTCCGAGATATGGACTATCAATAATTTACACCTTAGGCTCTGCTTCTAACTTGGGCCCAAATTGTAAAATGGTCTTATCTATTGGCGATTTCGTTCCAATTCACATTCCAAGTAATATTCGGCATGCTAATTACATTGCCGGTTGCCAAATTGCATTATCTCTTATAGTTTCCGAGATATGGACTATCGATAATTTACACCTTAGGCTCTGCTTCTAACTTGGGCCCAAATTGTAAAATGGTCTTATCTATTGGCGATTTCGTTCCAATTCACATTCCAAGTAATATTCGGCATGCTAATTACATTTCCGATTGCCAAATTGCATTATCTCTTATAGTTTCCGAGATATGGACTATCGATAATTTACACCTTAGGCTCTGCTTCTAACTTGGGCCCAAATTGTAAAATGGTCTTATCTATTGGCGATTTCGTTCCAATGCACATTCCAAGTAATATTCGGCATGCTAATTACATTGCCGGTTGCCAAATTGCATTATCTCTTATAGTTTCCGAGATATGGACTATCGATAATTTACACCTTAGGCTCTGCTTCTAACTTGGGCCCAAATTGTAAAATGGTCTTATCTATTGGCGATTTCGTTCCAATTCACATTCCAAGTAATATTCGGCATGCTAATTACATTGCCGGTTGCCAAATTGCATTATCTCTTATAGTTTCCGAGATATGGACTATCGATAATTTACACCTTAGGCTCTGCTTCTAACTTGGGCCCAAATTGTAAAATGGTCTTCTCTATTGGCGATTTCGTTCCAATTCACATTCCAAGTAATATTCGGCATGCTAATTACATTGCCGGTTGCCAAATTGCATTATCTCTTATAGTTTCCGAGATATGGACTATCGATAATTTACACCTTAGGCTCTGCTTCTAACTTGGGCCTAAATTGTAAAATGGTCTTATCTATTGGCGATTTCGTTCCAATTCACATTCCAAGTAATATCCGGCATGCTAATTACATTGCCGGTTGCCAAATTGAATTATCTCTTATAGTTTCCGAGATATGGACTATCGATAATTTACACCTTAGGCTCTGCTTCTAACTTGGGCCCAAATTGTAAAATGGTCTTATCTATTGGCGATTTCGTTCCAATTCACATTCCAAGTAATATTCGGCATGCTAATTACATTGCCGGTTGCCAAATTGCATTATCTCTTATAGTTTCCGAGATATGGACTATCGATAATTTACATCTTAGGCTCTGCTTCTAACTTGGGCCCAAATTGTAAAATGGTCTTCTCTATTGGCGATTTCGTTCCAATTCACATTCCAAGTAATATTCGGCATGCTAATTACATTGCCGGTTGCCAAATTGCATTATCTCTTATAGTTTCCGAGATATGGACTCTCGATAATTTACACCTTAGGCTCTGCTTCTAACTTGGGCCCAAATTGTAAAATGGTCTTATCTATTGGCGATTTCGTTCCAATTCACATTCCAAGTAATATTCGGCATGCTAATTACATTGCCGGTTGCCAAATTGCATTATCTCTTATAGTTTCCGAGATATGGACTATCGATAATTTACACCTTAGGCTCTGCTTCTAACTTGGGCCCAAATTGTAAAATGGTCTTCTCTATTGGCGATTTCGTTCCAATTCACATTCCAAGTAATATTCGGCATGCTAATTACATTGCCGGTTGCCAAATTGCATTATCTCTTATAGTTTCCGAGATATGGACTATCAATAATTTACACATTAGGCTCTGCTTCTAACTTGGGCCCAAATTGTAAAATGGTCTTATATATTGGCGATTTCGTTCCAATTCACATTCCAAGTAACATTCGGCATGATAATTACATTGCCGGTTGCCAAATTGAATTATCTCTTATAGTTTCCAAGATATGGACTATCGATAATTTACACCTTAGGCTCTGCTTCTAACTTGGGCCCAAATTGTAAAATGGTCTTACCTATTGGCGATTTCGTTCCAATTCACATTCCAAGTATTATTCGGCATGCTAATTACATTGCCGGTTGCCAAATTGCATCATCTCTTATAGTTTCCGAGATATGGACTATCGATCATTTACACCTTAGGCTCTGCTTCTAACTTGGGCCCAAATTGTAAAATGGTCTTATCTATTGGCGATTTCGTTCCAATTCACATTCCAATTAATATTCGGCATGCTAATTACATTGCCGGTTGCCAAATTGCATTATCTCTTATAGTTTCCGAGATATGGACTATCGATAATTTACACCTTAGGCTCTGCTTCTAACTTGGGCCCAAATTGTAAAATGGTCTTATCTATTGGCGATTTCGTTCCAATTCACATTCCAAGTAATATTCGGCATGCTAATTACATTGCCGGTTGTCAAATTGCATTAACTCTTATAGTTTCCGAGATATGGACTATCGATAATTTACACCTTAGGCTCTGCTTCTAACTTGGGCCCAAATTGTAAAATGGTCTTATCTATTGGCGATTTCGTTCCAATTCACATTCCAAGTAATATTCGGCATGCTAATTACATTGCCGGTTGCCAAATTGCATTATCTCTTATAGTTTCCGAGATATGGACTATCGATAATTTACACCTTAGGCTCTGCTTCTAACTTGGGCCCAAATTGTAAAATGGTCTTATCTATTGGCGATTTCGTTCCAATTCACATTCCAAGTAATATTCGGCATGCTAATTACATTGCAGGTTGCCAAATTGAATTATCTCTTATAGTTTCCGAGATATGGACTATCGATAATTTACACCTTAGGCTCTGCTTCTAACTTGGGCCCAAATTGTAAAATGGTCTTACCTATTGGCGATTTCGTTCCAATTCACATTCCAAGTAGTATTCGGCATGCTAATTACATTGCCGGTTGCCAAATTGCATTATCTCTTATAGTTTCCGAGATATGGACTATCGATAATTTACACCTTAGGCTCTGCTTCTAACTTGGGCCCAAATTGTAAAATGGTCTTATCTATTGGCGATTTCGTTCCAATTCACATTCCAAGTAATATTCGGCATGCTAATTACATTGCCGGTTGCCAAATTGCATTATCTCTTATAGTTTCCGAGATATGGACTATCGATAATTTACACCTTAGGCTCTGCTTCTAACTTGGGCCCAAATTGTAAAATGGTCTTATCTATTGGCGATTTCGTCCCAATTCACATTCCAAGTGATATTCGGCATGCTAATTACATTGCCGGTTGCGAAATTGCATTATCTCTTATAGTTTCCGAGATATGGACTATCAATAATTTACACCTTAGGCTCTGCTTCTAACTTGGGCCCAAATTGTAAAATGGTCTTATCTATTGGCGATTTCGTTCCAATTCACATTCCAAGTAATATTCGGCATGCTAATTACATTGCCGGTTGCCAAATTGCATTATCTCTTATAGTTTCCGAGATATGGACTATCGATAATTTACACCTTAGGCTCTGCTTCTAACTTGGGCCCAAATTGTAAAATGGTCTTATCTATTGGCGATTTCGTTCCAATTCACATTCCAAGTAATATTCGGCATGCTAATTACATTGCCGGTTGCCAAATTGCATTATCTCTTATAGTTTCCGAGATATGGACTATCGATCATTTACACCTTAGGCTCTGCTTCTAACTTGGGCCCAAATTGTAAAATGGTCTTACCTATTGGCGATTTCGTTCCAATTCACATTCCAAGTAATATTCGGCATGCTAATTACATTGCCGGTTGCCAAATTGCATTATCTCTTATAGTTTCCGAGATATGGACTATCGATAATTTACACCTTAGGCTCTGCTTCTAACTTGGGCCCAAATTGTAAAATGGTCTTATCTATTGGCGATTTCGTTCCAATTCACATTCGAAGTAATATTCGGCATGCTAATTACATTGCCGGTTGCCAAATTGCATTATCTCTTATAGTTTCCGAGATATGGACTATCGATAATTTACACCTTAGGCTCTGCTTCTAACTTGGGCCCAAATTGTAAAATGGTCTTATCTATTGGCGATTTCGTTCCAATTCACATTCCAAGTAATATTCGGCATGCTAATTACATTACCGGTTGCCAAATTGCATTATCTCTTATAATTTCCGAGATATGGACTATCGATAATTTACACCTTAAGCTCTGCTTCTAACTTGGGCCCAAATTGTAAAATGGTCTTTTCTATTGGCGATTTTGTTCCAATTCACATTCCAAGTAATATTCGGCATGCTAATTACATTGCCGGTTGCCAAATTGCATTATCTCTTATAGTTTCCGAGATATGGACTATCGATAATTTACACCTTAGGCTCTGCTTCTAACTTGGGCCCAAATTGTAAAATGGTCTTATCTATTGGCGATTTCGTTCCAATTCACAGTCCAAGTAATATTCGGCATGCTAATTACATTGCCGGTTGCCAAATTGCATTATCTCTTATAGTTTCCGAGATATGGACTATCGATAATTTACACCTTAGGCTCTGCTTCTAACTTGGGCCCAAATTGTAAAATGGTCTTCTCTGTTGGCGATTTCGTTCCAATTCACATTCCAAGGAATATTCGGCATGCTAATTACATTGCCGGTTGCCAAATTGCATTATCTCTTATAGTTTCCAAGATATGGACTATCGATAATTTACACCTTAGGCTCTGCTTCTAACTTGGGCCCAAATTGTAAAATGGTCTTATCTATTGGCGATTTCGTTCCAATTCACATTCCAAGTAATATTCGGCATGCTAATTACATTGCCGGTTGCGAAATTGCATTATCTCTTATAGTTTCCGAGATATGGACTATCAATAATTTACACCTTAGGCTCTGCTTCTAACTTGGGCCCAAATTGTAAAATGGTCTTATCTATTGGCGATTTCGTTCCAATTCACATTCCAAGTAATATTCGGCATGCTAATTACATTGCCGGTTGCCAAATTGCATTATCTCTTATAGTTTCCGAGATATGGACTATCGATAATTTACACCTTAGGCTCTGCTTCTAACTTGGGCCCAAATTGTAAAATGGTCTTATCTATTGGCGATTTCGTTCCAATTCACATTCCAAGTAATATTCGGCATGCTAATTACATTGCCGGTTGCCAAATTGCATTATCTCTTATAGTTTCCGAGATATGGACTATCGATAATTTACACCTTAGGCTCTGCTTCTAACTTGGGCCCAAATAGTAAAATGGTCTTATCTATTGGCGATTTCGTTCCAATTCACATTCCAAGTAATATTCGGCATGCTAATTACATTGCCGGTTGCCAAATTGCATTATCTCTTATAGTTTCCGAGATATGGACTATCGATAATTTACACCTTAGGCTCTGCTTCTAACTTGGGCCCAAATTGTAAAATGGTCTTATCTATTGGCGATTTCGTTCCAATTCACATTCCAAGTAATATTCGGCATGCTAATTACATTGCCGGTTGCCAAATTGCATTATCTCTTATAGTTTCCGAGATATGGACTATCGATAATTTACACCTTAGGCTCTGCTTCTAACTTGGGCCCAAATTGTAAAATGGTCTTATCTATTGGCGATTTCGTTCCAATTCACATTCCAAGTAATATTCGGCATGCTAATTACATTGCCGGTTGCCAAATTGCATTATCTCTTATAGTTTCCGAGATATGGACTATCGATAATTTACACCTTAGGCTCTGCTTCTAACTTGGGCCCAAATTGTAAAATGGTCTTATCTATTGGCGATTTCGTTCCAATTCACATTCCAAGTAATATTCGGCATGCTAATTACATTGCCGGTTGCCAAATTGCATTATCTCTTATAGTTTCCGAGATATGGACTATCGATAATTTACACCTTAGGCTCTGCTTCTAACTTGGGCCCAAATTGTAAAATGGTCTTATCTATTGGCGATTTCGTTCCAATTCACATTCCAAGTAATATTCGGCATGCTAATTACATTGCCGGTTGCCAAATTGCATTATCTCTAATAGTTTCCGAGATATGGACTATCGATAATTTACACCTTAGGCTCTGCTTCTAACTTGGGCCCAAATTGTAAAATGGTCTTCTCTGTTGGCGATTTCGTTCCAATTCACATTCCAAGTAATATTCGGCATGCTAATTACATTGCCGGTTGCCAAATTGCATTATCTCTTATAGTTTCCGAGATATGGACTATCAATAATTTACACCTTAGGCTCTGCTTCTAACTTGGGCCCAAATTGTAAAATGGTCTTATCTATTTTCGATTTCGTTCCAATTCACATTCCAAGTAATATTCGGCATGCTAATTACATTGCCGGTTGCGAAATTGCATTATCTCTTATAGTTTCCGAGATATGGACTATCAATAATTTACACCTTAGGCTCTGCTTCTAACTTGGGCCCAAATTGTAAAATGGTCTTATCTATTGGCGATTTCGTTCCAATTCACATTCCAAGTAATATTCGGCATGCTAATTACATTGCCGGTTGCCAAATTGCATTATCTCTTATAGTTTCCGAGATATGGACTATCGATAATTTACACCTTAGGCTCTGCTTCTAACTTGGGCCCAAATTGTAAAATGGTCTTATCTATTGGCGATTTCGTTCCAATTCACATTCCAAGTAATATTCTTCATGCTAATTACATTGCCGGTTGCTAAATTGCATTATCTCTTATAGTTTCCGAGATATGGACTATCGATAATTTACACCTTAGGCTCTGCTTCTAACTTGGGCCCAAATAGTAAAATGGTCTTATCTATTGGCGATTTCGTTCCAATTCACATTCCAAGTAATATTCGGCATGCTAATTACATTGCCGGTTGCCAAATTGCATTATCTCTTATAGTTTCCGAGATATGGACTATCGATAATTTACACCTTAGGCTCTGCTTCTAACTTGGGCCCAAATTGTAAAATGGTCTTATCTATTGGCGATTTCGTTCCAATTCACATTCCAAGTAATATTCGGCATGCTAATTACATTGCCGGTTGCCAAATTGCATTATCTCTTATAGTTTCCGAGATATGGACTATCGATAATTTACACCTTAGGCTCTGCTTCTAACTTGGGCCCAAATTGTAAAATGGTCTTATCTATTGGCGATTTCGTTCCAATTCACATTCCAAGTAATATTCGGCATGCTAATTACATTGCCGGTTGCCAAATTGCATTATCTCTTATAGTTTCCGAGATATGGACTATCGATAATTTACACCTTAGGCTTTGCTTCTAACTTGGGCCCAAATTGTAAAATGGTCTTATCTATTGGCGATTTCGTTCCAATTCACATTCCAAGTAATATTCGGCATGCTAATTACATTGCCGGTTGCCAAATTGCATTATCTCTTATAGTTTCCGAGATATGGACTATCGATAATTTACACCTTAGGCTCTGCTTCTAACTTGGGCCCAAATTGTAAAATGGTCTTCTCTGTTGGCGATTTCGTTCCAATTCACATTACAAGTAATATTCGGCATGCTAATTACATTGCCGGTTGCCAAATTGCATTATCTCTTATAGTTTCCGAGATATGGACTATCAATAATTTACACCTTAGGCTCTGCTTCTAACTTGGGCCCAAATTGTAAAATGGTCTTATCTATTGGCGATTTCGTTCCAATTCACATTCCAAGTAATATTCGGCATGCTAATTACATTGCCGGTTGCCAAATTGCATTATCTCTTATAGTTTCCGAGATATGGACTATCGATAATTTACACCTTAGGCTCTGCTTCTAACTTGGGCCCAAATTGTAAAATGGTCTTACCTATTGGCGATTTCGTTCCAATTCACATTCCAAGTAATATTCGGCATGCTAATTACATTGCCGGTTGCCAAATTGCATTATCTCTTATAGTTTCCGAGATATGGACTATCGATCATTTACACCTTAGGCTCTGCTTCTAACTTGGGCCCAAATTGTAAAATGGTCTTATCTATTGGCGATTTCGTTCCAATTCACATTCCAAGTAATATTCGGCATGCTAATTACATTACCGGTTGCCAAATTGCATTATCTCTTATAATTTCCGAGATATAGACTATCGATAATTTACACCTTAAGCTCTGCTTCTAACTTGGGCCCAAATTGTAAAATGGTCTTTTCTATTGGCGATTTCGTTCCAATTCACATTCCAAGTAATATTCGGCATGCTAATTACATTGCCGGTTGCCAAATTGCATTATCTCTTATAGTTTCCGAGATATGGACTATCGATAATTTACACCTTAGGCTCTGCTTCTAACTTGGGCCCAAATTGTAAAATGGTCTTATCTATTGGCGATTTCGTTCCAATTCACATTCCAAGTAATATTCGGCATGCTAATTACATTGCCGGTTGCCAAATTGCATTATCTCTTATAGTTTCCGAGATATGGACTATCGATAATTTACACCTTAGGCTCTGCTTCTAACCTGGGCCCAAATTGTAAAATGGTCTTCTCTGTTGGCGATTTCGTTCCAATTCACATTCCAAGGAATATTCGGCATGCTAATTACATTGCCGGTTGCCAAATTGCATTATCTCTTATAGTTTCCGAGATATGGACTATCGATAATTTACACCTTAGGCTCTGCTTCTAACTTGGGCCCAAATTGTAAAATGGTCTTATCTATTGGCGATTTCGTTCCAATTCACATTCCAAGTAATATTCGGCATGCTAATTACATTGCCGGTTGCGAAATTGCATTATCTCTTATAGTTTCCGAGATATGGACTATCAATAATTTACACCTTAGGCTCTGCTTCTAACTTGGGCCCAAATTGTAAAATGGTCTTATCTATTGGCGATTTCGTTCCAATTCACATTCCAAGTAATATTCGGCATGCTAATTACATTGCCGGTTGCCAAATTGCATTATCTCTTATAGTTTCCGAGATATGGACTATCGATAATTTACACCTTAGGCTCTGCTTCTAACTTGGGCCCAAATTGTAAAATGGTCTTATCTATTGGCGATTTCGTTCCACTTCACATTCCAAGTAATATTCGGCATGCTAATTACATTGCCGGTTGCCAAATTGCATTATCTCTTATAGTTTCCGAGATATGGACTATCGATAATTTACACCTTAGGCTCTGCTTCTAACTTGGGCCCAAATAGTAAAATGGTCTTATCTATTGGCGATTTCGTTCCAATTCACATTCCAAGTAATATTCGGCATGCTAATTACATTGCCGGTTGCCAAATTGCATTATCTCTTATAGTTTCCGAGATATGGACTATCGATAATTTACACCTTAGGCTCTGCTTCTAACTTGGGCCCAAATTGTAAAATGGTCTTATCTATTGGCGATTTCGTTCCAATTCACATTCCAAGTAATATTCGGCATGCTAATTACATTGCCGGTTGCCAAATTGCATTATCTCTTATAGTTTCCGAGATATGGACTATCGATAATTTACACCTTAGGCTCTGCTTCTAACTTGGGCCCAAATTGTAAAATGGTCTTATCTATTGGCGATTTCGTTCCAATTCACATTCCAAGTAATATTCGGAATGCTAATTACATTGCCGGTTGCCAAATTGCATTATCTCTTATAGTTTCCGAGATATGGACTATCGATAATTTACACCTTAGGCTCTGCTTCTAACTTGGGCCCAAATTGTAAAATGGTCTTATCTATTGGCGATTTCGTTCCAATTCACATTCCAAGTAATATTCGGCATGCTAATTACATTGCCGGTTGCCAAATTGCATTATCTCTTATAGTTTCCGAGATATGGACTATCGATAATTTACACCTTAGGCTCTGCTTCTAACTTGGGCCCAAATTGTAAAATGGTCTTATCTATTGGCGATTTCGTTCCAATTCACATTCCAAGTAATATTCGGCATGCTAATTACATTGCCGGTTGCCAAATTGCATTATCTCTTATAGTTTCCGAGATATGGACTATCGATAATTTACACCTTAGGCTCTGCTTCTAACTTGGGCCCAAATTGTAAAATGGTCTTCTCTGTTGGCGATTTCGTTCCAATTCACATTCCAAGTAATATTCGGCATGCTAATTACATTGCCGGTTGCCAAATTGCATTATCTCTTATAGTTTCCGAGATATGGACTATCAATAATTTACACCTTAGGCTCTGCTTCTAACTTGGGCCCAAATTGTAAAATGGTCTTATCTATTGGCGATTTCGTTCCAATTCACATTCCAAGTAATATTCGGCATGCTAATTACATTGCCGGTTGCCAAATTGCATTATCTCTTATAGTTTCCGAGATATGGACTATCGATAATTTACACCTTAGGCTCTGCTTCTAACTTGGGCCCAAATTGTAAAATGGTCTTACCTATTGGCGATTTCGTTCCAATTCACATTCCAAGTAATATTCGGCATGCTAATTACATTGCCGGTTGCCAAATTGCATTATCTCTTATAGTTTCCGATATATGGACTATCGATAATTTACACCTTAGGCTCTGCTTCTAACTTGGGCCCAAATTGTAAAATGGCCTTACCTATTGGCGATTTCGTTCCAATTCACATTCCAAGTAATATTCGGCATGCTAATTACATTGCCGGTTGCCAAATTGCATTATCTCTTATAGTTTCCGAGATATGGACTATCGATCATTTACACCTTAGGCTCTGCTTCTAACTTGGGCCCAAATTGTAAAATGGTCTTATCTATTGGCGATTTCGTCCCAATTCACATTCCAAGTGATATTCGGCATGCTAATTACATTGCCGGTTGCCAAATTGCATTATCTCTTATAGTTTCCGAGATATGGACTATCGATAATTTACACCTTAGACTCTGCTTCTAACTTGGGCCCAAATTGTAAAATGGTCTTCTCTGTTGGCGATTTCGTTCCAATTAACATTCCAAGTAATATTCGGCATGCTAATTACATTGCCGGTTGCCAAATTGCATTATCTCTTATAGTTTCCGAGATATGGACTATCAATAATTTACACCTTAGGCTCTGCTTCTAACTTGGGCCCAAATTGTAAAATGGTCTTACCTATTGGCGATTTCGTTCCAATTCACATTCCAAGTAATATTCGGCATGCTAATTACATTGCCGGTTGCCAAATTGCATTATCTCTTATAGTTTCCGAGATATGGACTATCGATCATTTACACCTTAGGCTCTGCTTCTAACTTGGGCCCAAATTGTAAAATGGTCTTATCTATTGGCGATTTCGTTCCAATTCACATTCCAATTAATATTCGGCATGCTAATTACATTGCCGGGTGCCGAATTGCATTATCTCTTATAGTTTCCGAGATATGGACTATCAATAATTTACACCTTAGGCTCTGCTTCTAACTTGGGCCCAAATTGTAAAATGGTCTTATCTATTGGCGATTTCGTTCCAATTCACATTCCAAGTAATATTCGACATGCTAATTACATTGCCGGTTGCCAAATTGCCATTATCTCTTATAGTTTCCGAGATATGGACTATCGATAATTTACACCTTAGGCTCTGCTTCTAACTTGGGCCCAAATTGTAAAATGGTCTTATCTATTGGCGATTTCGTTCCAATTCACATTCCAAGTAATATTCGGCATGCTAATTACATTGCCGGTTGCCAAATTGCATTATCTCTTATAGTTTCCGAGATATGGACTATCGATAATTTACACCTTAGGCTCTGCTTCTAACTTGGGCCCAAATTGTAAAATGGTCTTATCTATTGGCGATTTCGTTCCAATTCACATTCCAAGTAATATTCGGCATGCTAATTACATTGCCGGTTGCCAAATTGCATTATCTCTTATAGTTTCCGAGATATGGACTATCGATAATTTACACCTTAGGCTCTGCTTCTAACTTGGGCCCAAATTGTAAAATGGTCTTATCTATTGGCGATTTCGTCCCAATTCACATTCCAAGTGATATTCGGCATGCTAATTACATTGCCGGTTGCGAAATTGCATTATCTCTTATAGTTTCCGAGATATGGACTATCAATAATTTACACCTTAGGCTCTGCTTCTAACTTGGGCCCAAATTGTGAAATGGTCTTATCTATTGGCGATTTCGTTCCAATTCACATTCCAAGTAATATTCGGCATGCTAATTACATTGCCGGTTGCCAAATTGCATTATCTCTTATAGTTTCCGAGATATGGACTATCGATAATTTACACCTTAGGCTCTGCTTCTAACTTGGGCCCAAATTGTAAAATGGTCTTATCTATTGGCGATTTCGTTCCAATTCACATTCCAAGTAATATTCGGCATGCTAATTACATTACCGGTTGCCAAATTTCATTATCTCTTATAATTTCCGAGATATGGACTATCGATAATTTACACCTTAAGCTCTGCTTCTAACTTGGGCCCAAATTGTAAAATGGTCTTTTCTATTGGCGATTTCGTTCCAATTCACATTCCAAGTAATATTCGGCATGCTAATTACATTGCCGGTTGCCAAATTGCATTATCTCTTATAGTTTCCGAGATATGGACTATCGATAATTTACACCTTAGGCTCTGCTTCTAACTTGGGCCCAAATTGTAAAATGGTCTTATCTATTGGCGATTTCGTTCCAATTCACATTCCAAGTAATATTCGGCATGCTAATTACATTGCCGGTTGCCAAATTGCATTATCTCTTATAGTTTCCGAGATATGGACTATCGATAATTTACACCTTAGGCTCTGCTTCTAACTTGGGCCCAAATTGTAAAATGGTCTTCTCTGTTGGCGATTTCGTTCCAATTCACATTCCAAGTAATATTCGGCATGCTAATTACATTGCCGGTTGCCAAATTGCATTATCTCTTATAGTTTCCGAGATATGGACTATCAATAATTTACACCTTAGGCTCTGCTTCTAATTGGGCCCAAATTGTAAAATGGTCTTATCTATTGGCGATTTCGTTCCAATTCACATTCCAAGTAATATTCGGCATGCTAATTACATTGCCGGTTGCCAAATTGAATTATCTCTTATAGTTTCCGAGATATGGTCTATCGATAATTTACACCTTAGGCTCTGCTTCTAACTTGGGCCCAAATTGTAAAATGGTCTTACCTATTGGCGATTTCGTTCCAATTCACATTCCAAGTAATATTCGGCATGCTAATTACATTGCCGGTTGCCAAATTGCATTATCTCTTATAGTTTCCGAGATATGGACTATCGATAATTTACACCTTAGGCTCTGCTTCTAACTTGGGCCCATATTGTAAAATGGTTTTACCTATTGGCGATTTCGTTCCAATTCACATTCCAAGTAATATTCGGCATGCTAATTACATTGCCGGTTGCCAAATTGCATTATCTCTTATAGTTTCCGAGATATGGACTATCGATCATTTACACCTTAGGCTCTGCTTCTAACTTGGGCCCAAATTGTAAAATGGTCTTACCTATTGGCGATTTCGTTCCAATTCACATTCCAAGTAATATTCGGCATGCTAATTACATTGCCGGTTGCCAAATTGCATTATCTCTTATAGTTTCCGAGATATGGACTATCGATCATTTACACCTTAGGCTCTGCTTCTAACTTGGGCCCAAATTGTAAAATGGTCTTATCTATTGGCGATTTCGTTCCAATTCACATTCCAATTAATATTCGGCATGCTAATTACATTGCCGGTTGCCAAATTGCATTATCTCTTATAGTTTCCGAGATATGGACTATCGATAATTTACACCTTAGGCTCTGCTTCTAACTTGGGCCCAAATTGTAAAATGGTCTTATCTATTGGCGATTTCGTTCCAATTCACATTCCAAGTAATATTCGGCATGCTAATTACATTGCCGGTTGTCAAATTGCATTATCTCTTATAGTTTTCGAGATATGGACTATCGATAATTTACACCTTAGGCTCTGCTTCTAACTTGGGCCCAAATTGTAAAATGGTCTTATCTATTGGCGATTTCGTTCCAATTCACATTCCAAGTAATATTCGGCATGCTAATTACATTGCCGGTTGCCAAATTGCATTATCTCTTATAGTTTCCGAGATATGGACTATCGATAATTTACACCTTAGGCTCTGCTTCTAACTTGGGCCCAAATTGTAAAATGGTCTTATCTATTGGCGAATTCGTTCCAATTCACATTCCAAGTAATATTCGGCATGCTAATTACATTGCCGGTTGCCAAATTGCATTATCTCTTATAGTTTCCGAGATATGGACTATCGATAATTTACACCTTAGGCTCTGCTTCTAACTTGGGCCCAAATTGTAAAATGGTCTTATCTATTGGCGATTTCGTTCCAATTCACATTCCAAGTAATATTCGGCATGCTAATTACATTGCCGGTTGCCAAATTGCATTATCTCTTATAGTTTCCGAGATATGGACTATCGATAATTTACACCTTAGGCTCTGCTTCTAACTTGGGCCCAAATTGTAAAATGGTCTTATCTATTGGCGATTTCGTTCCAATTCACATTCCAAGTAATATTCGGCATGCTAATTACATTGCCGGTTGCCAAATTGCATTATCTCTTATAGTTTCCGAGATATGGACTATCGATAATTTACACCTTAGGCTCTGCTTCTAACTTGGGCCCAAATTGTAAAATGGTCTTATCTATTGGCGATTTCGTTCCAATTCACATTCCAAGTAATATTCGGCATGCTAATTACATTGCCGGTTGCCAAATTGCATTATCTCTTATAGTTTCCGAGATGTGGACTATCGATAATTTACACCTTAGGCTCTGCTTCTAACTTGGGCCCAAATTGTAAAATGGTCTTATCTATTGGCGATTTCGTTCCAATTCACATTCCAAGTAATATTCGGCATGCTAATTACATTGCCGTTTGCCAAATTGCATTATCTCTTATAGTTTCCGAGATATGGACTATCGATAATTTACACCTTAGGCTCTGCTTCTAACTTGGGCCCAAATTGTAAAATGGTCTTATCTATTGGCGATTTCGTTCCAATTCACATTCCAAGTAATATTCGGCATGCTAATTACATTGCCGGTTGCCAAATTGCATTATCTCTTATAGTTTCCGAGATATGGACTATCGATAATTTACACCTTAGGCTCTGCTTCTAACTTGGGCCCAAATTGTAAAATGGTCTTATCTATTGGCGATTTCGTTCCAATTCACATTCCAAGTAATATTCGGCATGCTAATTACATTGCCGGTTGCCAAATTGCATTATCTCTTATAGTTTCCGAGATATGGACTATCGATAATTTACACCTTAGGCTCTGCTTCTAACTTGGGCCCAAATTGTAAAATGGTCTTATCTATTGGCGATTTCGTTCCAATTCACATTCCAAGTAATATTCGGCATGCTAATTACATTGCCGGTTGCCAAATTGCATTATCTCTTATAGTTTCCGAGATATGGACTATCGATAATTTACACCTTAGGCTCTGCTTCTAACTTGGGCCCAAATTGTAAAATGGTCTTATCTATTGGCGATTTCGTTCCAATTCACATTCCAAGTAATATTCGGCATGCTAATTACATTGCCGGTTGCCAAATTGCATTATCTCTTATAGTTTCCGAGATATGGACTATCGATAATTTACACCTTAGGCTCTGCTTCTAACTTGGGCCCAAATTGTAAAATGGTCTTATCTATTGGCGAATTCGTTCCAATTCACATTCCAAGTAATATTCGGCATGCTAATTACATTGCCGGTTGCCAAATTGCATTATCTCTTATAGTTTCCGAGATATGGACTATCGATAATTTACACCTTAGGCTCTGCTTCTAACTTGGGCCCAAATTGTAAAATGGTCTTATCTATTGGCGATTTCGTTCCAATTCACATTCCAAGTAATATTCGGCATGCTAATTACATTGCCGGTTGCGAAATTGCATTATCTCTTATAGTTTCCGAGATATGGACTATCAATAATTTACACCTTAGGCTTTGCTTCTAACTTGGGCCCAAATTGTAAAATGGTCTTATCTATTGGCGATTTCGTTCCAATTCACATTCCAAGTAATATTCGGCATGCTAATTACATTGCCGGTTGCCAAATTGCATTATCTCTTATAGTTTCCGAGATATGGACTATCGATAATTTACACCTTAGGCTCTGCTTCTAACTTGGGCCCAAATTGTAAAATGGTCTTATCTATTGGCGATTTCGTTCCAATTCACATTCCAAGTAATATTCGGCATGCTAATTACATTGCCGGTTGCCAAATTGCATTATCTCTTATAGTTTCCGAGATATGGACTATCGATAATTTACACCTTAGGCTCTGCTTCTAACTTGGGCCCAAATTGTAAAATGGTCTTATCTATTGGCGATTTCGTTCCAATTCACATTCCAAGTAATATTCGGCATGCTAATTACATTGCCGGTTGCCAAATTGCATTATCTCTTATAGTTTCCGAGATGTGGACTATCGATAATTTACACCTTAGGCTCTGCTTCTAACTTGGGCCCAAATTGTAAAATGGTCTTATCTATAGGCGATTTCGTTCCAATTCACATTCCAAGTAATATTCGGCATGCTAATTACATTGCCGTTTGCCAAATTGCATTATCTCTTATAGTTTCCGAGATATGGACTATCGATAATTTACACCTTAGGCTCTGCTTCTAACTTGGGCCCAAATTGTAAAATGGTCTTATCTATTGGCGATTTCGTTCCAATTCACATTCCAAGTAATATTCGGCATGCTAATTACATTGCCGGTTGCCAAATTGCATTATCTCTTATAGTTTCCGAGATATGGACTATCGATAATTTACACCTTAGGCTCTGCTTCTAACTTGGGCCCAAATTGTAAAATGGTCTTATCTATTGGCGATTTCGTTCCAATTCACATTCCAAGTAATATTTGGCATGCTAATTACATTGCCGGTTGCCAAATTGCATTATCTCTTATAGTTTCCGAGATATGGACTATCGATAATTTACACCTTAGGCTCTGCTTCTAACTTGGGCCCAAATTGTAAAATGGTCTTATCTATTGGCGATTTCGTTCCAATTCACATTCCAAGTAATATTCGGCATGCTAATTACATTGCCGGTTGCCAAATTGCATTATCTCTTATAGTTTCCGAGATATGGACTATCGATAATTTACACCTTAGGCTCTGCTTCTAACTTGGGCCCAAATTGTAAAATGGTCTTATCTATTGGCGATTTCGTTCCAATTCACATTCCAAGTAATATTCGGCATGCTAATTACATTGCCGGTTGCCAAATTGCATTATCTCTTATAGTTTATGAGATATGGACTATCGATAATTTACACCTTAGGCTCTGCTTCTAACTTGGGCCCAAATTGTAAAATGGTCTTATCTATTGGCGATTTCGTTCCAATTCACATTCCAAGTAATATTCGGCATGCTAATTACATTGCCGGTTGCCAAATTGCATTATCTCTTATAGTTTCCGAGATATGGACTATCGATAATTTACACCTTAGGCTCTGCTTCTAACTTGGGCCCAAATTGTAAAATGGTCTTATCTATTGGCGATTTCGTTCCAATTCACATTCCAAGTAATATTCGGCATGCTAATTACATTGCCGGTTGCGAAATTGCATTATCTCTTATAGTTTCCGAGATATGGACTATCAATAATTTACACCTTAGGCTCTGCTTCTAACTTGGGCCCAAATTGTAAAATGGTCTTATCTATTGGCAATTTCGTTCCAATTCACATTCCAAGTAATATTCGGCATGCTAATTACATCGCCGGTTGCCAAATTGCATTATCTCTTATAGTTTCCGAGATATGGACTATCGATAATTTACACCTTAGGCTCTGCTTCTAACTTGGGCCCAAATTGTAAAATGGTCTTATCTATTGGCGATTTCGTTCCAATTCACATTCCAAGTAATATTCGGCATGCTAATTACATTGCCGGTTGCCAATTTGCATTATCTCTTATAGTTTCCGAGATATGGACTATCGATAATTTACACCTTAGGCTCTGCTTATAACTTGGGCCCAAATTGTAAAATGGTCTTATCTATTGGCGATTTCGTCCCAATTCACATTCCATGTTATATTCGGCATGCTAATTACATTGCCGGTTGCGAAATTGCATTATCTCTTATAGTTTCCGAGATATGGACTATCAATAATTTACACCTTAGGCTCTGCTTCTAACTTGGGCCCAAATTGTGAAATGGTCTTATCTATTGGCGATTTCGTTCCAATTCACATTCCAAGTAATATTCGGCATGCTAATTACATTGCCGGTTGCCAAATTGCATTATCTCTTATAGTTTCCGAGATATGGACTATCGATAATTTACACCTTAGGCTCTGCTTCTAACTTGGGCCCAAATTGTAAAATGGTCTTATCTATTGGCGATTTCGTTCCAATTCACATTCCAAGTAATATTCGGCATGCTAATTACATTACCGGTTGCCAAATTGCATTATCTCTTATAATTTCCGAGATATGGACTATCGATAATTTACACCTTAAGCTCTGCTTCTAACTTGGGCCCAAATTGTAAAATGGTCTTTTCTATTGGCGATGTCGTTCCAATTCACATTCCAAGTAATATTCGGCATGCTAATTACATTGCCGGTTGCCAAATTGCATTATCTCTTATAGTTTCCGAGATATGGACTATCGATAATTTACACCTTAGACTCTGCTTCTAACTTGGGCCCAAATTGTAAAATGGCCTTATCTATTGGCGATTTCGTTCCAATTCACATTCCAAGTAATATTCGGCATGCTAATTACATTGCCGGTTGCCAAATTGCATTATCTCTTATAGTTTCCGAGATATGGACTATCGATAATTTACACCTTAGGCTCTGCTTCTAACTTGGGCCCAAATTGTAAAATGGTCTTATCTATTGGCGATTTCGTTCCAATTCACATTCCAAGTAATATTCGGCATGCTAATTACATTGCCGGTTGCCAAATTGCATTATCTCTTATAGTTTCCGAGATATGGACTATCGATAATTTACACCTTAAGCTCTGCTTCTAACTTGGGCCCAAATTGTAAAATGGTCTTATCTATTGGCGATTTCGTCCCAATTCACATTCCAAGTGATATTCGGCATGCTAATTACATTGCCGGTTGCGAAATTGCATTATCTCTTATAGTTTCCGAGATATGGACTATCAATAATTTACACCTTAGGCTCTGCTTCTAACTTGGGCCCAAATTGTGAAATGGTCTTATCTATTGGCGATTTCGTTCCAATTCACATTCCAAGTAATATTCGGCATGCTAATTACATTGCCGGTTGCCAAATTGCATTATCTCTTATAGTTTCCGAGATATGGACTATCGATAATTTACACCTTAGGCTCTGCTTCTAACTTGGGCCCAAATTGTAAAATGGTCTTATCTATTGGCGATTTCGTTCCAATTCACATTCCAAGTAATATTCGGCATGCTAATTACATTACCGGTTGCCAAATTGCATTATCTCTTATAGTTTCCGAGATATATACTATCGATAATTTACACCTTAGGCTCTGCTTCTAACTTGGGCCCAAATTGTAAAATGGCCTTATCTATTGGCGATTTCGTTCCAATTCACATTCCAAGTAATATTCGGCATGCTAATTACATTGCCGGTTGCCAAATTGCATTAACTCTTATAGTTTCCGAGATATGGACTATCGATAATTTACACCTTAGGCTCCGCTTCTAACTTGGGCCCAAATTGTAAAATGGTCTTATCTATTGGCGATTTCGTTCCAATTCACATTCCAAGTAATATTCGGCATGCTAATTACATTGCCGGTTGCCAAATTGCATTATCTCTTATAGTTTCCGAGATATGGACTATCGATAATTTACACCTTAGGCTCTGCTTCTAACTTGGGCCCAAATTGTAAAATGGTCTTATCTATTGGCGATTTCGTTCCAATTCACATTCCAAGTAATATTCGGTATGCTAATTACATTGCCGGTTGCGAAATTGCATTATCTCTTATATTTTCCGAGATATGGACTATCAATAATTTACACCTTAGGCTCTGCTTCTAACTTGGGCCCAAATTGTGAAATGGTCTTATCTATTGGCGATTTCGTTCCAATTCACATTCCAAGTAATATTCGGCATGCTAATTACATTGCCGGTTGCCAAATTGCATTATCTCTTATAGTTTCCGAGATATGGACTATCGATAATTTACACCTTAGGCTCTGCTTCTAACTTGGGCCCAAATTGTAAAATGGTCTTATCTATTGGCGATTTCGTTCCAATTCACATTCCAAGTAATATTCGGCATGCTAATTACATTACCGGTTGCCAAATTGCATTATCTCTTATAATTTCCGAGATATGGACTATCGATAATTTACACCTTAAGCTCTGCTTCTAACTTGGGCCCAAATTGTAAAATGGTCTTTTCTATTGGCGATTTCGTTCCAATTCACATTCCAAGTAATATTCGGCATGCTAATTACATTGCCGGTTGCCAAATTGCATTATCTCTTATAGTTTCCGAGATATGGACTATCGATAATTTACACATTAGACTCTGCTTCTAACTTGGGCCCAAATTGTAAAATGGCCTTATCTATTGGCGATTTCGTTCCAATTCACATTCCAAGTAATATTCGGCATGCTAATTACATTGCCGGTTGCCAAATTACATTATCTCTTATAGTTTCCGAGATATGGACTATCGATAATTTACACCTTAGGCTCTGCTTCTAACTTGGGCCCAAATTGTAAAATGGTCTTATCTATTGGCGATTTCGTTCCAATTCACATTCCAAGTAATATTCGGCATGCTAATTACATTGCCGGTTGCCAAATTGCATTATCTCTTATAGTTTCCGAGATATGGACTATCGATAATTTACACCTTAGGCTCTGCTTCTAACTTGGGCCCAAATTGTAAAATGGTCTTATCTATTGGCGATTTCGTTCCAATTCACATTCCAAGTAATATTCGGCATGCTAATTACATTGCCGGTTGCCAAATTGCATTATCTCTTATAGTTTCCGAGATATGGACTATCGATAATTTACACCTTAGGCTCTGCTTCTAACTTGGGCCCAAATTGTAAAATGGTCTTATCTATTGGCGATTTCGTCCCAATTCACATTCCAAGTGATATTCGGCATGCTAATTACATTGCCGGTTGCGAAATTGCATTATCTCTTATAGTTTCCGAGATATGGACTATCAATAATTTACACCTTAGGCTCTGCTTCTAACTTGGGCCCAAATTGTGAAATGGTCTTATCTATTGGCGATTTCGTTCCAATTCACATTCCAAGTAATATTCGGCATGCTAATTACATTACCGGTTGCCAAATTGCATTATCTCTTATAGTTTCCGAGATATATACTATCGATAATTTACACCTTAGGCTCTGCTTCTAACTTGGGCCCAAATTGTAAAATGGCCTTATCTATTGGCGATTTCGTTCCAATTCACATTCCAAGTAATATTCGGCATGCTAATTACATTGCCGGTTGCCAAATTGCATTATCTCTTATAGTTTCCGAGATATGGACTATCGATAATTTACACCTTAGGCTCTGCTTCTAACTTGGGCCCAAATTGTAAAATGGTCTTATCTATTGGCGATTTCGTTCCAATTCACATTCCAAGTAATATTCGGCATGCTAATTACATTACCGGTTGCCAAATTGCATTATCTCTTATAGTTTCCGAGATATATACTATCGATAATTTACACCTTAGGCTCTGCTTCTAACTTGGGCCCAAATTGTAAAATGGCCTTATCTATTGGCGATTTCGTTCCAATTCACATTCCAAGTAATATTCGGCATGCTAATTACATTGCCGGTTGCCAAATTGCATTATCTCTTATAGTTTCCGAGATATGGACTATCGATAATTTACACCTTAGGCTCTGCTTCTAACTTGGGCCCAAATTGTAAAATGGTCTTATCTATTGGCGATTTCGTTCCAATTCACATTCCAAGTAATATTCGGCATGCTAATTACATTACCGGTTGCCAAATTGCATTATCTCTTATAGTTTCCGAGATATATACTATCGATAATTTACACCTTAGGCTCTGCTTCTAACTTGGGCCCAAATTGTAAAATGGCCTTATCTATTGGCGATTTCGTTCCAATTCACATTCCAAGTAATATTCGGCATGCTAATTACATTGCCGGTTGCCAAATTGCATTATCTCTTATAGTTTCCGAGATATGGACTATCGATAATTTACACCTTAGGCTCTGCTTCTAACTTGGGCCCAAATTGTAAAATGGTCTTACCTGTTGGCGATTTCGTTCCAATTCACATTCCAAGTAATATTCGGCATGCTAATTACATTGCTGGTTGCCAAATTGCATTATCTCTTATAGTTTCCGAGATATGGACTATCGATAATTTACACCTTAGGCTCTGCTTCTAACTTGGGCCCAAATTGTAAAATGGTCTTATCTATTGGCGATTTCGTTCCAATTCACATTCCAAGTAATATTCGGCATGCTAATTACATTGCCGGTTGTCAAATTGCATTATCTCTTATAGTTTCCGAGATATGGACTATCGATAATTTACACCTTAGGCTCTGCTTCTAACTTGGGCCCAAATTGTAAAATGGTCTTATCTATTGGCGATTTCGTTCCAATTCACATTCCAAGTAATATTCGGCATGCTAATTACATTGCCGGTTGCCAAATTGCATTATCTCTTATAGTTTCCGAGATATGGACTATCGATAATTTACACCTTAGGCTCTGCTTCTAACTTGGGCCCAAATTGTAAAATGGTCTTATCTATTGGCGATTTCGTTCCAATTCACATTCCAAGTAATATTCGGCATGCTAATTACATTGCCGGTTGCCAAATTGCATTATCTCTTATAGTTTCCGAGATATGGACTATCGATAATTTACACCTTAGGCTCTGCTTCTAACTTGGGCCCAAATTGTAAAATGGTCTTATCTATAGGCGATTTCGTTCCAATTCACATTCCAAGTAATATTCGGCATGCTAATTATATTGCCGGTTGCCAAATTGCATTATCTCTTATAGTTTCCGAGATATGGACTATCGATAATTTACACCTTAGGCTCTGCTTCTAACTTGGGCCCAAATTGTAAAATGGTCTTATCTATTGGCGATTTCGTTCCAATTCACATTCCAAGTAATATTCGGCATGCTAATTACATTGCCGGTTGCCAAATTGCATTATCTCTTATAGTTTCCGAGATATGGACTATCGATAATTTACATCTTAGGCTCTGCTTCAAACTTGGGCCCAAATTGTAAAATGGTCTTATCTATTGGCGATTTCGTTCCAATTCACATTCCAAGTAATATTCGGCATGCTAATTACATTGCCGGTTGCCAAATTGCATTATCTCTTATAGTTTCCGAGATATGGACTATCGATAATTTACACCTTAGGCTCTGCTTCTAACTTGGGCCCAAATTGTAAAATGGTCTTATCTATTGGCGATTTCGTTCCAATTCACATTCCAAGTAATATTCGGCATGCTAATTACATTGCCGGTTGCCAAATTGCATTATCTCTTATAGTTTCCGAGATATGGACTATCGATAATTTACACCTTAGGCTCTGCTTCTAACTTGGGCCCAAATTGTAAAATGGTCTTATCTATTGGCGATTTCGTTCCAATTCACATTCCAAGTAATATTCGGCATGCTAATTACATTGCCGGTTGCCAAATTGCATTACCTCTTATAGTTTCCGAGATATGGACTATCGATAATTTACACCTTAGGCTCTGCTTCTAACTTGGACCCAAATTGTAAAATGGTCTTATCTATTGGCGATTTCGTTCCAATTCACATTCCAATTAATATTCGGCATGCTAATTACATTGCCGGTTGCCAAATTGCATTATCTCTTATAGTTTCCGAGATATGGACTATCGATAATTTACACCTTAGGCTCTGCTTCTAACTTGGGCCCAAATTGTAAAATGGTCTTATCTATTGGCGATTTCGTTCCAATTCACATTCCAAGTAATATTCGGCATGCTAATTACATTGCCGGTTGCCAAATTGCATTACCTCTTATAGTTTCCGAGATATGGACTATCGATAATTTACACCTTAGGCTCTGCTTCTAACTTGGGCCCAAATTGTAAAATGGTCTTATCTATTGGCGATTTCGTTCCAATTCACATTCCAATTAATATTCGGCATGCTAATTATATTGCCGGTTGCCAAATTGCATTATCTCTTATAGTTTCCGAGATATGGACTATCAATAATTTACACCTTAGGCTCTGCTTCTAACTTGGGCCCAAATTGTAAAATAGTCTTATCTATTGGCGATTTCGTTCCAATTCACATTCCAAGTAATATTCGGCATGCTAATTACATTGCCGGTTGCCAAATTGCATTATCTCTTATAGTTTCCGAGATATGGACTATCGATAATTTACACCTTAGGCTCTGCTTCTAACTTGGGCCCAAATTGTAAAATGGTCTTATCTATTGGCGATTTCGTTCCAATTCACATTCCAAGTAATATTCGGCATACTAATTACATTGCCGGTTGCCAAATTGCATTATCTCTTATAGTTTCCGAGATATGGACTATCGATAATTTACACCTTAGGCTCTGCTTCTAACTTGGGCCCAAATTGTAAAATGGTCTTATCTATTGGCGATTTCGTTCCAATTCACATTCCAAGTAATATTCGGCATGCTAATTACATTGCCGGTTGCCAAATTGCATTATCTCTTATAGTTTCCGAGATATGGACTATCGATAATTTACACCTTAGGCTCTGCTTCTAACTTGGGCCCAAATTGTAAAATGGTCTTATCTATTGGCGATTTCGTTCCAATTCACATTTCAAGTAATATTCGGCATGCTAATTACATTGCCGGTTGCCAAATTGCATTATCTCTTATAGTTTCCGAGATATGGACTATCGATAATTTACACCTTAGGCTCTGCTTCTAACTTGGGCCCAAATTGTAAAATGGTCTTATCTATTGGCGATTTCGTTCCAATTCACATTCCAAGTAATATTCGGCATGCTAATTACATTGCCGGTTGCCAAATTGCATTATCTCTTATAGTTTCCGAGATATGGACTATCGATATTTTACACCTTAGGCTCTGCTTCTAACTTGGGCCCAAATTGTAAAATGGTCTTATCTATTGGCGATTTCGTTCCAATTCACATTCCAAGTAAAATTCGGCATGCTAATTACATTGCCGGTTGCCAAATTGCATTATCTCTTATAGTTTCCGAGATATGGACTATCGATAATTTACACCTTAGGCTCTGCTTCTAACTTGGGCCCAAATTGTAAAATGGTCATCTCTGTTGGCGATTTCGTTCCAATTCACATTCCAAGTAATATTCGGCATGCTAATTACATTGCCGGTTGCCAAATTGCATTATCTCTTATAGTTTCCGAGATATGGACTATCAATAATTTACACCTTAGGCTCTGCTTCTAACTTGGGCCCAAATTGTAAAATGGTCTTATCTATTGGCGATTTCGTTCCAATTCACATTCCAAGTAATATTCGGCATGCTAATTACATTGCCGGTTGCCAAATTGAATTATCTCTTATAGTTTCCGAGATATGGACTATCGATAATTTACACCTTAGGCTCTGCTTCTAACTTGGGCCCAAATTGTAAATTGGTCTTACCTATTGGCGATTTCGTTCCAATTCACATTCCAAGTAATATTCGGCATGCTAATTACATTGCCGGTTGCCAAATTGCATTATCTCTTATAGTTTCCGAGATATGGACTATCGATAATTTACACCTTAGGCTCTGCTTCTAACTTGGGCCCAAATTGTAAAATGGTCTTACCTATTGGCGATTTCGTTCCAATTCACATTCCAAGTAATATTCGGCATGCTAATTACATTGCCGGTTGCCAAATTGCATTATCTCTTATAGTTTCCGAGATATGGACTATCGATCATTTACACCTTAGGCTCTGCTTCTAACTTGGGCCCAAATTGTAAAATGGTCTTACCTATTGGCGATTTCGTTCCAATTCACATTCCAAGTAATATTCGGCATGCTAATTACATTGCCGGTTGCCAAATTGCATTATCTCTTATAGTTTCCGAGATATGGACTATCGATCATTTACACCTTAGGCTCTGCTTCTAACTTGGGCCCAAATTGTAAAATGGTCTTATCTATTGGCGATTTCGTTCCAATTCACATTCCAATTAATATTCGGTATGCTAATTACATTGCCGGTTGCCAAATTGCATTATCTCTTATAGTTTCCAAGATATGGACTATCGATAATTTACACCTTAGGCTCTGCTTCTAACTTGGGCCCAAATTGTAAAATGGTCTTATCTATTGGCGATTTCGTTCCAATTCACATTCCAAGTAATATTCGGCATGCTAATTACATTGCCGGTTGTCAAATTGCATTATCTCTTATAGTTTCCGAGATATGGACTATCGATAATTTACACCTTAGGCTCTGCTTCTAACTTGGGCCCAAATTGTAAAATGGTCTTATCTATTGGCGATTTCGTTCCAATTCACATTCCAAGTAATATTCAGCATGCTAATTACATTGCCGGTTGCCAAATTGCATTATCTCTTATAGTTTCCGAGATATGGACTATCGATAATTTACACCTTAGGCTCTGCTTCTCACTTGGGCCCAAATTGTAAAATGGTCTTATCTATTGGCGATTTCGTTCCAATTCACATTCCAAGTAATATTCGGCATGCTAATTACATTGCCGGTTGCCAAATTGCATTATCTCTTATACTTTCCGAGATATGGACTATCGATAATTTACACCTTAGGCTCTGCTTCTAACTTGGGCCCAAATTGTAAAATGGTCTTATCTATTGGCGATTTCGTTCCAATTCACATTCCAAGTAATATTCGGCATGCTAATTACATTGCCGGTTGCGAAATTGCATTATCTCTTATAGTTTCCGAGATATGGACTATCAATAATTTACACCTTAGGCTCTGCTTCTAACTTGGGCCCAAATTGTAAAATAGTCTTATCTATTGGCGATTTCGTTCCAATTCACATTCCAAGTAATATTCGGCATGCTAATTACATTGCCGGTTGCCAAATTGCATTATCTCTTATAGTTTCCGAGATATGGACTATCGATAATTTACACCTTAGGCTCTGCTTCTAACTTGGGCCCAAATTGTAAAATGGTCTTATCTATTGGCGATTTCGTTCCAATTCACATTCCAAGTAATATTCGGCATACTAATTACATTGCCGGTTGCCAAATTGCATTATCTCTTATAGTTTCCGAGATATGGACTATCGATAATTTACACCTTAGGCTCTGCTTCTAACTTGGGCCCAAATTGTAAAATGGTCTTATCTATTGGCGATTTCGTTCCAATTCACATTCCAAGTAATATTCGGCATGCTAATTACATTGCCGGTTGCCAAATTGCATTATCTCTTATAGTTTCCGAGATATGGACTATCGATAATTTACACCTTAGGCTCTGCTTCTAACTTGGGCCCAAATTGTAAAATGGTCTTATCTATTGGCGATTTCGTTCCAATTCACATTTCAAGTAATATTCGGCATGCTAATTACATTGCCGGCTGCCAAATTGCATTATCTCTTATAGTTTCCGAGATATGGTCTATCGATATTTTACACCTTAGGCTCTGCTTCTAACTTGGGCCCAAATTGTAAAATGGTCTTATCTATTGGCGATTTCGTTCCAATTCACATTCCAAGTAAAATTCGGCATGCTAATTACATTGCCGGTTGCCAAATTGCATTATCTCTTATAGTTTCCGAGATATGGACTATCGATAATTTACACCTTAGGCTCTGCTTCTAACTTGGGCCCAAATTGTAAAATGGTCATCTCTGTTGGCGATTTCGTTCCAATTCACATTCCAAGTAATATTCGGCATGCTAATTACATTGCCGGTTGCCAAATTGCATTATCTCTTATAGTTTCCGAGATATGGACTATCAATAATTTACACCTTAGGCTCTGCTTCTAACTTGGGCCCAAATTGTAAAATGGTCTTATCTATTGGCGATTTCGTTCCAATTCACATTCCAAGTAATATTCGGCATGCTAATTACATTGCCGGTTGCCAAATTGAATTATCTCTTATAGTTTCCGAGATATGGACTATCGATAATTTACACCTTAGGCTCTGCTTCTAACTTGGGCCCAAATTGTAAAATGGTCTTACCTATTGGCGATTTCGTTCCAATTCACATTCCAAGTAATATTCGGCATGCTAATTACATTGCCGGTTGCCAAATTGCATTATCTCTTATAGTTTCCGAGATATGGACTATCGATAATTTACACCTTAGGCTCTGCTTCTAACTTGGGCCCAAATTGTAAAATGGTCTTACCTATTGGCGATTTCGTTCCAATTCACATTCCAAGTAATATTCGGCATGCTAATTACATTGCCGGTTGCCAAATTGCATTATCTCTTATAGTTTCCGAGATATGGACTATCGATCATTTACACCTTAGGCTCTGCTTCTAACTTGGGCCCAAATTGTAAAATGGTCTTACCTATTGGCGATTTCGTTCCAATTCACATTCCAAGTAATATTCGGCATGCTAATTACATTGCCGGTTGCCAAATTGCATTATCTCTTATAGTTTCCGAGATATGGACTATCGATCATTTACACCTTAGGCTCTGCTTCTAACTTGGGCCCAAATTGTAAAATGGTCTTATCTATTGGCGATTTCGTTCCAATTCACATTCCAAGTAATATTCAGCATGCTAATTACATTGCCGGTTGCCAAATTGCTTTATCTCTTATAGTTTCCGAGATATGGACTATCGATAATTTACACCTTAGGCTCTGCTTCTCACTTGGGCCCAAATTGTAAAATGGTCTTATCTATTGGCGATTTCGTTCCAATTCACATTCCAAGTAATATTCGGCATGCTAATTACATTGCCGGTTGCCAAATTGCATTATCTCTTATACTTTCCGAGATATGGACTATCGATAATTTACACCTTAGGCTCTGCTTCTAACTTGGGCCCAAATTGTAAAATGGTCTTATCTATTGGCGATTTCGTTCCAATTCACATTCCAAGTAATATTCGGCATGCTAATTACATTGCCGGTTGCGAAATTGCATTATCTCTTATAGTTTCCGAGATATGGACTATCAATAATTTACACCTTAGGCTCTGCTTCTAACTTGGGCCCAAATTGTAAAATAGTCTTATCTATTGGCGATTTCGTTCCAATTCACATTCCAAGTAATATTCGGCATGCTAATTACATTGCCGGTTGCCAAATTGCATTATCTCTTATAGTTTCCGAGATATGGACTATCAATAATTTACACCTTAGGCTCTGCTTCTAACTTGGGCCCAAATTGTAAAATGGTCTTATCTATTGGCGATTTCGTTCCAATTCACATTCCAAGTAATATTCGGCATGCTAATTACATTGCCGGTTGCCAAATTGAATTATCTCTTATAGTTTCCGAGATATGGACTATCGATAATTTACACCTTAGGCTCTGCTTCTAACTTGGGCCCAAATTGTAAAATGGTCTTACCTATTGGCGATTTCGTTCCAATTCACATTCCAAGTAATATTCGGCATGCTAATTACATTGCCGGTTGCCAAATTGCATTATCTCTTATAGTTTCCGAGATATGGACTATCGATAATTTACACCTTAGGCTCTGCTTCTAACTTGGGCCCAAATTGTAAAATGGTCTTACCTATTGGCGATTTCGTTCCAATTCACATTCCAAGTAATATTCGGCATGCTAATTACATTGCCGGTTGCCAAATTGCATTATCTCTTATAGTTTCCGAGATATGGACTATCGATCATTTACACCTTAGGCTCTGCTTCTAACTTGGGCCCAAATTGTAAAATGGTCTTACCTATTGGCGATTTCGTTCCAATTCACATTCCAAGTAATATTCGGCATGCTAATTACATTGCCGGTTGCCAAATTGCATTATCTCTTATAGTTTCCGAGATATGGACTATCGATCATTTACACCTTAGGCTCTGCTTCTAACTTGGGCCCAAATTGTAAAATGGTCTTATCTATTGGCGATTTCGTTCCAATTCACATTCCAATTAATATTCGGCATGCTAATTACATTGCCGGTTGCCAAATTGCATTATCTCTTATAGTTTCCAAGATATGGACTATCGATAATTTACACCTTAGGCTCTGCTTCTAACTTGGGCCCAAATTGTAAAATGGTCTTATCTATTGGCGATTTCGTTCCAATTCACATTCCAAGTAATATTCGGCATGCTAATTACATTGCCGGTTGTCAAATTGCATTATCTCTTATAGTTTCCGAGATATGGACTATCGATAATTTACACCTTAGGCTCTGCTTCTAACTTGGGCCCAAATTGTAAAATGGTCTTATCTATTGGCGATTTCGTTCCAATTCACATTCCAAGTAATATTCAGCATGCTAATTACATTGCCGGTTGCCAAATTGCTTTATCTCTTATAGTTTCCGAGATATGGACTATCGATAATTTACACCTTAGGCTCTGCTTCTCACTTGGGCCCAAATTGTAAAATGGTCTTATCTATTGGCGATTTCGTTCCAATTCACATTCCAAGTAATATTCGGCATGCTAATTACATTGCCGGTTGCCAAATTGCATTATCTCTTATACTTTCCGAGATATGGACTATCGATAATTTACACCTTAGGCTCTGCTTCTAACTTGGGCCCAAATTGTAAAATGGTCTTATCTATTGGCGATTTCGTTCCAATTCACATTCCAAGTAATATTCGGCATGCTAATTACATTGCCGGTTGCGAAATTGCATTATCTCTTATAGTTTCCGAGATATGGACTATCAATAATTTACACCTTAGGCTCTGCTTCTAACTTGGGCCCAAATTGTAAAATAGTCTTATCTATTGGCGATTTCGTTCCAATTCACATTCCAAGTAATATTCGGCATGCTAATTACATTGCCGGTTGCCAAATTGCATTATCTCTTATAGTTTCCGAGATATGGACTATCGATAATTTACACCTTAGGCTCTGCTTCTAACTTGGGCCCAAATTGTAAAATGGTCTTATCTATTGGCGATTTCGTTCCAATTCACATTCCAAGTAATATTCGGCATACTAATTACATTGCCGGTTGCCAAATTGCATTATCTCTTATAGTTTCCGAGATATGGACTATCGATAATTTACACCTTAGGCTCTGCTTCTAACTTGGGCCCAAATTGTAAAATGGTCTTATCTATTGGCGATTTCGTTCCAATTCACATTCCAAGTAATATTCGGCATGCTAATTACATTGCCGGTTGCCAAATTGCATTATCTCTTATAGTTTCCGAGATATGGACTATCGATAATTTACACCTTAGGCTCTGCTTCTAACTTGGGCCCAAATTGTAAAATGGTCTTATCTATTGGCGATTTCGTTCCAATTCACATTTCAAGTAATATTCGGCATGCTAATTACATTGCCGGCTGCCAAATTGCATTATCTCTTATAGTTTCCGAGATATGGTCTATCGATAATTTACACCTTAGGCTCTGCTTCTAACTTGGGCCCAAATTGTAAAATGTTCTTACCTATTGGCGATTTCGTTCCAATTCACATTCCAAGTAATATTCGGCATGCTAATTACATTGCCGGTTGCCAAATTGCATTATCTCTTATAGTTTCCGAGATATGGACTATCGATCATTTACACCTTAGGCTCTGCTTCTAACTTGGGCCCAAATTGTAAAATGGTCTTACCTATTGGCGATTTCGTTCCAATTCACATTCCAAGTAATATTCGGCATGCTAATTACATTGCCGGTTGCCAAATTGCATTATCTCTTATAGTTTCCGAGATATGGACTATCGATCATTTACACCTTAGGCTCTGCTTCTAACTTGGGCCCAAATTGTAAAATGGTCTTATCTATTGGCGATTTCGTTCCAATTCACATTCCAATTAATATTCGGCATGCTAATTACATTGCCGGTTGCCAAATTGCATTATCTCTTATAGTTTCCAAGATATGGACTATCGATAATTTACACCTTAGGCTCTGCTTCTAACTTGGGCCAAAATTGTAAAATGGTCTTATCTATTGGCGATTTCGTTCCAATTCACATTCCAAGTAATATTCGGCATGCTAATTACATTGCCGGTTGTCAAATTGCATTATCTCTTATAGTTTCCGAGATATGGACTATCGATAATTTACACCTTAGGCTCTGCTTCTAACTTGGGCCCAAATTGTAAAATGGTCTTATCTATTGGCGATTTCGTTCCAATTCACATTCCAAGTAATATTCAGCATGCTAATTACATTGCCGGTTGCCAAATTGCATTATCTCTTATAGTTTCCGAGATATGGACTATCGATAATTTACACCTTAGGCTCTGCTTCTAACTTGGGCCCAAATTGTAAAATGGTCTTATCTATTGGCGATTTCGTTCCAATTCACATTCCAAGTAATATTCGGCATGCTAATTACATTGCCGGTTGCCAAATTGCATTATCTCTTATACTTTCCGAGATATGGACTATCGATAATTTACACCTTAGGCTCTGCTTCTAACTTGGGCCCAAATTGTAAAATGGTCTTATCTATTGGCGATTTCGTTCCAATTCACATTCCAAGTAATATTCGGCATGCTAATTACATTGCCGGTTGCGAAATTGCATTATCTCTTATAGTTTCCGAGATATGGACTATCAATAATTTACACCTTAGGCTCTGCTTCTAACTTGGGCCCAAATTGTAAAATAGTCTTATCTATTGGCGATTTCGTTCCAATTCACATTCCAAGTAATATTCGGCATGCTAATTACATTGCCGGTTGCCAAATTGCATTATCTCTTATAGTTTCCGAGATATGGACTATCGATAATTTACACCTTAGGCTCTGCTTCTAACTTGGGCCCAAATTGTAAAATGGTCTTATCTATTGGCGATTTCGTTCCAATTCACATTCCAAGTAATATTCGGCATACTAATTACATTGCCGGTTGCCAAATTGCATTATCTCTTATAGTTTCCGAGATATGGACTATCGATAATTTACACCTTAGGCTCTGCTTCTAACTTGGGCCCAAATTGTAAAATGGTCTTATCTATTGGCGATTTCGTTCCAATTCACATTCCAAGTAATATTCGGCATACTAATTACATTGCCGGTTGCCAAATTGCATTATCTCTTATAGTTTCCGAGATATGGACTATCGATAATTTACACCTTAGGCTCTGCTTCTAACTTGGGCCCAAATTGTAAAATGGTCTTATCTATTGGCGATTTCGTTCCAATTCACATTCCAAGTAATATTCGGCATGCTAATTACATTGCCGGTTGCCAAATTGCATTATCTCTTATAGTTTCCGAGATATGGACTATCGATATTTTACACCTTAGGCTCTGCTTCTAACTTGGGCCCAAATTGTAAAATGGTCTTATCTATTGGCGATTTCGTTCCAATTCACATTCCAAGTAAAATTCGGCATGCTAATTACATTGCCGGTTGCCAAATTGCATTATCTCTTATAGTTTCCGAGATATGGACTATCGATAATTTACACCTTAGGCTCTGCTTCTAACTTGGGCCCAAATTGTAAAATGGTCATCTCTGTTGGCGATTTCGTTCCAATTCACATTCCAAGTAATATTCGGCATGCTAATTACATTGCCGGTTGCCAAATTGCATTATCTCTTATAGTTTCCGAGATATGGACTATCAATAATTTACACCTTAGGCTCTGCTTCTAACTTGGGCCCAAATTGTAAAATGGTCTTATCTATTGGCGATTTCGTTCCAATTCACATTCCAAGTAATATTCGGCATGCTAATTACATTGCCGGTTGCCAAATTGAATTATCTCTTATAGTTTCCGAGATATGGACTATCGATAATTTACACCTTAGGCTCTGCTTCTAACTTGGGCCCAAATTGTAAAATGGTCTTACCTATTGGCGATTTCGTTCCAATTCACATTCCAAGTAATATTCGGCATGCTAATTACATTGCCGGTTGCCAAATTGCATTATCTCTTATAGTTTCCGAGATATGGACTATCGATAATTTACACCTTAGGCTCTGCTTCTAACTTGGGCCCAAATTGTAAAATGGTCTTACCTATTGGCGATTTCGTTCCAATTCACATTCCAAGTAATATTCGGCATGCTAATTACATTGCCGGTTGCCAAATTGCATTATCTCTTATAGTTTCCGAGATATGGACTATCGATCATTTACACCTTAGGCTCTGCTTCTAACTTGGGCCCAAATTGTAAAATGGTCTTACCTATTGGCGATTTCGTTCCAATTCACATTCCAAGTAATATTCGGCATGCTAATTACATTGCCGGTTGCCAAATTGCATTATCTCTTATAGTTTCCGAGATATGGACTATCGATCATTTACACCTTAGGCTCTGCTTCTAACTTGGGCCCAAATTGTAAAATGGTCTTATCTATTGGCGATTTCGTTCCAATTCACATTCCAATTAATATTCGGCATGCTAATTACATTGCCGGTTGCCAAATTGCATTATCTCTTATAGTTTCCAAGATATGGACTATCGATAATTTACACCTTAGGCTCTGCTTCTAACTTGGGCCCAAATTGTAAAATGGTCTTATCTATTGGCGATTTCGTTCCAATTCACATTCCAAGTAATATTCGGCATGCTAATTACATTGCCGGTTGTCAAATTGCATTATCTCTTATAGTTTCCGAGATATGGACTATCGATAATTTACACCTTAGGCTCTGCTTCTAACTTGGGCCCAAATTGTAAAATGGTCTTATCTATTGGCGATTTCGTTCCAATTCACATTCCAAGTAATATTCAGCATGCTAATTACATTGCCGGTTGCCAAATTGCATTATCTCTTATAGTTTCCGAGATATGGACTATCGATAATTTACACCTTAGGCTCTGCTTCTCACTTGGGCCCAAATTGTAAAATGGTCTTATCTATTGGCGATTTCGTTCCAATTCACATTCCAAGTAATATTCGGCATGCTAATTACATTGCCGGTTGCCAAATTGCATTATCTCTTATACTTTCCGAGATATGGACTATCGATAATTTACACCTTAGGCTCTGCTTCTAACTTGGGCCCAAATTGTAAAATGGTCTTATCTATTGGCGATTTCGTTCCAATTCACATTCCAAGTAATATTCGGCATGCTAATTACATTGCCGGTTGCGAAATTGCATTATCTCTTATAGTTTCCGAGATATGGACTATCAATAATTTACACCTTAGGCTCTGCTTCTAACTTGGGCCCAAATTGTAAAATAGTCTTATCTATTGGCGATTTCGTTCCAATTCACATTCCAAGTAATATTCGGCATGCTAATTACATTGCCGGTTGCCAAATTGCATTATCTCTTATAGTTTCCGAGATATGGACTATCGATAATTTACACCTTAGGCTCTGCTTCTAACTTGGGCCCAAATTGTAAAATGGTCTTATCTATTGGCGATTTCGTTCCAATTCACATTCCAAGTAATATTCGGCATACTAATTACATTGCCGGTTGCCAAATTGCATTATCTCTTATAGTTTCCGAGATATGGACTATCGATAATTTACACCTTAGGCTCTGCTTCTAACTTGGGCCCAAATTGTAAAATGGTCTTATCTATTGGCGATTTCGTTCCAATTCACATTCCAAGTAATATTCGGCATGCTAATTACATTGCCGGTTGCCAAATTGCATTATCTCTTATAGTTTCCGAGATATGGACTATCGATAATTTACACCTTAGGCTCTGCTTCTAACTTGGGCCCAAATTGTAAAATGGTCTTATCTATTGGCGATTTCGTTCCAATTCACATTTCAAGTAATATTCGGCATGCTAATTACATTGCCGGCTGCCAAATTGCATTATCTCTTATAGTTTCCGAGATATGGTCTATCGATATTTTACACCTTAGGCTCTGCTTCTAACTTGGGCCCAAATTGTAAAATGGTCTTATCTATTGGCGATTTCGTTCCAATTCACATTCCAAGTAATATTCGGCATGCTAATTACATTGCCGGTTGCCAAATTGCATTATCTCTTATAGTTTCCGAGATATGGACTATCGATAATTTACACCTTAGGCTCTGCTTCTAACTTGGGCCCAAATTGTAAAATGGTCTTATCTATTGGCGATTTCGTTCCAATTCACATTCCAAGTAATATTCGGCATGCTAATTACATTGCCGGTTGCCAAATTGCATTATCTCTTATAGTTTCCGAGATATGGACTATCGATAATTTACACCTTAGGCTCTGCTTCTAACTTGGGCCCAAATTGTAAAATGGTCTTATCTATTGGCGATTTCGTTCCAATTCACATTCCAAGTAATATTCGGCATGCTAATTACATTGCCGGTTGTCAAATTGCATTATCTCTTATAGTTTCCGAGATATGGACTATCGATAATTTACACCTTAGGCTCTGCCTCTAACTTGGGCCCAAATTGTAAAATGGTCTTATCTATTGGCGATTTCGTTCCAATTCACATTCCAAGTAATATTCGGCATGCTAATTACATTGCCGGTTGCCAAATTGCATTATCTCTTATAGTTTCCGAGATATGGACTATCGATAATTTACACCTTAGGCTCTGCTTCTAACTTGGGCCCAAATTGTAAAATGGTCTTATCTATTGGCGATTTCGTTCCAATTCACATTCCAAGTAATATTCGGCATGCTAATTACATTGCCGGTTGCCAAATTGCATTATCTCTTATAGTTTCCGAGATATGGACTATCGATAATTTACACCTTAGGCTCTGCTTCTAACTTGGGCCCAAATTGTGAAATGGTCTTATCTATTGGCGATTTCGTTCCAATTCACATTCCAAGTAATATTCGGCATGCTAATTACATTGCCGGTTGCCAAATTGCATTATCTCTTATAGTTTCCGAGATATGGACTATCGATAATTTACACCTTAGGCTCTGCTTCTAACTTGGGCCCAAATTGTAAAATGGTCTTATCTATTGGCGATTTCGTTCCAATTCACATTCCAAGTAATATTCGGCATGCTAATTACATTGCCGGTTGCCAAATTGCATTATCTCTTATAGTTTCCGAGATATGGACTATCGATAATTTACACCTTAGGCTCTGCTTCTAACTTGGGCCCAAATTGTAAAATGGTCTTATCTATTGGCGATTTCGTTCCAATTCACATTCCAAGTAATATTCGGCATGCTAATTACATTGCCGGTTGCCAAATTGCATTATCTCTTATAGTTTCCGAGATATGGTCTATCGATAATTTACACCTTAGGCTCTGCTTCTAACTTGGGCCCAAATTGTAAAATGGTCTTATCTATTGGCGATTTCGTTCCAATTCACATTCCAAGTAATATTCGGCATGCTAATTACATTGCCGGTTGCCATATTGCATTATCTCTTATAGTTTCCGAGATATGGACTATCGATAATTTACACCTTAGGCTCTGCTTCTAACTTCGGCCCAAATTGTAAAATGGTCTTATCTATTGGCGATTTCGTTCCAATTCACATTCCAAGTAATATTCGGCATGCTAATTACATTGCCGGTTGCCAAATTGCATTATCTCTTATAGTTTCCGAGATATGGACTATCGATAATTTACACCTTAGGCTCTGCTTCTAACTTGGGCCCAAATTGTAAAATGGTCTTATCTATTGGCGATTTCGTTCCAATTCACATTCCAAGTAATATTCGGCATGCTAATTACATTGCCGGTTGTCAAATTGCATTATCTCTTATAGTTTCCGAGGTATGGACTATCGATAATTTACACCTTAGGCTCTGCTTCTAACTTGGGCCCAAATTGTAAAATGGTCTTATCTATTGGCGATTTCGTTCCAATTCACATTCCAAGTAATATTCGGCATGCTAATTACATTGCCGGCTGCCAAATTGCATTATCTCTTATAGTTTCCGAGATATGGTCTATCGATATTTTACACCTTAGGCTCTGCTTCTAACTTGGGCCCAAATTGTAAAATGGTCTTATCTATTGGCGATTTCGTTCCAATTCACATTCCAAGTAATATTCGGCATGCTAATTACATTGCCGGTTGCCAAATTGCATTATCTCTTATAGTTTCCGAGATATGGACTATCGATAATTTACACCTTAGGCTCTGCTTCTAACTTGGGCCCAAATTGTAAAATGGTCTTATCTATTGGCGATTTCGTTCCAATTCACATTCCAAGTAATATTCGGCATGCTAATTACATTGCCGGTTGCCAAATTGCATTATCTCTTATAGTTTCCGAGATATGGACTATCGATAATTTACACCTTAGGCTCTGCTTCTAACTTGGGCCCAAATTGTAAAATGGTCTTATCTATTGGCGATTTCGTTCCAATTCACATTCCAAGTAATATTCGGCATGCTAATTACATTGCCGGTTGTCAAATTGCATTATCTCTTATAGTTTCCGAGATATGGACTATCGATAATTTACACCTTAGGCTCTGCCTCTAACTTGGGCCCAAATTGTAAAATGGTCTTATCTATTGGCGATTTCGTTCCAATTCACATTCCAAGTAATATTCGGCATGCTAATTACATTGCCGGTTGCCAAATTGCATTATCTCTTATAGTTTCCGAGATATGGACTATCGATAATTTACACCTTAGGCTCTGCTTCTAACTTGGGCCCAAATTGTAAAATGGTCTTATCTATTGGCGATTTCGTTCCAATTCACATTCCAAGTAATATTCGGCATGCTAATTACATTGCCGGTTGCCAAATTGCATTATCTCTTATAGTTTCCGAGATATGGACTATCGATAATTTACACCTTAGGCTCTGCTTCTAACTTGGGCCCAAATTGTGAAATGGTCTTATCTATTGGCGATTTCGTTCCAATTCACATTCCAAGTAATATTCGGCATGCTAATTACATTGCCGGTTGCCAAATTGCATTATCTCTTATAGTTTCCGAGATATGGACTATCGATAATTTACACCTTAGGCTCTGCTTCTAACTTGGGCCCAAATTGTAAAATGGTCTTATCTATTGGCGATTTCGTTCCAATTCACATTCCAAGTAATATTCGGCATGCTAATTACATTGCCGGTTGCCAAATTGCATTATCTCTTATAGTTTCCGAGATATGGACTATCGATAATTTACACCTTAGGCTCTGCTTCTAACTTGGGCCCAAATTGTAAAATGGTCTTATCTATTGGCGATTTCGTTCCAATTCACATTCCAAGTAATATTCGGCATGCTAATTACATTGCCGGTTGCCAAATTGCATTATCTCTTATAGTTTCCGAGATATGGTCTATCGATAATTTACACCTTAGGCTCTGCTTCTAACTTGGGCCCAAATTGTAAAATGGTCTTATCTATTGGCGATTTCGTTCCAATTCACATTCCAAGTAATATTCGGCATGCTAATTACATTGCCGGTTGCCATATTGCATTATCTCTTATAGTTTCCGAGATATGGACTATCGATAATTTACACCTTAGGCTCTGCTTCTAACTTCGGCCCAAATTGTAAAATGGTCTTATCTATTGGCGATTTCGTTCCAATTCACATTCCAAGTAATATTCGGCATGCTAATTACATTGCCGGTTGCCAAATTGCATTATCTCTTATAGTTTCCGAGATATGGACTATCGATAATTTACACCTTAGGCTCTGCTTCTAACTTGGGCCCAAATTGTAAAATGGTCTTATCTATTGGCGATTTCGTTCCAATTCACATTCCAAGTAATATTCGGCATGCTAATTACATTGCCGGTTGTCAAATTGCATTATCTCTTATAGTTTCCGAGGTATGGACTATCGATAATTTACACCTTAGGCTCTGCTTCTAACTTGGGCCCAAATTGTAAAATGGTCTTATCTATTGGCGATTTCGTTCCAATTCACATTCCAAGTAATATTCGGCATGCTAATTACATTGCCGGCTGCCAAATTGCATTATCTCTTATAGTTTCCGAGATATGGTCTATCGATATTTTACACCTTAGGCTCTGCTTCTAACTTGGGCCCAAATTGTAAAATGGTCTTATCTATTGGCGATTTCGTTCCAATTCACATTCCAAGTAATATTCGGCATGCTAATTACATTGCCGGTTGCCAAATTGCATTATCTCTTATAGTTTCCGAGATATGGACTATCGATAATTTACACCTTAGGCTCTGCTTCTAACTTGGGCCCAAATTGTAAAATGGTCTTATCTATTGGCGATTTCGTTCCAATTCACATTCCAAGTAATATTCGGCATGCTAATTACATTGCCGGTTGCCAAATTGCATTATCTCTTATAGTTTCCGAGATATGGACTATCGATAATTTACACCTTAGGCTCTGCTTCTAACTTGGGCCCAAATTGTAAAATGGTCTTATCTATTGGCGATTTCGTTCCAATTCACATTCCAAGTAATATTCGGCATGCTAATTACATTGCCGGTTGTCAAATTGCATTATCTCTTATAGTTTCCGAGATATGGACTATCGATAATTTACACCTAAGGCTCTGCCTCTAACTTGGGCCCAAATTGTAAAATGGTCTTATCTATTGGCGATTTCGTTCCAATTCACATTCCAAGTAATATTCGGCATGCTAATTACATTGCCGGTTGCGAAATTGCATTATCTCTTATAGTTTCCGAGATATGGACTATCAATAATTTACACCTTAGGCTCTGCTTCTAACTTGGGCCCAAAGTGTAAAATGGTCTTATCTATTGGCGATTTCGTTCCAATTCACATTCCAAGTAATATTCGGCATGCTAATTACATTGCCGGTTGCCAAATTGCATTATCTCTTATAGTTTCCGAGATATGGACTATCGATAATTTACACCTTAGGCTCTGCTTCTAACTTGGGCCCAAATTGTAAAATGGTACTATCTATTGGCGATTTCGTTCCAATTCACATTCCAAGTAATATTCGGCATGCTAATTACATTGCCGGTTGCCAAATTGCATTATCTCTTATAGTTTCCGAGATATGGACTATCGATAATTTACACCTTAGGCTCTGCTTCTAACTTGGGCCCAAATTGTAAAATGGTCTTATCTATTGGCGATTTCGTTCCAATTCACATTCCAAGTAATATTCGGCATGCTAATTACATTGCCGGTTGCCAAATTGCATTATCTCTTATAGTTTCCGAGATATGGACTATCGATAATTTACACCTTAGGCTCTGCTTCTAACTTGGGCCCAAATTGTAAAATGGTCTTATCTATTGGCGATTTCGTTCCCATTCACATTCCAAGTAATATTCGGCATGCTAATTACATTGCCGGTTGCCAAATTGCATTATCTCTTATAGTTTCCGAGATATGGACTATCGATAATTTACACCTTTGGCTCTGCTTCTAACTTGGGCCCAAATTGTAAAATGGTCTTATCTATTGGCGATTTCGTTCCAATTCACATTCCAAGTAATATTCGACATGCTAATTACATTGCCGGTTGCCAAATTGCATTATCTCTTATAGTTTCCGAGATATGGACTATCGATAATTTACACCTTAGGCTCTGCTTCTAACTTGGGCCCAAAGTGTAAAATGGTCTTATCTATTGGCGATTTCGTTCCAATTCACATTCCAAGTAATATTCGGCATGCTAATTACATTGCCGGTTCCCAAATTGCATTATCTCTTATAGTTTCCGAGATATGGACTATCGATAATTTACACCTTAGGCTCTGCTTCTAACTTGGGCCCAAATTGTAAAATGGTCTTATCTATTGGCGATTTCGATCCAATTCACATTCCAAGTAATATTCAGCATGCTAATTACATTGCCGGTTGCCAAATTGCATTATCTCTTATAGTTTCCGAGATATGGACTATCGATAATTTACACCTTAGGCTCTGCTTCTAACTTGGGCCCAAATTGTAAAATGGTCTTATCTATTGGCGATTTCGTTCCAATTCACATTCCAAGTAATATTCGGCATGCTAATTACATTGCCGGTTGCCAAATTGCATTATCTCTTATAGTTTCCGAGATATGGACTATCGATAATTTACACCTTAGGCTCTGCTTCTAACTTGGGCCCAAATTGTAAAATGGTCTTATCTATTGGCGATTTCGTTCCAATTCACATTCCAAGTAATATTCGGCATGCTAATTACATTGCCGGTTGCGAAATTGCATTATCTCTTATAGTTTCCGAGATATGGACTATCAATAATTTACACCTTAGGCTCTGCTTCTAACTTGGGCCCAAATTGTAAAATAGTCTTATCTATTGGCGATTTCGTTCCAATTCACATTCCAAGTAATATTCGGCATGCTAATTACATTGCCGGTTGCCAAATTGCATTATCTCTTATAGTTTCCGAGATATGGACTATCGATAATTTACACCTTAGGCTCTGCTTCTAACTTGGGCCCAAATTGTAAAATGGTCTTATCTATTGGCGATTTCGTTCCAATTCACATTCCAAGTAATATTCGGCATGCTAATTACATTGCCGGTTGCCAAATTGCATTATCTCTTATAGTTTCCGAGATATGGTCTATCGATAATTTACACCTTAGGCTCTGCTTCTAACTTGGGCCCAAATTGTAAAATGGTCTTATCTATTGGCGATTTCGTTCCAATTCACATTCCAAGTAATATTCGGCATGCTAATTACATTGCCGGTTGCCATATTGCATTATCTCTTATAGTTTCCGAGATATGGACTATCGATAATTTACACCTTAGGCTCTGCTTCTAACTTGGGCCCAAATTGTAAAATGGTCTTATCTATTGGCGATTTCGTTCCAATTCACATTCCAAGTAATATTCGGCATGCTAATTACATTGCCGGTTGCGAAATTGCATTATCTCTTATAGTTTCCGAGATATGGACTATCAATAATTTACACCTTAGGCTCTGCTTCTAACTTGGGCCCAAAGTGTAAAATGGTCTTATCTATTGGCGATTTCGTTCCAATTCACATTCCAAGTAATATTCGGCATGCTAATTACATTGCCGGTTGCCAAATTGCATTATCTCTTATAGTTTCCGAGATATGGACTATCGATAATTTACACCTTAGGCTCTGCTTCTAACTTGGGCCCAAATTGTAAAATGGTCTTATCTATTGGCGATTTCGTTCCAATTCACATTCCAAGTAATATTCGGCATGCTAATTACATTGCCGGTTGCCAAATTGCATTATCTCTTATAGTTTCCGAGATATGGACTATCGATAATTTACACCTTAGGCTCTGCTTCTAACTTGGGCCCAAATTGTAAAATGGTCTTATCTATTGGCGATTTCGTTCCAATTCACATTCCAAGTAATATTCGGCATGCTAATTACATTGCCGGTTGCCAAATTGCATTATCTCTTATAGTTTCCGAGATATGGACTATCGATAATTTACACCTTAGGCTCTGCTTCTAACTTGGGCCCAAATTGTAAAATGGTCTTATCTATTGGCGATTTCGTTCCCATTCACATTCCAAGTAATATTCGGCATGCTAATTACATTGCCGGTTGCCAAATTGCATTATCTCTTATAGTTTCCGAGATATGGACTATCGATAATTTACACCTTTGGCTCTGCTTCTAACTTGGGCCCAAATTGTAAAATGGTCTTATCTATTGGCGATTTCGTTCCAATTCACAGTCCAAGTAATATTCGGCATGCTAATTACATTGCCGGTTGCCAAATTGCATTATCTCTTATAGTTTCCGAGATATGGACTATCGATAATTTACACCTTAGGCTCTGCTTCTAACTTGGGCCCAAAGTGTAAAATGGTCTTATCTATTGGCGATTTCGTTCCAATTCACATTCCAAGTAATATTCGGCATGCTAATTACATTGCCGGTTCCCAAATTGCATTATCTCTTATAGTTTCCGAGATATGGACTATCGATAATTTACACCTTAGGCTCTGCTTCTAACTTGGGCCCAAATTGTAAAATGGTCTTATCTATTGGCGATTTCGTTCCAATTCACATTCCAAGTAATATTCAGCATGCTAATTACATTGCCGGTTGCCAAATTGCATTATCTCTTATAGTTTCCGAGATATGGACTATCGATAATTTACACCTTAGGCTCTGCTTCTAACTTGGGCCCAAATTGTAAAATGGTCTTATCTATTGGCGATTTCGTTCCCATTCACATTCCAAGTAATATTCGGCATGCTAATTACATTGCCGGTTGCCAAATTGCATTATCTCTTATAGTTTCCGAGATATGGACTATCGATAATTTACACCTTTGGCTCTGCTTCTAACTTGGGCCCAAATTGTAAAATGGTCTTATCTATTGGCGATTTCGTTCCAATTCACATTCCAAGTAATATTCGGCATGCTAATTACATTGCCGGTTGCCAAATTGCATTATCTCTTATAGTTTCCGAGATATGGACTATCGATAATTTACACCTTAGGCTCTGCTTCTAACTTGGGCCCAAAGTGTAAAATGGTCTTATCTATTGGCGATTTCGTTCCAATTCACATTCCAAGTAATATTCGGCATGCTAATTACATTGCCGGTTCCCAAATTGCACTATCTCTTATAGTTTCCGAGATATGGACTATCGATAATTTACACCTTAGGCTCTGCTTCTAACTTGGGCCCAAATTGTAAAATGGTCTTATCTATTGGCGATTTCGATCCAATTCACATTCCAAGTAATATTCAGCATGCTAATTACATTGCCGGTTGCCAAATTGCATTATCTCTTATAGTTTCCGAGATATGGACTATCGATAATTTACACCTTAGGCTCTGCTTCTAACTTGGGCCCAAATTGTAAAATGGTCTTATCTATTGGCGATTTCGTTCCAATTCACATTCCAAGTAATATTCGGCATGCTAATTACATTGCCGGTTGCCAAATTGCATTATCTCTTATAGTTTCCGAGATATGGACTATCGATAATTTACACCTTAGGCTCTGCTTCTAACTTGGGCCCAAATTGTAAAATGGTCTTATCTATTGGCGATTTCGTTCCAATTCACATTCCAAGTAATATTCGGCATGCTAATTACATTGCCGGTTGCGAAATTGCATTATCTCTTATAGTTTCCGAGATATGGACTATCAATAATTTACACCTTAGGCTCTGCTTCTAACTTGGGCCCAAATTGTAAAATAGTCTTATCTATTGGCGATTTCGTTCCAATTCACATTCCAAGTAATATTCGGCATGCTAATTACATTGCCGGTTGCCAAATTGCATTATCTCTTATAGTTTCCGAGATATGGACTATCGATAATTTACACCTTAGGCTCTGCTTCTAACTTGGGCCCAAATTGTAAAATGGTCTTATCTATTGGCGATTTCGTTCCAATTCACATTCCAAGTAATATTCGGCATGCTAATTACATTGCCGGTTGCCAAATTGCATTATCTCTTATAGTTTCCGAGATATGGTCTATCGATAATTTACACCTTAGGCTCTGCTTCTAACTTGGGCCCAAATTGTAAAATGGTCTTATCTATTGGCGATTTCGTTCCAATTCACATTCCAAGTAATATTCGGCATGCTAATTACATTGCCGGTTGCCAAATTGCATTATCTCTTATAGTTTCCGAGATATGGACTATCGATAATTTACACCTTAGGCTCTGCTTCTAACTTGGGCCCAAATTGTAAAATGGTCTTATCTATTGGCGATTTCGTTCCAATTCACATTCCAAGTAATATTCGGCATGCTAATTACATTGCCGGTTGCCAAATTGCATTATCTCTTATAGTTTCCGAGATATGGACTATCGATAATTTACACCTTAGGCTCTGCTTCTAACTTGGGCCCAAATTGTAAAATGGTCTTATCTATTGGCGATTTCGTTCCAATTCACATTCCAAGTAATATTCGGCATGCTAATTACATTGCCGGTTGCCAAATTGCATTATCTCTTATAGTTTCCGAGATATGGACTATCGATAATTTACACCTTAGGCTCTGCTTCTAACTTGGGCCCAAATTGTAAAATGGTCTTATCTATTGGCGATTTCGTTCCCATTCACATTCCAAGTAATATTCGGCATGCTAATTACATTGCCGGTTGCCAAATTGCATTATCTCTTATAGTTTCCGAGATATGGACTATCGATAATTTACACCTTTGGCTCTGCTTCTAACTTGGGCCCAAATTGTAAAATGGTCTTATCTATTGGCGATTTCGTTCCAATTCACATTCCAAGTAATATTCGGCATGCTAATTACATTGCCGGTTGCCAAATTGCATTATCTCTTATAGTTTCCGAGATATGGACTATCGATAATTTACACCTTAGGCTCTGCTTCTAACTTGGGCCCAAAGTGTAAAATGGTCTTATCTATTGGCGATTTCGTTCCAATTCACATTCCAAGTAATATTCGGCATGCTAATTACATTGCCGGTTCCCAAATTGCATTATCTCTTATAGTTTCCGAGATATGGACTATCGATAATTTACACCTTAGGCTCTGCTTCTAACTTGGGCCCAAATTGTAAAATGGTCTTATCTATTGGCGATTTCGTTCCAATTCACATTCCAAGTAATATTCAGCATGCTAATTACATTGCCGGTTGCCAAATTGCATTATCTCTTATAGTTTCCGAGATATGGACTATCGATAATTTACACCTTAGGCTCTGCTTCTAACTTGGGCCCAAATTGTAAAATGGTCTTATCTATTGGCGATTTCGTTCCAATTCACATTCCAAGTAATATTCGGCATGCTAATTACATTGCCGGTTGCCAAATTGCATTATCTCTTATAGTTTCCGAGATATGGACTATCGATAATTTACACCTTAGGCTCTGCTTCTAACTTGGGCCCAAATTGTAAAATGGTCTTATCTATTGGCGATTTCGTTCCAATTCACATTCCAAGTAATATTCGGCATGCTAATTACATTGCCGGTTGCGAAATTGCATTATCTCTTATAGTTTCCGAGATATGGACTATCGATAATTTACACCTTAGGCTCTGCTTCTAACTTGGGCCCAAATTGTAAAATGGTCTTATCTATTGGCGATTTCGTTCCCATTCACATTCCAAGTAATATTCGGCATGCTAATTACATTGCCGGTTGCCAAATTGCATTATCTCTTATAGTTTCCGAGATATGGACTATCGATAATTTACACCTTTGGCTCTGCTTCTAACTTGGGCCCAAATTGTAAAATGGTCTTATCTATTGGCGATTTCGTTCCAATTCACATTCCAAGTAATATTCGGCATGCTAATTACATTGCCGGTTGCCAAATTGCATTATCTCTTATAGTTTCCGAGATATGGACTATCGATAATTTACACCTTAGGCTCTGCTTCTAACTTGGGCCCAAAGTGTAAAATGGTCTTATCTATTGGCGATTTCGTTCCAATTCACATTCCAAGTAATATTCGGCATGCTAATTACATTGCCGGTTCCCAAATTGCATTATCTCTTATAGTTTCCGAGATATGGACTATCGATAATTTACACCTTAGGCTCTGCTTCTAACTTGGGCCCAAATTGTAAAATGGTCTTATCTATTGGCGATTTCGTTCCAATTCACATTCCAAGTAATATTCAGCATGCTAATTACATTGCCGGTTGCCAAATTGCATTATCTCTTATAGTTTCCGAGATATGGACTATCGATAATTTACACCTTAGGCTCTGCTTCTAACTTGGGCCCAAATTGTAAAATGGTCTTATCTATTGGCGATTTCGTTCCAATTCACATTCCAAGTAATATTCGGCATGCTAATTACATTGCCGGTTGCCAAATTGCATTATCTCTTATAGTTTCCGAGATATGGACTATCGATAATTTACACCTTAGGCTCTGCTTCTAACTTGGGCCCAAATTGTAAAATGGTCTTATCTATTGGCGATTTCGTTCCAATTCACATTCCAAGTAATATTCGGCATGCTAATTACATTGCCGGTTGCGAAATTGCATTATCTCTTATAGTTTCCGAGATATGGACTATCAATAATTTACACCTTAGGCTCTGCTTCTAACTTGGGCCCAAAGTGTAAAATGGTCTTATCTATTGGCGATTTCGTTCCAATTCACATTCCAAGTAATATTCGGCATGCTAATTACATTGCCGGTTGCCAAATTGCATTATCTCTTATAGTTTCCGAGATATGGACTATCGATAATTTACACCTTAGGCTCTGCTTCTAACTTGGGCCCAAATTGTAAAATGGTCTTATCTATTGGCGATTTCGTTCCAATTCACATTCCAAGTAATATTCGGCATGCTAATTACATTGCCGGTTGCCAAATTGCATTATCTCTTATAGTTTCCGAGATATGGACTATCGATAATTTACACCTTAGGCTCTGCTTCTAACTTGGGCCCAAATTGTAAAATGGTCTTATCTATTGGCGATTTCGTTCCCATTCACATTCCAAGTAATATTCGGCATGCTAATTACATTGCCGGTTGCCAAATTGCATTATCTCTTATAGTTTCCGAGATATGGTCTATCGATATTTTACACCTTAGGCTCTGCTTCTAACTTGGGCCCAAATTGTAAAATGGTCTTATCTATTGACGATTTCGTTCCAATTCACATTCCAAGTAATATTCGGCATGCTAATTACATTGCCGGTTGCCAAATTGCATTATCTCTTATAGTTTCCGAGATATGGACTATCGATAATTTACACCTTAGGCTCTGCTTCTAACTTGGGCCCAAATTGTAAAATGGTCTTATCTATTGGCGATTTCGTTCCAATTCACATTCCAAGTAATATTCGGCATGCTAATTACATTGCCGGTTGCCAAATTGCATTATCTCTTATAGTTTCCGAGATATGGACTATCGATAATTTACACCTTAGGCTCTGCTTCTAACTTGGGCCCAAATTGTAAAATGGTCTTATCTATTGGCGATTTCGTTCCAATTCACATTCCAAGTAATATTCGGCATGCTAATTACATTGCCGGTTGTCAAATTGCATTATCTCTTATAGTTTCCGAGATATGGACTATCGATAATTTACACCTTAGGCTCTGCTTCTAACTTGGGCCCAAATTGTAAAATGGTCTTATCTATTAGCGATTTCGTTCCAATTCACATTCCAAGTAATATTCGGCATGCTAATTACATTGCCGGTTGCCAAATTGCATTATCTCTTATAGTTTCCGAGATATGGACTATCGATAATTTACACCTTAGGCTCTGCTTCTAACTTGGGCCCAAATTGTAAAATGGTCTTATCTATTGGCGATTTCGTTCCAATTCACATTCCAAGTAATATTCGGCATGCTAATTACATTGCCGGTTGCCAAATTGCATTATCTCTTATAGTTTCCGAGATATGGACTATCGATAATTTACACCTTAGGCTCTGCTTCTAACTTGGGCCCAAATTGTAAAATGGTCTTATCTATTGGCGATTTCGTTCCAATTCACATTCCAAGTAATATTCGGCATGCTAATTACATTGCCGGTTGCCAAATTGCATTATCTCTTATAGTTTCCGAGATATGGACTATCGATAATTTACACCTTAGGCTCTGCTTCTAACTTGTGCCCAAATTGTAAAATGGTCTTATCTATTGGCGATTTCGTTCCAATTCACATTCCAAGTAATATTCGGCATGCTAATTACATTGCCGGTTGCCAAATTGCATTATCTCTTATAGTTTCCGAGATATGGACTATCGATAATTTACACCTTAGGCTCTGCTTCTAACTTGGGCCCAAATTGTAAAATGGTCTTATCTATTGGCGATTTCGTTCCAATTCACATTCCAAGTAATATTCGGCATGCTAATTACATTGCCGGTTGCCAAATTGCATTATCTCTTATAGTTTCCGAGATATGGTCTATCGATAATTTACACCTTAGGCTCTGCTTCTAACTTGGGCCCAAATTGTAAAATGGTCTTATCTATTGGCGATTTCGTTCCAATTCACATTCCAAGTAATATTCGGCATGCTAATTACATTGCCGGTTGCCATATTGCATTATCTCTTATAGTTTCCGAGATATGGACTATCGATAATTTACACCTTAGGCTCTGCTTCTAACTTGGGCCCAAATTGTAAAATGGTCTTATCTATTGGCGATTTCGTTCCAATTCACATTCCAAGTAATATTCGGCATGCTAATTACATTGCCGGTTGCCAAATTGCATTATCTCTTATAGTTTCCGAGATATGGACTATCGATAATTTACACCTTAGGCTCTGCTTCTAACTTGGGCCCAAATTGTAAAATGGTCTTATCTATTGGCGATTTCGTTCCAATTCACATTCCAAGTAATATTCGGCATGCTAATTACATTGCCGGTTGTCAAATTGCATGATCTCTTATAGTTTCCGAGGTATGGACTATCGATAATTTACACCTTAGGCTCTGCTTCTAACTTGGGCCCAAATTGTAAAATGGTCTTATCTATTGGCGATTTCGTTCCAATTCACATTCCAAGTAATATTCGGCATGCTAATTACATTGCCGGTTGCCAAATTGCATTATCTCTTATAGTTTCCGAGATATGGACTATCGATAATTTACACCTTAGGCTCTGCTTCTAACTTGGGCCCAAATTGTAAAATGGTCTTATCTATTGGCGATTTCGTTTCAATTCACATTCCAAGTAATATTCGGCATGCTAATTACATTGCCGGTTGCCAAATTGCATTATCTCTTATAGTTTCCGAGATATGGACTATCGATAATTTACACCTTAGGCTCTGCTTCTAACTTGGGCCCAAATTGTAAAATGGTCTTATCTATTGGCGATTTCGTTCCAATTCACATTCCAAGTAATATTCGGCATGCTAATTACATTGCCGGTTGCGAAATTGCATTATCTCTTATAGTTTCCGAGATATGGACTATCAATAATTTACACCTTAGGCTCTGCTTCTAACTTGGGCCCAAATTGTAAAATGGTCTTATCTATTGGCGATTTCGTTCCAATTCACATTCCAAGTAATATTCGGCATGCTAATTACATTGCCGGTTGCCAAATTGCATTATCTCTTATAGTTTCCGAGATATGGACTATCGATAATTTACACCTTAGGCTCTGCTTCTAACTTGGGCCCAAATTGTAAAATGGCCTTATCTATTGGCGATTTCGTTCCAATTCACATTCCAAGTAATATTCGGCATGCTAATTACATTGCCGGTTGCCAAATTGCATTATCTCTTATAGTTTCCGAGATATGGACTATCGATAATTTACACCTTAGGCTCTGCTTCTAACTTGGGCCCAAATTGTAAAATGGTCTTATCTATTGGCGATTTCGTTCCAATTCACATTCCAAGTAATATTCGGCATGCTAATTACATTGCCGGTTGCCAAATTGCATTATCTCTTATAGTTTCCGAGATATGGACTATCGATAATTTACACCTTAGGCTCTGCTTCTAACTTGGGCCCAAATTGTAAAATGGTCTTATCTATTGGCGATTTCGTTCCCATTCACATTCCAAGTAATATTCGGCATGCTAATTACATTGCCGGTTGCCAAATTGCATTATCTCTTATAGTTTCCGAGATATGGACTATCGATAATTTACACCTTTGGCTCTGCTTCTAACTTGGGCCCAAATTGTAAAATGGTCTTATCTATTGGCGATTTCGTTCCAATTCACATTCCAAGTAATATTCGGCATGCTAATTACATTGCCGGTTGCCAAATTGCATTATCTCTTATAGTTTCCGAGATATGGACTATCGATAATTTACACCTTAGGCTCTGCTTCTAACTTGGGCCCAAAGTGTAAAATGGTCTTATCTATTGGCGATTTCGTTCCAATTCACATTCCAAGTAATATTCGGCATGCTAATTACATTGCCGGTTGCCAAATTGCATTATCTCTTATAGTTTCCGAGATATGGACTATCGATAATTTACACCTTAGGCTCTGCTTCTAACTTGGACCCAAATTGTAAAATGGTCTTATCTATTGGCGATTTCGTTCCAATTCACATTCCAAGTAATATTCGGCATGCTAATTACATTGCCGGTTGCCAAATTGCATTATCTCTTATAGTTTCCGAGATATGGACTATCGATAATTTACACCTTAGGCTCTGCTTCTAACTTGGGCCCAAATTGTAAAATGGTCTTATCTATTGGCGATTTCGTTCCAATTCACATTCCAAGTAATATTCGGCATGCTAATTACATTACCGGTTGCCAAATTGCATTATCTCTTATAATTTCCGAGATATGGACTATCGATAATTTACACCTTAAGCTCTGCTTCTAACTTGGGCTCAAATTGTAAAATGGTCTTTTCTATTGGCGATATCGTTCCAATTCACATTCCAAGTAATATTCGGCATGCTAATTACATTGCCGGTTGCCAAATTGCATTATCTCTTATAGTTTCCGAGATATGGACTATCGATAATTTACACCTTAGGCTCTGCTTCTAACTTGGGCCCAAATTGTAAAATGGTCTTATCTATTGGCGATTTCGTTCCAATTCACATTCCAAGTAATATTCGGCATGCTAATTACATTACCGGTTGCCAAATTGCATTATCTCTTATAATTTCCGAGATATGGACTATCGATAATTTACACCTTAAGCTCTGCTTCTAACTTGGGCTCAAATTGTAAAATGGTCTTTTCTATTGGCGATATCGTTCCAATTCACATTCCAAGTAATATTCGGCATGCTAATTACATTGCCGGTTGCCAAATTGCATTATCTCTTATAGTTTCCGAGATATGGACTATCGATAATTTACACCTTAGGCTCTGCTTCTAACTTGGGCCCAAATTGTAAAATGGTCTTATCTATTGGCGATTTCGTTCCAATTCACATTCCAAGTAATATTCGGCATGCTAATTACATTGCCGGTTGCCAAATTGCATTATCTCTTATAGTTTCCGAGATATGGACTATCGATAATTTACACCTTAGGCTCTGCTTCTAACTTGGGCCCAAATTGTAAAATGGTCTTATCTATTGGCGATTTCGTTCCAATTCACATTCCAAGTAATATTCGGCATGCTAATTACATTGCCGGTTGCCAAATTGCATTATCTCTTATAGTTTCCGAGATATGGACTATCGATAATTTACACCTTAGGCTCTGCTTCTAACTTGGGCCCAAATTGTAAAATGGTCTTATCTATTGGCGATTTCGTTCCAATTCACATTCCAAGTAATATTCGGCATGCTAATTACATTGCCGGTTGCCAAATTGCATTATCTCTTATAGTTTCCGAGATATGGACTATCGATAATTTACACCTTAGGCTCTGCTTCTAACTTGGGCCCAAATTGTAAAATGGTCTTATCTATTAGCGATTTCGTTCCAATTCACATTCCAAGTAATATTCGGCATGCTAATTACATTGCCGGTTGCCAAATTGCATTATCTCTTATAGTTTCCGAGATATGGTCTATCGATAATTTACACCTTAGGCTCTGCTTCTAACTTGGGCCCAAATTGTAAAATGGTCTTATCTATTGGCGATTTCGTTCCAATTCACATTCCAAGTAATATTCGTCATGCTAATTACATTGCCGGTTGCCATATTGCATTATCTCTTATAGTTTCCGAGATATGGACTATCGATAATTTACACCTTAGGCTCTGCTTCTAACTTGGGCCCAAATTGTAAAATGGTCTTATCTATTGGCGATTTCGTTCCAATTCACATTCCAAGTAATATTCGGCATGCTAATTACATTGCCGGTTGCCAAATTGCATTATCTCTTATAGTTTCCGAGATATGGACTATCGATAATTTACACCTTAGGCTCTGCTCCTAACTTGGGCCCAAATTGTAAAATGGTCTTATCTATTGGCGATTTCGTTCCAATTCACATTCCAAGTAATATTCGGCATGCTAATTACATTGCCGGTTGTCAAATTGCATTATCTCTTATAGTTTCCGAGGTATGGACTATCGATAATTTACACCTTAGGCTCTGCTTCTAACTTGGGCCCAAATTGTAAAATGGTCTTATCTATTGGCGATTTCGTTCCAATTCACATTCCAAGTAATATTCGGCATGCTAATTACATTGCCGGTTGCCAAATTGCATTATCTCTTATAGTTTCCGAGATATGGACTATCGATAATTTACACCTTAGGCTCTGCTTCTAACTTGGGCCCAAATTGTAAAATGGTCTTATCTATTGGCGATTTCGTTCCAATTCACATTCCAAGTAATATTCGGCATGCTAATTACATTGCCGGTTGCCAAATTGCATTATCTCTTATAGTTTCCGAGATATGGACTATCGATAATTTACACCTTAGGCTCTGCTTCTAACTTGGGCCCAAATTGTAAAATGGTCTTATCTATTGGCGATTTCGTTCCAATTCACATTCCAAGTAATATTCGGCATGCTAATTACATTACCGGTTGCCAAATTGCATTATCTCTTATAATTTCCGAGATATGGACTATCGATAATTTACACCTTAAGCTCTGCTTCTAACTTGGGCTCAAATTGTAAAATGGTCTTTTCTATTGGCGATATCGTTCCAATTCACATTCCAAGTAATATTCGGCATGCTAATTACATTGCCGGTTGCCAAATTGCATTATCTCTTATAGTTTCCGAGATATGGACTATCGATAATTTACACCTTAGGCTCTGCTTCTAACTTGGGCCCAAATTGTAAAATGGTCTTATCTATTGGCGATTTCGTTCCAATTCACATTCCAAGTAATATTCGGCATGCTAATTACATTGCCGGTTGCCAAATTGCATTATCTCTTATAGTTTCCGAGATATGGACTATCGATAATTTACACCTTAGGCTCTGCTTCTAACTTGGGCCCAAATTGTAAAATGGTCTTATCTATTGGCGATTTCGTTCCAATTCACATTCCAAGTAATATTCGGCATGCTAATTACATTACCGGTTGCCAAATTGCATTATCTCTTATAATTTCCGAGATATGGACTATCGATAATTTACACCTTAAGCTCTGCTTCTAACTTGGGCTCAAATTGTAAAATGGTCTTTTCTATTGGCGATATCGTTCCAATTCACATTCCAAGTAATATTCGGCATGCTAATTACATTGCCGGTTGCCAAATTGCATTATCTCTTATAGTTTCCGAGATATGGACTATCGATAATTTACACCTTAGGCTCTGCTTCTAACTTGGGCCCAAATTGTAAAATGGTCTTATCTATTGGCGATTTCGTTCCAATTCACATTCCAAGTAATATTCGGCATGCTAATTACATTACCGGTTGCCAAATTGCATTATCTCTTATAATTTCCGAGATATGGACTATCGATAATTTACACCTTAAGCTCTGCTTCTAACTTGGGCTCAAATTGTAAAATGGTCTTTTCTATTGGCGATATCGTTCCAATTCACATTCCAAGTAATATTCGGCATGCTAATTACATTGCCGGTTGCCAAATTGCATTATCTCTTATAGTTTCCGAGATATGGACTATCGATAATTTACACCTTAGGCTCTGCTTCTAACTTGGGCCCAAATTGTAAAATGGTCTTATCTATTGGCGATTTCGTTCCAATTCACATTCCAAGTAATATTCGGCATGCTAATTACATTGCCGGTTGCCAAATTGCATTATCTCTTATAGTTTCCGAGATATGGACTATCGATAATTTACACCTTAGGCTCTGCTTCTAACTTGGGCCCAAATTGTAAAATGGTCTTATCTATTGGCGATTTCGTTCCAATTCACATTCCAAGTAATATTTGGCATGCTAATTACATTGCCGGTTGCCAAATTGCATTATCTCTTATAGTTTACGAGATATGGACTATCGATAATTTACACCTTAGGCTCTGCTTCTAACTTGGGCCCAAATTGTAAAATGGTCTTATCTATTGGCGATTTCGTTCCAATTCACATTCCAAGTAATATTCGGCATGCTAATTACATTGCCGGTTGCCAAATTGCATTATCTCTTATAGTTTCCGAGATATGGACTATCGATAATTTACACCTTAGGCTCTGCTTCTAACTTGGGCCCAAATTGTAAAATGGTCTTATCTATTGGCGATTTCGTTCCAATTCACAATCCAAGTAATATTCGGCATGCTAATTACATTGCCGGTTGCCAAATTGCATTATCTCTTATAGTTTCCGAGATATGGTCTATCGATAATTTACACCTTAGGCTCTGCTTCTAACTTGGGCCCAAATTGTAAAATGGTCTTATCTATTGGCGATTTCGTTCCAATTCACATTCCAAGTAATATTCGACATGCTAATTACATTGCCGGTTGCCATATTGCATTATCTCTTATAGTTTCCGAGATATGGACTATCGATAATTTACACCTTAGGCTCTGCTTCTAACTTGGGCCCAAATTGTAAAATGGTCTTATCTATTGGCGATTTCGTTCCAATTCACATTCCAAGTAATATTCGGCATGCTAATTACATTGCCGGTTGCCAAATTGCATTATCTCTTATAGTTTCCGAGATATGGACTATCGATAATTTACACCTTAGGCTCTGCTTCTAACTTGGGCCCAAATTGTAAAATGGTCTTATCTATTGGCGATTTCGTTCCAATTCACATTCCAAGTAATATTCGGCATGCTAATTACATTGCCGGTTGTCAAATTGCATTATCTCTTATAGTTTCCGAGGTATGGACTATCGATAATTTACACCTTAGGCTCTGCTTCTAACTTGGGCCCAAATTGTAAAATGGTCTTATTTATTGGCGATTTCGTTCCAATTCACATTCCAAGTAATATTCGGCATGCTAATTACATTGCCGGTTGCCAAATTGCATTATCTCTTATAGTTTCCGAGATATGGACTATCGATAATTTACACCTTAGGCTCTGCTTCTAACTTGGGCCCAAATTGTAAAATGGTCTTATCTATTGGCGATTTCGTTCCAATTCACATTCCAAGTAATATTCGGCATGCTAATTACATTGCCGGTTGCCAAATTGCATTATCTCTTATAGTTTCCGAGATATGGACTATCGATAATTTACACCTTAGGCTCTGCTTCTAACTTGGGCCCAAATTGTAAAATGGACTTATCTATTGGCGATTTCGTTCCAATTCACATTCCAAGTAATATTCGGCATGCTAATTACATTGCCGGTTGCGAAATTGCATTATCTCTTATAGTTTCCGAGATATGGACTATCAATAATTTACACCTTAGGCTCTGCTTCTAACTTGGGCCCAAATTGTAAAATGGTCTTATCTATTGGCGATTTCGTTCCAATTCACATTCCAAGTAATATTCGGCATGCTAATTACATTGCCGGTTGCCAAATTGCATTATCTCTTATAGTTTCCGAGATATGGACTATCGATAATTTACACCTTAGGCTCTGCTTCTAACTTGGGCCCAAATTGTAAAATGGCCTTATCTATTGGCGATTTCGTTCCAATTCACATTCCAAGTAATATTCGGCATGCTAATTACATTGCCGGTTGCCAAATTGCATTATCTCTTATAGTTTCCGAGATATGGACTATCGATAATTTACACCTTAGGCTCTGCTTCTAACTTGGGCCCAAATTGTAAAATGGTCTTATCTATTGGCGATTTCGTTCCAATTCACATTCCAAGTAATATTCGGCATGCTAATTACATTGCCGGTTGCCAAATTGCATTATCTCTTATAGTTTCCGAGATATGGACTATCGATAATTTACACCTTAGGCTCTGCTTCTAACTTGGGCCCAAATTGTAAAATGGTCTTATCTATTGGCGATTTCGTTCCCATTCACATTCCAAGTAATATTCGGCATGCTAATTACATTGCCGGTTGCCAAATTGCATTATCTCTTATAGTTTCCGAGATATGGACTATCGATAATTTACACCTTTGGCTCTGCTTCTAACTTGGGCCCAAATTGTAAAATGGTCTTATCTATTGGCGATTTCGTTCCAATTCACATTCCAAGTAATATTCGGCATGCTAATTACATTGCCGGTTGCCAAATTGCATTATCTCTTATAGTTTCCGAGATATGGACTATCGATAATTTACACCTTAGGCTCTGCTTCTAACTTGGGCCCAAAGTGTAAAATGGTCTTATCTATTGGCGATTTCGTTCCAATTCACATTCCAAGTAATATTCGGCATGCTAATTACATTGCCGGTTGCCAAATTGCATTATCTCTTATAGTTTCCGAGATATGGACTATCGATAATTTACACCTTAGGCTCTGCTTCTAACTTGGACCCAAATTGTAAAATGGTCTTATCTATTGGTGATTTCGTTCCAATTCACATTCCAAGTAATATTCGGCATGCTAATTACATTGCCGGTTGCCAAATTGCATTATCTCTTATAGTTTCCGAGATATGGACTATCGATAATTTACACCTTAGGCTCTGCTTCTAACTTGGGCCCAAATTGTAAAATGGTCTTATCTATTGGCGATTTCGTTCCAATTCACATTCCAAGTAATATTCGGCATGCTAATTACATTACCGGTTGCCAAATTGCATTATCTCTTATAATTTCCGAGATATGGACTATCGATAATTTACACCTTAAGCTCTGCTTCTAACTTGGGCTCAAATTGTAAAATGGTCTTTTCTATTGGCGATATCGTTCCAATTCACATTCCAAGTAATATTCGGCATGCTAATTACATTGCCGGTTGCCAAATTGCATTATCTCTTAAAGTTTCCGAGATATGGACTATCGATAATTTACACCTTAGGCTCTGCTTCTAACTTGGGCCCAAATTGTAAAATGGCCTTATCTATTGGCGATTTCGTTCCAATTCACATTCCAAGTAATATTCGGCATGCTAATTACATTGCCGGTTGCCAAATTGCATTATCTCTTATAGTTTCCGAGATATGGACTATCGATAATTTACACCTTAGGCTCTGCTTCTAACTTGGGCCCAAATTGTAAAATTGTCTTCTCTGTTGGCGATTTCGTTCCAATTCACATTCCAAGTAATATTCGGCATGCTAATTACATTGCCGGTTGCCAAATTGCATTATCTCTTATAGTTTCCGAGATATGGACTATCAATAATTTACACCTTAGGCTCTGCTTCTAACTTGGGCCCAAATTGTAAAATGGTCTTATCTATTGGCGATTTCGTTCCAATTCACATTCCAAGTAATATTCGGCATGCTAATTACATTGCCGGTTGCCAAATTGAATTATCTCTTATAGTTTCCGAGATATGGACTATCGATAATTTACACCTTAGGCTCTGCTTCTAACTTGGGCCCAAATTGTAAAATGGTCTTACCTATTGGCGATTTCGTTCCAATTCACAATCCAAGTAATATTCGGCATGCTAATTACATTGCCGGTTGCCAAATTGCATTATCTCTTATAGTTTCCGAGATATGGACTATCGATAATTTACACCTTAGGCTCTGCTTCTAACTTGGGCCCAAATTGTAAAATGGTCTTACCTATTGGCGATTTCGTTCCAATTCACATTCCAAGTAATATTCGACATGCTAATTACATTGTCGGTTGCCAAATTGCATTATCTATTATAGTTTCCGAGATATGGACTATCGATCATTTACACCTTAGGCTCTGCTTCTAACTTGGGCCCAAATTGTAAAATGGTCTTACCTATTGGCGATTTCGTTCCAATTCACATTCCAAGTAATATTCGGCATGCTAATTACATTGCCGGTTGCCAAATTGCATTATCTCTTATAGTTTCCGAGATATGGACTATCGATCATTTACACCTTAGGCTCTGCTTCTAACTTGGGCCCAAATTGTAAAATGGTCTTATCTATTGGCGATTTCGTTCCAATTCACATTCCAATTAATATTCGGCATGCTAATTACATTGCCGGTTGCCAAATTGCATTATCTCTTATAGTTTCCGAGATATGGACTATCGATAATATACACCTTAGGCTCTGCTTCTAACTTGGGCCCAAATTGTAAAATGGTCTTATCTATTGGCGATTTCGTTCCAATTCACATTCCAAGTAATATTCGGCATGCTAATTACATTGCCGGTTGTCAAATTGCATTATCTCTTATAGTTTCCGAGATATGGACTATCGATAATTTACACCTTAGGCTCTGCTTCTAACTTGGGCCCAAATTGTAAAATGGTCTTATCTATTGGCGATTTCGTTCCAATTCACATTCCAAGTAATATTCGGCATGCTAATTACATTGCCAGTTGCCAAATTGCATTATCTCTTATAGTTTCCGAGATATGGACTATCGATAATTTATACCTTAGGCTCTGCTTCTAACTTGGGCCCAAATTGTAAAATGGTCTTATCTATTGGCGATTTCGTTCCAATTCACATTCCAAGTAATATTCGGCATGCTAATTACATTGCCGGTTGCCAAATTGCATTATCTCTTATAGTTTCCGAGATATGGACTATCGATAATTTACACCTTAGGCTCTGCTTCTAACTTGGGCCCAAATTGTAAAATGGTCTTATCTATTGGCGATTTCGTTCCAATTCACATTCCAAGTAATATTCGGCATGCTAATTACATTGCCGGTTGCGAAACTGCATTATCTCTTATAGTTTCCGAGATATGGACTATCAATAATTTACACCTTAGGCTCTGCTTCTAACTTGGGCCCAATTTGTAAAATGGTCTTATCTATTGGCGATTTCGTTCCAATTCACATTCCAAGTAATATTGGGCATGCTAATTACATTGTCGGTTGCCAAATTGCATTATCTCTTATAGTTTCCGAGATATGGACTATCGATAATTTACACCTTAGGCTCTGCTTCTAACTTGGGCCCAAATTGTAAAATGGTCTTATCTATTGGCGATTTCGTTCCAATTCACATTCCAAGTAATATTCGGCATGCTAATTACATTGCCGGTTGCCAAATTGCATTATCTCTTATAGTTTCCGAGATATGGACTATCGATAATTTACACCTTAGGCTCTGCTTCTAACTTGGGCCCAAATTGTAAAATGGTCTTATCTATTAGCGATTTCGTTCCAATTCACATTCCAAGTAATATTCGGCATGCTAATTACATTGCCGGTTGCCAAATTGCATTATCTCTTATAGTTTCCGAGATATGGACTATCGATAATTTACACCTTAGGCTCTGCTTCTAACTAGGGCCCAAATTGTAAAATGGTCTTATCTATTGGCGATTTCGTTCCAATTCACATTCCAAGTAATATTCGGCATGCTAATTACATTGCCGGTTGCCAAATTGCATTATCTCTTATAGTTTCCGAGATATGGACTATCGATAATTTACACCTTAGGCTCTGCTTCTAACTTGGGCCCAAATTGTAAAATGGTCTTATCTATTGGCGATTTCGTTCCAATTCACATTCCAAGTAATATTCGGCATGCTAATTACATTGCCGGTTGCCAAATTGCATTATCTCTTATAGTTTCCGAGATATGGACTATCGATAATTTACACCTTAGGCTCTGCTTCTAACTTGGGCCCAAATTGTAAAATGGTCTTATCTATTGGCGATTTCGTTCCAATTCACATTCCAAGTAATATTCGGCATGCTAATTACATTGCCGGTTGCCAAATTGCATTATCTCTTATAGTTTCCGAGATATGGACTATCGATAATTTACACCTTAGGCTCTGCTTCTAACTTGGGCCCAAATTGTAAAATGGTCTTATCTATAGGCGATTTCGTTCCAATTCACATTCCAAGTAATATTCGGCATGCTAATTACATTGCCGGTTGTCGAATTGCATTATCTCTTATAGTTTCCGAGATATGGACTATCGATAATTTACACCTTAGGCTCTGCTTCTAACTTGGGCCCAAATTGTAAAATGGTCTTATCTATTGGCGATTTCGTTCCAATTCACATTCCAAGTAATATTCGGCATGCTAATTACATTGCCGGTTGCCAAATTGCATTATCTCTTATAGTTTCCGAGATATGGACTATCGATAATTTACACCTTAGGCTCTGCTTCTAACTTGGGCCCAAATTGTAAAATGGTCTTATCTATTGGCGATTTCGTTCCAATTCACATTCCAAGTAATATTCGGCATGCTAATTACATTGCCGGTTGCCAAATTGCATTATCTCTTATAGTTTCCGAGATATGGACTATCGATAATTTACACCTTAGGCTCTGCTTCTAACTTGGGCCCAAATTGTAAAATGGTCTTATCTATTGGCGATTTCGTTCCAATTCACATTCCAAGTAATATTCGGCATGCTAATTACATTGCCGGTTGCGAAATTGCATTATCTCTTATAGTTTCCGAGATATGGACTATCAATAATTTACACCTTAGGCTCTGCTTCTAACTTGGGCCCAAATTGTAAAATGGTCTTATCTATTGGCGATTTCCTTCCAATTCACATTCCAAGTAATATTCGGCATGCTAATTACATTGCCGGTTGCCAAATTGCATTATCTCTTATAGTTTCCGAGATATGGACTATCGATAATTTACACCTTAGGCTCTGCTTCTAACTTGGGCCCAAATTGTAAAATGGTCTTATCTATTGGCGATTTCGTTCCAATTCACATTCCAAGTAATATTCGGCATGCTAATTACATTGCCGGTTGCCAAATTGCATTATCTCTTATAGTTTCCGAGATATGGACTATCGATAATTTACACCTTAGGCTCTGCTTCTAACTTGGGCCCAAATTGTAAAATGGTCTTATCTATTGGCGATTTCGTCCCAATTCACATTCCAAGTGATATTCGGCATGCTAATTACATTGCCGGTTGCGAAATTGCATTATCTCTTATAGTTTCCGAGATATGGACTATCAATAATTTACACCTTAGGCTCTGCTTCTAACTTGGGCCCAAATTGTGAAATGGTCTTATCTATTGGCGATTTCGTTCCAATTCACATTCCAAGTAATATTCGGCATGCTAATTACATTGCCGGTTGCCAAATTGCATTATCTCTTATAGTTTCCGAGATATGGACTATCGATAATTTACACCTTAGGCTCTGCTTCTAACTTGGGCCCAAATTGTAAAATGGTCTTATCTATTGGCGATTTCGTTCCAATTCACATTCCAAGTAATATTCGGCATGCTAATTACATTACCGGTTGCCAAATTGCATTATCTCTTATAATTTCCGAGATATGGACTATCGATAATTTACACCTTAAGCTCTGCTTCTAACTTGGGCCCAAATTGTAAAATGGTCTTTTCTATTGGCGATTTCGTTCCAATTCACATTCCAAGTAATATTCGGCATGCTAATTACATTGCCGGTTGCCAAATTGCATTATCTCTTATAGTTTCCGAGATATGGACTATCGATAATTTACACCTTAGGCTCTGCTTCTAACTTGGGCCCAAATTGTAAAATGGTCTTATCTATTGGCGATTTCGTTCCAATTCACATTCCAAGTAATATTCGGCATGCTAACTACATTGCCGGTTGCCAAATTGCATTATCTCTTATAGTTTCCGAGATATGGACTATCGATAATTTACACCTTAGGCTCTGCTTCTAACTTGGGCCCAAATTGTAAAATGGTCTTCTCTGTTGGCGATTTCGTTCCAATTCACATTCCAAGTAATATTCGGCATGCTAATTACATTGCCGGTTGCCAAATTGCATTATCTCTTATAGTTTCCGAGATATGGACTATCAATAATTTACACCTTAGGCTCTGCTTCTAACTTGGGCCCAAATTGTAAAATGGTCTTATCTATTGGCGATTTCGTTCCAATTCACATTCCAAGTAATATTCGGCATGCTTATTACATTGCCGGTTGCCAAATTGAATTATCTCTTATAGTTTCCGAGATATGGACTATCGATAATTTACACCTTAGGCTCTGCTTCTAACTTGGGCCCAAATTGTAAAATGGTCTTACCTATTGGCGATTTCGTTCCAATTCACATTCCAAGTAATATTCGGCATGCTAATTACATTACCGGTTGCCAAATTGCATTATCTCTTATAGTTTCCGAGATATGGACTATCGATAATTTACACCTTAGGCTCTGCTTCTAACTTGGGCCCAAATTGTAAAATGGTCTTATCTATTGGCGATTTCGTTCCAATTCACATTCCAAGTAATATTCGGCATGCTAATTACATTACCGGTTGCCAAATTGCATTATCTCTTATAATTTCCGAGATATGGACTATCGATAATTTACACCTTAGGCTCTGCTTCTAACTTGGGCCCAAATTGTAAAATGGTCTTTTCTATTGGCGATTTCGTTCCAATTCACATTCCAAGTAATATTCGGCATGCTAATTACATTGCCGGTTGCCAAATTGCATTATCTCTTATAGTTTCCGAGATATGGACTATCGATAATTTACACCTTAGGCTCTGCTTCTAACTTGGGCCCAAATTGTAAAATGGTCTTATCTATTGGCGATTTCGTTCCAATTCACATTCCAAGTAATATTCGGCATGCTAATTACATTGCCGGTTGCCAAATTGCATTATCTCTTATAGTTTCCGAGATATGGACTATCGATAATTTACACCTTAGGCTCTGCTTCTAACTTGGGCCCAAATTGTAAAATGGTCTTATCTGTTGGCGATTTCGTTCCAATTCACATTCCAAGTAATATTCGGCATGCTAATTACATTGCCGGTTGCCAAATTGCATTATCTCTTATAGTTTCCGAGATATGAACTATCAATAATTTACACCTTAGGCTCTGCTTCTAACTTGGGCCCAAATTGTAAAATGGTCTTATCTATTGGCGATTTCGTTCCAATTCACATTCCAAGTAATATTCGGCATGCTAATTACATTGCCGGTTGCCAAATTGAATTATCTCTTATAGTTTCCGAGATATGGACTATCGATAATTTACACCTTAGGCTCTGCTTCTAACTTGGGCCCAAATTGTAAAATGGTCTTATCTATTGGCGATTCCGTTCCAATTCACATTCCAAGTAATATTCGGCATGCTAATTACATTGCCGGTTGCCAAATTGCATTATCTCTTATAGTTTCCGAGATATGGGCTATCGATAATTTACACCTTAGGCTCTGCTTCTAACTTGGGCCCAAATTGTAAAATGGTCTTATCTATTGGCGATTTCGTTCCAATTCACATTCCAAGTAATATTCGGCATGCTAATTACATTGCCGGTTGCCAAATTGCATTATCTCTTATAGTTTCCGAGATATGGACTATCGATAATTTACACCTTAGGCTCTGCTTCTAACTCGGGCCCAAATTGTAAAATGGTCTTATCTATTGGCGATTTCGTTCCAATTCACACTCCAAGTAATATTCGGAATGCTAATTACATTGCCGGTTGCCAAATTGCATTATCTCTTATAGTTTCCGAGATATGGACTATCGATAATTTACACCTTAAGCTCTGCTTCTAACTTGGGCCCAAATTGTAAAATGGTCTTCTCTATTGGCGATTTCGTTCCAATTCACATTCCAAGTAATATTCGGCATGCTAATTACATTGCCGGTTGCCAAATTGCATTATCTTTTATAGTTTCCGAGATATGGACTATCGATAATTTACACCTTAGGCTCTGCTTCTAACTTGGGCCCAAATTGTAAAATCGTCTTATCTATTGGCGATTTCGTTCCAATTCACATTCCAAGTAATATTCGGCATGCTAATTACATTGCCGGTTGCCAAATTGCATTATCTCTTATAGTTTCCGAGATATGGACTATCGGTAATTTACACCTTAGGCTCTGCTTCTAACTTGGGCCCAAATTGTAAAATGGTCTTACCTATTGGCGATTTCGTTCCAATTCACATTCCAAGTAATATTCGGCATGCTAATTACATTGCCGGTTGCCAAATTGCATTATCTCTTATAGTTTCCGAGATATGGACTATCGATAATTTACACCTTAGGCTCTGCTTCTAACTTGGGCCCAAATTGTAAAATGGTCTTATCTATTGGCGATTTCGTTCCAATTCACATTCCAAGTAATATTCGGCATGCTAATTACATTGCCGGTCGCCATATTGCATTATCTCTTATAGTTTCCGAGATATGGACTATCGATAATTTACATCTTAGGCTCTGCTTCTAACTTGGGCCCAAATTGTAAAATCGTCTTATCTATTGGCGATTTCGTTCCAATTCACATTCCAAGTAATATTCGGCATGCTAATTACATTGCCGGTTGCCAAATTGCATTATCTCTTATAGTTTATGAGATATGGACTATCGATAATTTACACCTTAGGCTCTGCTTCTAACTTGGGCCCAAATTGTAAAATGGTCTTATCTATTGGCGATTTCGTTCCAATTCACATTCCAAGTAATATCCGGCATGCTAATTACATTGCCGGTTGCCAAATTGAATTATCTCTTATAGTTTCCGAGATATGGACTATCGATAATTTACACCTTAGGCTCTGCTTCTAACTTGGGCCCAAATTGTAAAATGGTCTTATCTATTGGCGATTTCGTTCCAATTCACATTCCAAGTAATATTCGGCATGCTAATTACATTGCCGGTTGCCAAATTGCATTATCTCTTATAGTTTCCGAGATATGGACTATCGATAATTTACATCTTAGGCTCTGCTTCTAACTTGGGCCCAAATTGTAAAATGGTCTTATCTATTGGCGATTTCGTTCCAATTCACATTCCAAGTAATATTCGGCATGCTAATTACATTGCCGGTTGCCAAATTGCATTATCTCTTATAGTTTCCGAGATATGGACTATCGATAATTTACACCTTAGGCTCTGCTTCTAACTTGGGCCCAAATTGTAAAATGGTCTTATCTATTGGCGATTTCGTCCCAATTCACATTCCAAGTAATATTCGGCATGCTAATTACATTGCCGGTTGCCAAATTGCATTATCTCTTATAGTTTCCGAGATATGGACTATCGATAATTTACACCTTAGGCTCTGCTTCTAACTTGGTCCCAAATTGTAAAATGGTCTTATCTATTGGCGATTTCGTTCCAATTCACATTCCAAGTAATATTCGGCATGCTAATTACATTGCCGGTTGCCAAATTGCATTATCTCTTATAGTTTCCGAGATATGGACTATCGATAATTTACACCTTAGGCTCTGCTTCTAACTTGGGCCCAAATTGTAAAATGGTCTTATCTATTGGCGATTTCGTTCCAATTCACATTCCAAGTAATATTCGGCATGCTAATTACATTGCCGGTTGCCAAATTGCATTATCTCTTATAGTTTCCGAGATATGGACTATCGATAATTTACACCTTAGGCTCTGCTTCTAACTTGGGCCCAAATTGTAAAATGGTCTTATCTATTGGCGATTTCGTTCCAATTCACATTCCAAGTAATATTCGGCATGCTAATTACATTGCCGGTTGCCAAATTGCATTATCTCTTATAGTTTCCGAGATATGGACTATCGATAATTTACACCTTAGGCTCTGCTTCTAACTCGGGCCCAAATTGTAAAATGGTCTTATCTATTGGCGATTTCGTTCCAATTCACACTCCAAGTAATATTCGGCATGCTAATTACATTGCCGGTTGCGAAATTGCATTATCTCTTATAGTTTCCGAGATATGGACTATCAATAATTTACACCTTAGGCTCTGCTTCTAACTTGGGCCCAAATTGTAAAATGGTCTTATCTATTGGCGATTTCGTTCCAATTCACATTCCAAGTAATATTCGGCATGCTAATTACATTGCCGGTTGCCAAATTGCATTATCTCTTATAGTTTCCGAGATATGGACTATCGATAATTTACACCTTAGGCTCTGCTTCAAACTTGGGCCCAAATTGTAAAATGGTCTTATCTATTGGCGATTTCGTTCCAATTCACATTCCAAGTAATATTCGGCATGCTAATTACATTGCCGGTTGCCAAATTGCATTATCTCTTATAGTTTCCGAGATATGGACTATCGATAATTTACACCTTAGTCTCTGCTTCTAACTTGGGCCCAAATTGTAAAATGGTCTTATCTATTGGCGATTTCGTTCCAATTCACATTCCAAGTAATATTCGGCATGCTAATTACATTGCCGGTTGCCAAATTGCATTATCTCTTATAGTTTCCGAGATATGGACTATCGATAATTTACACCTTAGGCTCTGCTTCTAACTTGGGCCCAAATTGTAAAATGGTCTTCTCTATTGGCGATTTCGTTCCAATTCACATTCCAAGTAATATTCGGCATGCTAATTACATTGCCGGTTGCCAAATTGCATTACCTCTTATAGTTTCCGAGATATGGACTATCGATAATTTACACCTTAGGCTCTGCTTCTAACTTGGGCCCAAATTGTAAAATGGTCTTATCTATTGGCGATTTCGTTCCAATTCACATTCCAAGTAATATTCGGCATGCTAATTACTTTGCCGGTTGCCAAATTGCATTATCTCTTATAGTTTCCGAGATATGGACTATCGATAATTTACACCTTAGGCTCTGCTTCTAACTTGGGCCCAAATTGTAAAATGGTCTTTTCTATTGGCGATTTCGTTCCAATTCACATTCCAAGTAATATTCGGCATGCTAATTACATTGCCGGTTGCCAAATTGCATTATCTCTTATAGATTCCGAGATATGGACTATCGATAATTTACATCTTAGGCTCTGCTTCTAAGTTGGGCCCAAATTGTAAAATGGTCTTATCTATTGGCGATTTCGTTCCAATTCACATTCCAAGTAATATTCGGCATGCTAATTACATTGCCGGTTGCCAAATTGCATTATCTCTTATAGTTTCCGAGATATGGACTATCGATAAATTACACCTTAGGCTCTGCTTCTAACTTGGGCCCAAATTGTAAAATGGTCTTATCTATTGGCGATTTCGTCCCAATTCACATTCCAAGTAATATTCGGCATGCTAATTACATTGCCGGTTGCGAAATTGCATTATATCTTATAGTTTCCGAGATATGGACTATCAATAATTTACACCTTAGGCTCTGCTTCTAACTTGGGCCCAAATTGTAAAATGGCCTTATCTATTGGCGATTTCGTTCCAATTCACATTCCAAGTAATATTCGGCATGCTAATTACATTGCCGGTTGCCAAATTGCATTATCTCTTATAGTTTCCGAGATATGGACTATCGATAATTTACACCTTAGGCTCTGCTTCTAACTTGGTCCCAAATTGTAAAATGGTCTTATCTATTGGCGATTTCGTTCCAATTCACATTCCAAGTAATATTCGGCATGCTAATTACATTGCCGGTTGCCAAATTGCATTATCTCTTATAGTTTCCGAGATATGGAGTATCGATAATTTACACCTTAGGCTCTGCTTCTAACTTGGGCCCAAATTGTAAAATGGTCTTATATATTGGCGATTTCGTTCCAATTCACATTCCAAGTAATATTCGGCATGCTAATTACATTGCCGGTTGCCAAATTGCATTATCTCTTATAGTTTCCGAGATATGGACTATCGATAATTTACACCTTAGGCTCTGCTTCTAACTCGGGCCCAAATTGTAAAATGGTCTTATCTATTGGCGATTTCGTTCCAATTCACACTCCAAGTAATATTCGGCATGCTAATTACATTGCCGGTTGCCAAATTGCATTATCTCTTATAGTTTCCGAGATATGGACTATCGATAATTTACACCTTAGGCTCTGCTTCTAACTTGGGCCCAAATTGTAAAATGGTCTTCTCTATTGGCGATTTCGTTCCAATTCACATTCCAAGTAATATTCGGCATGCTAATTACATTGCCGGTTGCCAAATTGCATTATCTCTTATAGTTTCCGAGATATGGACTATCGATAATTTACACCTTAGGCTCTGCTTCTAACTTGGGCCAAATTGTAAAATGGTCTTCTCTATTGGCGATTTCGTTCCAATTCACATTCCAAGTAATATCCGGCATGCTAATTACATTGCCGGTTGCCAAATTGCATTATCTCTTATAGTTTCCGAGATATGGACTATCGATAATTTACACCTTAGGCTCTGCTTCTAACTTGGGCCCAAATTGTAAAATGGTCTTATCTATTGGCGATTTCGTTCCAATTCACATTCCAAGTAATATTCGGCATGCTAATTACATTGCCGGTTGCCAAATTGCATTATCTCTTATAGTTTCCGAGATATGGACTATCGATAATTTACACCTTAGGCTCTGCTTCTAACTTGGGCCCAAATTGTAAAATGGTCTTATCTATTGGCGATTTCGTTCCAATTCACATTCCAAGTAATATTCGGCATGCTAATTACATTGCCGGTTGCCATATTGCATTATCTCTTATAGTTTCCGAGATATGGACTATCGATAATTTACATCTTAGGCTCTGCTTCTAACTTGGGCCCAAATTGTAAAATCGTCTTATCTATTGGCGATTTCGTTCCAATTCACATTCCAAGTAATATTCGGCATGCTAATTACATTGCCGGTTGCCAAATTGCATTATCTCTTATAATTTATGAGATATGGACTATCGATAATTTACACCTTAGGCTCTGCTTCTAACTTGGGCCCAAATTGTAAAATGGTCTTATCTATTGGCGATTTCGTTCCAATTCACATTCCAAGTAATATCCGGCATGCTAATTACATTGCCGGTTACCAAATTGAATTATCTCTTATAGTTTCCGAGATATGGACTATCGATAATTTACACCTTAGGCTCTGCTTCTAACTTGGGCCCAAATTGTAAAATGGTCTTATCTATTGGCGATTTCGTTCCAATTCACATTCCAAGTAATATTCGGCATGCTAATTACATTGCCGGTTGCCAAATTGCATTATCTCTTATAGTTTCCGAGATATGGACTATCGATAATTTACATCTTAGGCTCTGCTTCTAACTTGGGCCCAAATTGTAAAATGGTCTTATCTATTGGCGATTTCGTTCCAATTCACATTCCAAGTAATATTCGGCATGCTAATTACATTGCCGGTTGCCAAATTGCATTATCTCTTATAGTTTCCGAGATATGGACTATCGATAATTTACACCTTAGGCTCTGCTTCTAACTTGGGCCCAAATTGTAAAATGGTCTTATCTATTGGCGATTTCGTTCCAATTCACATTCCAAGTAATATTCGGCATGCTAATTACATTGCCGGTTGCCAAATTTCATTATCTCTTATAGTTTCCGAGATATGGACTATCGATAATTTACACCTTAGGCTCTGCTTCTAACTCGGGCCCAAATTGTAAAATGGTCTTATCTATTGGCGATTTCGTTCCAATTCACACTCCAAGTAATATTCGGCATGCTAATTACATTGCCGGTTGCGAAATTGCATTATCTCTTATAGTTTCCGAGATATGGACTATCCATAATTTACACCTTAGGCTCTGCTTCTAACTTGGGCCCAAATTGTAAAATGGTCTTATCTATTGGCGATTTCGTTCCAATTCACATTCCAAGTAATATTCGGCATGCTAGTTACATTGCCGGTTGCCAAATTGCATTATCTCTTATAGTTTCCGAGATATGGACTATCGATAATTTACACCTTAGGCTCTGCTTCTAACTTGGGCCCAAATTGTAAAATGGTCTTATCTATTGGCGATTTCGTTCCAATTCACATTCCAAGTAATATTCGGCATGCTAATTACATTGCCGGTTGCCAAATTGCATTATCTCTTATAGTTTCCGAGATATGGACTATCGATAATTTACACCTTAGTCTCTGCTTCTAACTTGGGCCCAAATTGTAAAATGGTCTTATCTATTGGCGATTTCGTTCCAATTCACATTCCAAGTAATATTCGGCATGCTAATTACATTGCCGGTTGCCAAATTGCATTATCTCTTATAGTTTCCGAGATATGGACTATCGATAATTTACACCTTAGGCTCTGCTTCTAACTTGGGCCCAAATTGTAAAATGGTCTTCTCTATTGGCGATTTCGTTCCAATTCACATTCCAAGTAATATTCGGCATGCTAATTACATTGCCGGTTGCCAAATTGCATTACCTCTTATAGTTTCCGAGATATGGACTATCGATAATTTACACCTTAGGCTCTGCTTCTAACTTGGGCCCAAATTGTAAAATGGTCTTATCTATTGGCGATTTCGTTCCAATTCACATTCCAAGTAATATTCGGCATGCTAATTACTTTGCCGGTTGCCAAATTGCATTATCTCTTATAGTTTCCGAGATATGGACTATCGATAATTTACACCTTAGGCTCTGCTTCTAACTTGGGCCCAAATTGTAAAATGGTCTTTTCTATTGGCGATATCGTTCCAATTCACATTCCAAGTAATATTCGGCATGCTAATTACATTGCCGGTTGCCAAATTGCATTATCTCTTATAGATTCCGAGATATGGACTATCAATAATTTACACCTTAGGCTCTGCTTCTAACTTGGGCCCAAATTGTAAAATGGTCTTATCTATTGGCGATTTCGTTCCAATTCACATTCCAAGTAATATTCGGCATGCTAATTACATTGCCTGTTGCCAAATTGAATTATCTCTTATAGTTTCCGAGATATGGACTATCGATAATTTACACCTTAGGCTCTGCTTCTAACTTGGGCCCAAATGGTAAAATGGTCTTACCTATTGGCGATTTCGTTCCAATTCACATTCCAAGTAATATTCGGCATGCTAATTACATTGCCGGTTGCCAAATTGCATTATCTCTTATAGTTTCCGAGATATGGACTATCGATAATTTACACCTTAGGCTCTGCTTCTAACTTGGGCCCAAATTGTAAAATGGTCTTATCTATTGGCGATTTCGTTCCAATTCACATTCCAATTAATATTCGGCATGCTAATTACATTGCCGGTTGCCAAATTGCATTATCTCTTATAGTTTCCGAGATATGGACTATCGATAATTTACACCTTAGGCTCTGCTTCTAACTTGGGCCCAAATTGTAAAATGGTCTTATCTATTGGCGATTTCGTTCCAATTCACATTCCAAGTAATATTCGGCATGCTAATTACATTGCCGTTTGCCAAATTGCATTATCTCTTATAGTTTCCGAGATATGGACTATCGATAATTTACACCTTAGGCTCTGCTTCTAACTTGGGCCCAAATTGTAAAATGGTCTTATCTATTGGCGATTTCGTTCCAATTCACATTCCAAGTAATATTCGGCATGCTAATTACATTGCCGGTTGCCAAATTGCATTATATCTTATAGTTTCCGAGATATGGACTATCGATAATTTACACCTTAGGCTCTGCTTCTAACTTGGGCCCAAATTGTAAAATGGTCTTATCTATTGGCGATTTCGTTCCAATTCACATTCCAAGTAATATTCGGCATGCTAATTATATTGCCGGTTGCCAAATTGAATTATCTCTTATAGTTTCCGAGATATGGACTATCGATAATTTACACCTTAGGCTCTGCTTCTAACTTGGGCCCAAATTGTAAAATGGTCTTACCTATAGGCGATTTCGTTCCAATTCACATTCCAAGTAATATTCGGCATGCTAATTACATTGCCGGTTGCCAAATTGCGTTATCTCTTATAGTTTCCGAGATATGGACTATCGATAATTTACACCTTAGGCTCTGCTTCTAACTTGGGCCCAAATTGTAAAATGGTCTTATCTATTGGCGATTTCGTTCCAATTCACATTCCAAGTAATATTCGGCATGCTAATTACATTGCCGGTTGCCAAATTGCATTATCTCTTATAGTTTCCGAGATATGGACTATCGATAATTTACACCTTAGGCTCTGCTTCTAACTTGGGCCCAAATTGTAAAATCGTCTTATCTATTGGCGATTTCGTTCCAATTCACATTCCAAGTAATATTCGGCATGCTAATTACATTGCCGGTTGCCAAATTGCATTATCTCTTATAGTTTCCGAGATATGGACTATCGGTAATTTACACCTTAGGCTCTGCTTCTAACTTGGGCCCAAATTATAAAATGGTCTTATCTATTGGCGATTTCGTTCCAATTCACATTCCAAGTAATATTCGGCATGCTAATTACATTGCCGGTTGCCAAATTGCATTATATCTTATAGTTTCCGAGATATGGACTATAGATAATTTACACCTTAGGCTCTGTTTCTAACTTGGGCCCAAATTGTAAAATGGTCTTATCTATTGGCGATTTCGTTCCAATTCACATTCCAAGTAATATTCGGCATGCTAATTACATTGCCGGTTGCCAAATTGAATTATCTCTTATAGTTTCCGAGATATGGACTATCGATAATTTACACCTTAGGCTCTGCTTCTAACTTGGGCCCAAATTGTAAAATGGTCTTACCTATTGGCGATTTCGTTCCAATTCACATTCCAAGTAATATTCGGCATGCTAATTACATTGCCGGTTGCCAAATTGCATTATCTCTTATAGTTTCCGAGATATGGACTATCGATAATTTACACCTTAGGCTCTGCTTCTAACTTGGGCCCAAATTGTAAAATGGTCTTATCTATAGGCGATTTCGTTCCAATTCACATTCCAAGTAATATTCGGCATGCTAATTACATTGCCGGTTGCCAAATTGCATTATCTCTTATATTTTCCGAGATATGGACTATCGATAATTTACACCTTAGGCTCTGCTTCTAACTTGGTCCCAAATTGTAAAATGGTCTTATCTATTGGCGATTTCGTTCCAATTCACATTCCAAGTAATATTCGGCATGCTAATTACATTGCCGGTTGCCAAATTGCATTATCTCTTATAGTTTCCGAGATATGGACTATCGATAATTTACACCTTAGGCTCTGCTTCTAACTTGGGCCCAAATTGTAAAATGGTCTTATCTATTGGCGATTTCGTTCCAATTCACATTCCAAGTAATATCCGGCATGCTAATTACATTGCCGGTTGCCAAATTGAATTATCTCTTATAGTTTCCGAGATATGGACTATCGATAATTTACACCTTAGGCTCTGCTTCTAACTTGGGCCCAAATTGTAAAATGGTCTTATCTATTGGCGATTTCGTTCCAATTCACATTCCAAGTAATATTCGGCATGCTAATTACATTGCCGGTTGCCAAATTGCATTATCTCTTATAGTTTCCGAGATATGGACTATCGATAATTTACATCTTAGGCTCTGCTTCTAACTTGGGCCCAAATTGTAAAATGGTCTTATCTATTGGCGATTTCGTTCCAATTCACATTCCAAGTAATATTCGGCATGCAAATTACATTGCCGGTTGCCAAATTGCATTATCTCTTATAGTTTCCGAGATATGGACTATCGATAATTTACACCTTAGGCTCTGCTTCTAACTTGGGCCCAAATTGTAAAATGGTCTTACCTATTGGCGATTTCGTTCCAATTCACATTCCAAGTAATATTCGGCATGCTAATTACATTGCCGGTTGCCAAATTGCATTATCTCTTATAGTTTCCGAGATATGGACTATCGATAATTTACACCTTAGGCTCTGCTTCTAACTTGGGCCCAAATTGTAAAATGGTCTTATCTATTGGCGATTTCGTTCCAATTCACATTCCAAGTAATATTCGGCATGCTAATTACATTGCCGGTTGCCAAATTGCATTATCTCTTATATTTTCCGAGATATGGACTATCGATAATTTACACCTTAGGCTCTGCTTCTAACTTGGTCCCAAATTGTAAAATGGTCTTATCTATTGGCGATTTCGTTCCAATTCACATTCCAAGTAATATTCGGCATGCTAATTACATTGCCGGTTGCCAAATTGCATTATCTCTTATAGTTTCCGAGATATGGACTATCGATAATTTACACCTTAGGCTCTGCTTCTAACTTGGGCCCAAATTGTAAAATGGCCTTATCTATTGGCGATTTCGTTCCAATTCACATTCCAAGTAATATTCGGCATGCTAATTACATTGCCGGTTGCCAAATTGCATTATCTCTTATAGTTTCCGAGATATGGACTATCGATAATTTACACCTTAGGCTCTGCTTCTAACTTGGGCCCAAATTGTAAAATGGTCTTCTCTATTGGCGATTTCGTTCCAATTCACATTCCAAGTAATATTCGGCATGCTAATTACATTGCCGGTTGCCAAATTGCATTATCTCTTATAGTTTCCGAGATATGGACTATCGATAATTTACACCTTAGGCTCTGCTTCTAACTTGGGCCCAAATTGTAAAATGGTCTTCTCTATTGGCGATTTCGTTCCAATTCACATTCCAAGTAATATCCGGCATGCTAATTACATTGCCGGTTGCCAAATTGAATTATCTCTTATAGTTTCCGAGATATGGACTATCGATAATTTACACCTTAGGCTCTGCTTCTAACTTGGGCCCAAATTGTAAAATGGTCTTACCTATTGGCGATTTCGTTCCAATTCACATTCCAAGTGATATTCGGCATGCTAATTACATTGCCGGTTGCGAAATTGCATTAACTCTTATAGTTTCCGAGATATGGACTATCGATAATTTACACCTTAGGCTCTGCTTCTAACTTGGGCCCAAATTGTAAAATGGTCTTATCTATTGGCGATTTCGTTCCAATTCACATTCCAAGTAATATTCGGCATGCTAATTACATTGCCGGTTGCCAAATTGCATTATCTCTTATAGTTTCCGAGATATGGACTATCGATAATTTACACCTTAGGCTCTGCTTCTAACTTGGGCCCAAATTGTAAAATGGTCTTATCTATTGGCGATTTCGTTCCAATTCACACTCCAAGTAATATTCGGCATGCTAATTACATTGCCGGTTGCCAAATTGCATTATCTCTTATAGTTTCCGAGATATGGACTATCGATAATTTACACCTTAGGCTCTGCTTCTAACTTGGGCCCAAATTGTAAAATGGTCTTATCTATTGGCGATTTCGTCCCAATTCACATTCCAAGTGATATTCGGCATGCTAATTACATTGCCGGTTGCGAAATTGCATTATCTCTTATAGTTTCCGAGATATGGACTATCAATAATTTACACCTTAGGCTCTGCTTCTAACTTGGGCCCAAATTGTAAAATGGTCTTATCTATTGGCGATTTCGTTCCAATTCACATTCCAAGTAATTTTCGGCATGCTAATTACATTGCCGGTTGCCAAATTGCATTATCTCTTATAGTTTCCGAGATATGGACTATCGATAATTTACACCTTAGGCTCTGCTTCTAACTTGGGCCCAAATTGTAAAATGGTCTTATCTATTGGCGATTTCGTTCCAATTCACATTCCAAGTAATATCCGGCATGCTAATTACATTGCCGGTTGCCAAATTGAATTATCTCTTATAGTTTCCGAGATATGGACTATCGATAATTTACACCTTAGGCTCTGCTTCTAACTTGGGCCCAAATTGTAAAATGGTCTTATCTATTGGCGATTTCGTTCCAATTCACATTCCAAGTAATATTCGGCATGCTAATTACATTGCCGGTTGCCAAATTGCATTATCTCTTATAGTTTCCGAGATATGGACTATCGATAATTTACATCTTAGGCTCTGCTTCTAACTTGGGCCCAAATTGTAAAATGGTCTTATCTATTGGCGATTTCGTTCCAATTCACATTCCAAGTAATATTCGGCATGCTAATTACATTGCCGGTTGCCAAATTGCATTATCTCTTATAGTTTCCGAGATATGGACTATCGATAATTTACACTTTAGGCTCTGCTTCTAACTTGGGCCCAAATTGTAAAATGGTCTTATCTATTAGCGATTTCGTTCCAATTCACATTCCAAGTGATATTCGGCATGCTAATTACATTGCCGGTTGCCAAATTGCATTATCTCTTATAGTTTCCGAGATATGGACTATCGATAATTTACACCTTAGGCTCTGCTTCTAACTTGGGCCCAAATTGTAAAATGGTCTTATCTATTGGCGATTTCGTTCCAATTCACATTCCAAGTAATATTCGGCATGCTAATTACATTGCCGGTTGCCAAATTGCATTATCTCTTATAGTTTCCGAGATATGGACTATCGATAATTTACACCTTAGGCTCTGCTTCTAACTTGGGCCCAAATTGTAAAATGGTCTTATCTATTGGCGATTTCGTTCCAATTCACATTCCAAATAATATTCGGCATGCTAATTACATTGCCGGTTGCCAAATTGCATTATCTCTTATAGTTTCCGAGATATGGACTATCGATAATTTACACCTTAGGCTCTGCTTCTAACTTGGGCCCAAATTGTAAAATGGTCTTATCTATTGGCGATATCGTTCCAATTCACATTCCAAGTAATATTCGGCATGCTAATTACATTGCCGGTTGCGAAATTGCATTATATCTTATAGTTTCCGAGATATGGACTATCAATAATTTACACCTTAGGCTCTGCTTCTAACTTGGGCCCAAATTGTAAAATGGCCTTATCTATTGGCGATTTCGTTCCAATTCACATTCCAAGTAATATTCGGCATGCTAATTACATTGCCGGTTGCCAAATTGAATTATCTCTTATAGTTTCCGAGATATGGACTATCGATAATTTACACCTTAGGCTCTGCTTCTAACTTGGGCCCAAATTGTAAAATGGTCTTACCTATTGGCGATTTCGTTCCAATTCACATTCCAAGTAATATTCGGCATGCTAATTACATTGCCGGTTGCCAAATTGCATTATCTCTTATAGTTTCCGAGATATGGACTATCGATAATTTACACCTTAGGCTCTGCTTCTAACTTGGGCCCAAATTGTAAAATGGTCTTATCTATTGGCGATTTCGTTCCAATTCACATTCCAAGTAATATTCGGCATGCTAATTACATTGCCGGTTGCCAAATTGCATTATCTCTTATAGTTTCCGAGATATGGACTATCGATAATTTACACCTTAGGCTCTGCTTCTAACTTGGTCCCAAATTGTAAAATGGTCTTATCTATTGGCGATTTCGTTCCAATTCACATTCCAAGTAATATTCGGCATGCTAATTACATTGCCGGTTGCCAAATTGCATTATCTCTTATAGTTTCCGAGATATGGACTATCGATAATTTACACCTTAGGCTCTGCTTCTAACTTGGGCCCAAATTGTAAAATGGTCTTATCTATTGGCGATTTCGTTCCAATTCACATTCCAAGTAATATCCGGCATGCTAATTACATTGCCGGTTGCCAAATTGAATTATCTCTTATAGTTTCCGAGATATGGACTATCGATAATTTACACCTTAGGCTCTGCTTCTAACTTGGGCCCAAATTGTAAAATGGTCTTATCTATTGGCGATTTCGTTCCAATTCACATTCCAAGTAATATTCGGCATGCTAATTACATTGCCGGTTGCCAAATTGCATTATCTCTTATAGTTTCCGAGATATGGACTATCGATAATTTACATCTTAGGCTCTGCTTCTAACTTGGGCCCAAATTGTAAAATGGTCTTATCTATTGGCGATTTCGTTCCAATTCACATTCCAAGTAATATTCGGCATGCTAATTACATTGCCGGTTGCCAAATTGCATTATCTCTTATAGTTTATGAGATATGGACTATCGATAATTTACACCTTAGGCTCTGCTTCTAACTTGGGCCCAAATTGTAAAATGGTCTTATCTATTGGCGATTTCGTTCCAATTCACATTCCAAGTAATATCCGGCATGCTAATTACATTGCCGGTTGCCAAATTGAATTATCTCTTATAGTTTCCGAGATATGGACTATCGATAATTTACACCTTAGGCTCTGCTTCTAACTTGGGCCCAAATTGTAAAATGGTCTTATCTATTGGCGATTTCGTTCCAATTCACATTCCAAGTAATATTCGGCATGCTAATTACATTGCCGGTTGCCAAATTGCATTATCTCTTATAGTTTCCGAGATATGGACTATCGATAATTTACATCTTAGGCTCTGCTTCTAACTTGGGCCCAAATTGTAAAATGGTCTTATCTATTGGCGATTTCGTTCCAATTCACATTCCAAGTAATATTCGGCATGCTAATTACATTGCCGGTTGCCAAATTGCATTATCTCTTATAGTTTCCGAGATATGGACTATCGATAATTTACACCTTAGGCTCTGCTTCTAACTTGGGCCCAAATTGTAAAATGGTCTTATCTATTGGCGATTTCGTTCCAATTCACATTCCAAGTAATATTCGGCATGCTAATTACATTGCCGGTTGCGAAATTGCATTATATCTTATAGTTTCCGAGATATGGACTATCAATAATTTACACCTCAGGCTCTGCTTCTAACTTGGGCCCAAATTGTAAAATGGCCTTATCTATTGGCGATTTCGTTCCAATTCACATTCCAAGTAATATTCGGCATGCTAATTACATTGCCGGTTGCCAAATTGCATTATCTCTTATAGTTTCCGAGATATGGACTATCGATAATTTACACCTTAGGCTCTGCTTCTAACTTGGTCCCAAATTGTAAAATGGTCTTATCTATTGGCGATTTCGTTCCAATTCACATTCCAAGTAATATTCGGCATGCTAATTACATTGCCGGTTGCCAAATTGCATTATCTCTTTTAGTTTCCGAGATATGGACTATCGATAATTTACACCTTAGGCTCTGCTTCTAACTTGGGCCCAAATTGTAAAATGGTCTTATCTATTGGCGATTTCGTTCCAATTCACATTCCAAGTAATATTCGGCATGCTAATTACATTGCCGGTTGCCAAATTGCATTATCTCTTATAGTTTCCGAGATATGGACTATCGATAATTTACACCTTAGGCTCGGCTTCTAACTTGGGCCCAAATTGTAAAATGGTCTTATCTATTGGCGATTTCGTTCCAATTCACATTCCAAGTAATATTCGGCATGCTAATTACATTGCCGGTTGCCAAATTGCATTATCTCTTATAGTTTCCGAGATATGGACTATCGATAATTTACACCTTAGGCTCTGCTTCTAACTCGGGCCCAAATTGTAAAATGGTCTTATCTATTGGCGATTTCGTTCCAATTCACACTCCAAGTAATATTCGGCATGCTAATTACATTGCCGGTTGCCAAATTGCATTATCTCTTATAGTTTCCGAGATATGGACTATCGATAATTTACACCTTAGGCTCTGCTTCTAACTTGGGCCCAAATTGTAAAATGGTCTTATCTATTGGCGATTTCGTCCCAATTCACATTCCAAGTGATATTCGGCATGCCAATTACATTGCCGGTTGCGAAATTGCATTAACTCTTATAGTTTCCGAGATATGGACTATCAATAATTTACACCTTAGGCTCTGCTTCTAACTTGGGCCCAAATTGTAAAATGGTCTTATCTATTGGCGATTTCGTTCCAATTCACATTCCAAGTAATTTTCGGCATGCTAATTACATTGCCGGTTGCCAAATTGCATTATCTCTTATAGTTTCCGAGATATGGACTATCGATAATTTACACCTTAGGCTCTGCTTCTAACTTGGGCCCAAATTGTAAAATGGTCTTATCTATTGGCGATTTCGTTCCAATTCACATTCCAAGTAATATTCGGCATGCTAATTACATTGCCGGTTGCCAAATTGCATTATCTCTTATAGTTTCCGAGATATGGACTATCGATAATTTACACCTTAGGCTCTGCTTCTAACTTGGGCCCAAATTGTAAAATGGTCTTACCTATTGGCGATTTCGTTCCAATTCACATTCCAAGTAATATTCGGCATGCTAATTACATTGCCGGTTGCCAAATTGCATTATCTCTTATAGTTTCCGAGATATGGACTATCGATAATTTACACCTTAGGCTCTGCTTCTAACTTGGGCCCAAATTGTAAAATGGTCTTACCTATTGGCGATTTCGTTCCAATTCACATTCCAAGTAATATTCGGCATGCTAATTACATTGCCGGTTGCCAAATTGCATTATCTCTTATAGTTTCCGAGATATGGACTATCGATAATTTACACCTTAGGCTCTGCTTCTAACTTGGGCCCAAATTGTAAAATGGTATTATCTATTGGCGATTTCGTTCCAATTCACATTCCAAGTAATATCCGGCATGCTAATTACATTGCCGGTTGCCAAATTGCATTATCTCTTATAGTTTCCGAGATATGTACTATCGATAATTTACACCTTAGGCTCTGCTTCTAACTTGGGCCCAAATTGTAAAATGGTCTTATCTATTGGCGATTTCGTCCCAATTCACATTCCAAGTAATATTCGGCATGCTAATTACATTGCCGGTTGCGAAATTGCATTATCTCTTATAGTTTCCGAGATATGGACTATCGATAATTTACACCTTAGGCTCTGCTTCTAACTTGGGCCCAAATTGTAAAATGGTCTTATCTATTGGCGATTTCGTCCCAATTCACATTCCAAGTAATATTCGGCATGCTAATTACATTGCCGGTTGCGAAATTGCATTATATCTTATAGTTTCCGAGATATGGACTATCAATAATTTACACCTTAGGCTCTGCTTCTAACTTGGGCCCAAATTGTAAAATGGCCTTATCTATTGGCGATTTCGTTCCAATTCACATTCCAAGTAATATTCGGCATGCTAATTACATTGCCGGTTGCCAAATTGCATTATCTCTTATAGTTTCCGAGATATGGACTATCGATAATTTACACCTTAGGCTCTGCTTCTAACTTGGTCCCAAATTGTAAAATGGTCTTATCTATTGGCGATTTCGTTCCAATTCACATTCCAAGTAATATTCGGCATGCTAATTACATTGCCGGTTGCCAAATTGCATTATCTCTTATAGTTTCCGAGATATGGACTATCGATAATTTACACCTTAGGCTCTGCTTCTAACTTGGGCCCAAATTGTAAAATGGTCTTATCTATTGGCGATTTCGTTCCAATTCACATTCCAAGTAATATTCGGCATGCTAATTACATTGCCGGTTGCCAAATTGCATTATCTCTTATAGTTTCCGAGATATGGACTATCGATAATTTACACCTTAGGCTCTGCTTCTAACTCGGGCCCAAATTGTAAAATGGTCTTATCTATTGGCGATTTCGTTCCAATTCACATTCCAAGTAATATTCGGCATGCTAATTACATTGCCGGTTGCCAAATTGCATTATCTCTTATAGTTTCCGAGATATGGACTATCGATAATTTACACCTTAGGCTCTGCTTCTAACTTGGGCCCAAATTGTAAATTGGTCTTATCTATTGGCGATTTCGTTCCAATTCACATTCCAAGTAATATTCGGCATGCTAATTACATTGCCGGTTGCCAAATTGCATTATCTCTTATAGTTTCCGAGATATGGACTATCGATAATTTACACCTTAGGCTCTGCTTCTAACTTGGGCCCAAATTGTAAAATGGTCTTATCTATTGGCGATTTCGTTCCAATTCACATTCCAAGTAATATCCGGCATGCTAATTACATTGCCGGTTGCCAAATTGAATTATCTCTTATAGTTTCCGAGATATGGACTATCGATAATTTACACCTTAGGCTCTGCTTCTAACTTGGGCTCAAATTGTAAAATGGTCTTACCTATTGGCGATTTCGTTCCAATTCACATTCCAAGTAATATTCGGCATGCTAATTACATTGCCGGTTGCCAAATTGCATTATCTCTAATAGTTTCCGAGATATGGACTATCGATAATTTACACCTTAGGCTCTGCTTCTAACTTGGGCCCAAATTGTAAAATGGTCTTATCTATTGGCGATTTCGTTCCAATTCACATTCCAAGTAATATTCGGCATGCTAATTACATTGCCGGTTGCCAAATTGCATTATCTCTTATAGTTTCCGAGATATGGACTATCGATAATTTACACCTTAGGCTCTGCTTCTAACTTGGGCCCAAATTGTAAAATGGTCTTATCTATTGGCGATTTCGTCCCAATTCACATTCCAAGTAATATTCGGCATGCTAATTACATTGCCGGTTGCGAAATTGCATTATATCTTATAGTTTCCGAGATATGGACTATCAATAATTTACACCTTAGGCTCTGCTTCTAACTTGGGCCCAAATTGTAAAATGGCCTTATCTATTGGCGATTTCGTTCCAATTCACATTCCAAGTAATATTCGGCATGCTAATTACATTGCCGGTTGCCAAATTGCATTATCTCTTATAGTTTCCGAGATATGGACTATCGATAATTTACACCTTAGGCTCTGCTTCTAACTTGGGCCCAAATTGTAAAATGGTCTTATCTATTGGCGATTTCGTTCCAATTCACATTCCAAGTAATATCCGGCATGCTAATTACATTGCCGGTTGCCAAATTGAATTATCTCTTATAGTTTCCGAGATATGGACTATCGATAATTTACACCTTAGGCTCTGCTTCTAACTTGGGCTCAAATTGTAAAATGGTCTTACCTATTGGCGATTTCGTTCCAATTCACATTCCAAGTAATATTCGGCATGCTAATTACATTGCCGGTTGCCAAATTGCATTATCTCTAATAGTTTCCGAGATATGGACTATCGATAATTTACACCTTAGGCTCTGCTTCTAACTTGGGCCCAAATTGTAAAATGGTCTTATCTATTGGCGATTTCGTTCCAATTCACATTCCAAGTAATATTCGGCATGCTAATTACATTGCCGGTTGCCAAATTGCATTATCTCTTATAGTTTCCGAGATATGGACTATCGATAATTTACATCTTAGGCTCTGCTTCTAACTTGGGCCCAAATTGTAAAATGGTCTTATCTATTGGCGATTTCGTTCCAATTCACATTCCAAGTAATATTCGGCATGCTAATTACATTGCCGGTTGCCAAATTGCACTATCTCTTATAGTTTCCGAGATATGGACTATCGATAATTTACACCTTAGGCTCTGCTTCTAACTTGTGCCCAAATTGTAAAATGGTCTTATCTATTGGCGATTTAGTTCCAATTCACATTCCAAGTAATATTCGGCATGCTAATTACATTGCCGGTTGCCAGATTGCATTATCTCTTATAGTTTCCGAGATATGGACTATCGATAATTTACACCTTAGGCTCTGCTTCTAACTTGGGCCCAAATTGTAAAATGGTCTTATCTATTGGCGATTTCGTTCCAATTCACATTCCAAGTAATATTCGGCATGCTAATTACATTGCCGGTTGCCAAATTGCATTATCTCTTATAGTTTCCGAGATATGGACTATCGATAATTTACACCTTAGGCTCTGCTTCTAACTTGGGCCCAAATTGTAAAATGGTCTTATCTATTGGCGATTTCGTTCCAATTCACATTCCAAGTAATATTCGGCATGCTAATTACATTGCCGGTTGCCAAATTGCATTATCTCTTATAGTTTCCGAGATATGGACTATCGATAATTTACACCTTAGGCTCTGCTTCTAACTTGGGCCCAAATTGTAAAATGGTCTTATCTATTGGCGATTTCGTTCCAATTCACATTCCAAGTAATATTCGGCATGCTAATTACATTGCCGGTTGCCAAATTGCATTATCTCTTATAGTTTCCGAGATATGGACTATCGATAATTTACACCTTAGGCTCTGCTTCTAACTTGGGCCCAAATTGTAAAATGGTCTTATCTATTGGCGATTTCGTTCCAATTCACATTCCAAGTAATATTCGGCATGCTAATTACATTGCCGGTTGCCAAATTGCATTATCTCTTATAGTTTCCGAGATATGGACTATCGATAATTTACACCTTAAGCTCTGCTTCTAACTTGGGCCCAAATTGTAAAATGGTCTTATCTATTTGCGATTTCGTTCCAATTCACATTCCAAGTAATATTCGGCATGCTAATTACATTGCCGGTTGCCAAATTGCATTATCTCTTATAGTTTCCGAGATATGGACTATCGATAATTTACACCTTAGGCTCTGCTTCTAACTTGGGCCCAAATTGTAAAATGGTCTTATCTATTGGCGATTTCGTTCCAATTCACATTCCAAGTAATATTCGACATGCTAATTACATTGCCGGTTGCCAAATTGCATTATCTCTTATAGTTTCCGAGATATGGACTATCGATAATTTACACCTTAGGCTCTGCTTCTAACTTGGGCCCAAATTGTAAAATGGTCTTATCTATTGGCGATTTCGTTCCAATTCACATTCCAAGTAATATTCGGCATGCTAATTACATTGCCGGTTGCCAAATTGCATTATCTCTTATAGTTTCCGAGATATGGACTATCGATAATTTACACCTTAGGCTCTGCTTCTAACTTGGGCCCAAATTGTAAAATGGTCTTATCTATTGGCGATTTCGTTCCAATTCACATTCCAATTAATATTCGGCATGCTAATTACATTGCCGGTTGCCAAATTGCATTATCTCTTATAGTTTCCGAGATATGGACTATCGATAATTTACACCTTAGGCTCTGCTTCTAACTTGGGCCCAAATTGTAAAATGGCCTTATATATTGGCGATTTCGTTCCAATTCACATTCCAAGTAATATTCGGCATGCTAATTACATTGCCGGTTGCCAAATTGCATTATCTCTTATAGTTTCCGAGATATGGACTATCGATAATTTACACCTTAGGCTCTACTTCTAACTTGGGCCCAAATTGTAAAATGGTCTTACCTATTGGCGATTTCGTTCCAATTCACACTCCAAGTAATATTCGGCATGCTAATTACATTGCCGGTTGCCAAATTGCATTATCTCTTATAGTTTCCGAGATATGGACTATCGATAATTTACACCTTAGGCTTTACTTCTAACTTGGGCCCAATTTGTAAAATGGTCTTACCTATTGGCGATTTCGTTCCAATTCACACTCCAAGTAATATTCGGCATGCTAATTACATTGCTGGTTGCGAAATTGCATTATCTCTTATAGTTTCCGAGATATGGACTATCAATAATTTACACCTTAGGCTCTGCTTCTAACTTGGGCCCAAATTGTAAAATGGTCTTATCTATTGGCGATTTCGTTCCAATTCACATTCCAAGTAATATTCGGCATGCTAATTACATTGCCGGTTGCCAAATTGCATTATCTCTTATAGTTTCCGAGATATGGACTATCGATAATTTACACCTTAGGCTCTGCTTCTAACTTGGGCCCAAATTGTAAAATGGTCTTATCTATTGGCGATTTCGTTCCAATTCACATTCCAAGTAATATCCGGCATGCTAATTACATTGCCGGTTGCCAAATTGCATTATCTCTTATAGTTTCCGAGATATGTACTATCGATAATTTACACCTTAGGCTCTGCTTCTAACTTGGGCCCAAATTGTAAAATGGTCTTATCTATTGGCGATTTCGTCCCAATTCACATTCCAAGTAATATTCGGCATGCTAATTACATTGCCGGTTGCCAAATTGAATTATCTCTTATAGTTTCCGAGATATGGACTATCGATAATTTACACCTTAGGCTCTGCTTCTAACTTGGGCCCAAGTTGTAAAATGGTCTTATCTATTGGCGATTTCGTTCCAATTCACATTCCAAGTAATATTCGGCATGCTAATTACATTGCCGGTTGCCAAATTGCATTATCTCTTATAGTTTCCGAGATATGGACTATCGATAATTTACACCTTAGGCTCTGCTTCTAACTTGGGCCCAAATTGTAAAATCGTCTTATCTATTGGCGATTTCGTTCCAATTCACATTCCAAGTAATATTCGGCATGCTAATTAAGGTTCGTCCATCGATCGATGGACGAACCTCATTGCCGGTTGCCAAATTGCATTATCTCTTATAGTTTCCGAGATATGGACTATCGGTAATTTACACCTTAGGCTCTGCTTCTAACTTGAGCCCAAATTATAAAATGGTCTTATCTATTGGCGATTTCGTTCCAATTCACATTCCAAGTAATATTCGGCATGCTAATTACATTGCCGGTTGCCAAGTTGCATTATATCTTATAGTTTCCGAGATATGGACTATAGATAATTTACACCTTAGGCTCTGTTTCTAACTTGGGCCCAAATTGTAAAATGGTCTTATCTATTGGCGATTTCGTTCCAATTCACATTCCAAGTAATATTCGGCATGCTAATTACATTGCCGGTTGCCAAATTGAATTATCTCTTATAGTTTCCGAGATATGGACTATCGATAATTTACACCTTAGGCCCTGCTTCTAACTTGGGCCCAAATTGTAAAATGGTCTTACCTATTGGCGATTTCGTTCCAATTCACATTCCAAGTAATATTCGGCATGCTAATTACATTGCCGGTTGCCAAATTGCATTATCTCTTATAGTTTCCGAGATATGGACTATCGATAATTTACACCTTAGGCTCTGCTTCTAACTTGGGCCCAAATTGTAAAATGGTCTTATCTATAGGCGATTTCGTTCCAATTCACATTCCAAGTAATATTCGGCATGCTAATTACATTGCCGGTTGCCAAATTGCATTATCTCTTATATTTTCCGAGATATGGACTATCGATAATTTACACCTTAGGCTCTGCTTCTAACTTGGTCCCAAATTGTAAAATGGTCTTATCTATTGGCGATTTCGTTCCAATTCACATTCCAAGTAATATTCGGCATGCTAATTACATTGCCGGTTGCCAAATTGCATTATCTCTTATAGTTTCCGAGATATGGACTATCGATAATTTACACCTTAGGCTCTGCTTCTAACTTGGGCCCAAATTGTAAAATGGTCTTATCTATTGGCGATTTCGCTCCAATTCACATTCCAAGTAATATCCGGCATGCTAATTACATTGCCGGTTGCCAAATTGAATTATCTCTTATAGTTTCCGAGATATGGACTATCGATAATTTACACCTTAGGCTCTGCTTCTAACTTGGGCCCAAATTGTAAAATGGTCTTATCTATTGGCGATTTCGTTCCAATTCACATTCCAAGTAATATTCGGCATGCTAATTACATTGCCGGTTGCCAAATTGCATTATCTCTTATAGTTTCCGAGATATGGACTATCGATAATTTACATCTTAGGCTCTGCTTCTAACTTGGGCCCAAATTGTAAAATGGTCTTATCTATTGGCGATTTCGTTCCAATTCACATTCCAAGTAATATCCGGCATGCTAATTACATTGCCGGTTGCCAAATTGAATTATCTCTTATAATTTCCGAGATATGGACTATCGATAATTTACACCTTAGGCTCTGCTTCTAACTTGGGCCCAAATTGTAAAATGGTCTTATCTATTGGCGATTTCGTTCCAATTCACATTCCAAGTAATATTCGGCATGCTAATTACATTGCCGGTTGCCAAATTGCATTATCTCTTATAGTTTCCGAGATATGGACTATCGATAATTTACATCTTAGGCTCTGCTTCTAACTTGGGCCCAAATTGTAAAATGGTCTTATCTATTGGCGATTTCGTTCCAATTCACATTCCAAGTAATATTCGGCATGCTAATTACATTGCCGGTTGCCAAATTGCATTATCTCTTATAGTTTCCGAGATATGGACTATCGATAATTTACACCTTAGGCTCTGCTTCTAACTTGGGCCCAAATTGTAAAATGGTCTTATCTATTGGCGATTTCGTCCCAATTCACATTCCAAGTGATATTCGGCATGCTAATTACATTGCCGGTTGCGAAATTGCATTAACTCTTATAGTTTCCGAGATATGGACTATCAATAATTTACACCTTAGGCTCTGCTTCTAACTTGGGCCCAAATTGTAAAATGGTCTTATCTATTGGCGATTTCGTTCCAATTCACATTCCAAGTAATTTTCGGCATGCTAATTACATTGCCGGTTGCCAAATTGCATTATCTCTTATAGTTTCCGAGATATGGACTATCGATAATTTACACCTTAGGCTCTGCTTCTAACTTGGGCCCAAATTGTAAAATGGTCTTATCTATTGGCGATTTCGTTCCAATTCACATTCCAAGTAATATTCGGCATGCTAATTACATTGCCGGTTGCCAAATTGCATTATCTCTTATAGTTTCCGAGATATGGACTATCGATAATTTACACCTTAGGCTCTGCTTCTAACTTGGGCCCAAATTGTAAAATGGTCTTATCTATTGGCGATTTCGTCCCAATTCACATTCCAAGTGATATTCGGCATGCTAATTACATTGCCGGTTGCGAAATTGCATTAACTCTTATAGTTTCCGAGATATGGACTATCAATAATTTACACCTTAGGCTCTGCTTCTAACTTGGGCCCAAATTGTAAAATGGTCTTATCTATTGGCGATTTCGTTCCAATTCACATTCCAAGTAATTTTCGGCATGCTAATTACATTGCCGGTTGCCAAATTGCATTATCTCTTATAGTTTCCGAGATATGGACTATCGATAATTTACACCTTAGGCTCTGCTTCTAACTTGGGCCCAAATTGTAAAATGGTCTTATCTATTGGCGATTTCGTTCCAATTCACATTCCAAGTAATATCCGGCATGCTAATTACATTGCCGGTTGCCAAATTGAATTATCTCTTATAGTTTCCGAGATATGGACTATCGATAATTTACACCTTAGGCTCTGCTTCTAACTTGGGCCCAAATTGTAAAATGGTCTTATCTATTGGCGATTTCGTTCCAATTCACATTCCAAGTAATATTCGGCATGCTAATTACATTGCCGGTTGCCAAATTGCATTATCTCTTATAGTTTCCGAGATATGGACTATCGATAATTTACATCTTAGGCTCTGCTTCTAACTTGGGCCCAAATTGTAAAATGGTCTTATCTATTGGCGATTTCGTTCCAATTCACATTCCAAGTAATATTCGGCATGCTAATTACATTGCCGGTTGCCAAATTGCATTATCTCTTATAGTTTCCGAGATATGGACTATCGATAATTTACACCTTAGGCTCTGCTTCTAACTTGGGCCCAAATTGTAAAATGGTCTTATCTATTAGCGATTTCGTCCCAATTCACATTCCAAGTGATATTCGGCATGCTAATTACATTGCCGGTTGCCAAATTGCATTATCTCTTATAGTTTCCGAGATATGGACTATCGATAATTTACACCTTAGGCTCTGCTTCTAACTTGGGCCCAAATTGTAAAATGGTCTTATCTATTGGCGATTTCGTTCCAATTCACATTCCAAGTAATATTCGGCATGCTAATTACATTGCCGGTTGCCAAATTGCATTATCTCTTATAGTTTCCGAGATATGGACTATCGATAATTTACACCTTAGGCTCTGCTTCTAACTTGGGCCCAAATTGTAAAATGGTCTTATCTATTGGCGATTTCGTTCCAATTCACATTCCAAGTAATATTCGGCATGCTAATTACATTGCCGGTTGCCAAATTGCATTATCTCTTATAGTTTCCGAGATATGGACTATCGATAATTTACACCTTAGGCTCTGCTTCTAAGTTGGGCCCAAATTGTAAAATGGTCTTATCTATTGGCGATTTCGTTCCAATTCACATTCCAAGTAATATTCGGCATGCTAATTACATTGCCGGTTGCGAAATTGCATTATATCTTATAGTTTCCGAGATATGGACTATCAATAATTTACACCTTAGGCTCTGCTTCTAACTTGGGCCCAAATTGTAAAATGGCCTTATCTATTGGCGATTTCGTTCCAATTCACATTCCAAGTAATATTCGGCATGCTAATTACATTGCCGGTTGCCAAATTGAATTATCTCTTATAGTTTCCGAGATATGGACTATCGATAATTTACACCTTAGGCTCTGCTTCTAACTTGGGCCCAAATTGTAAAATGGTCTTACCTATTGGCGATTTCGTTCCAATTCACATTCCAAGTAATATTCGGCATGCTAATTACATTGCCGGTTGCCAAATTGCATTATCTCTTATAGTTTCCGAGATATGGACTATCGATAATTTACACCTTAGGCTCTGCTTCTAACTTGGGCCCAAATTGTAAAATGGTCTTATCTATTGGCGATTTCGTTCCAATTCACATTCCAAGTAATATTCGGCATGCTAATTACATTGCCGGTTGCCAAATTGCATTATCTCTTATATTTTCCGAGATATGGACTATCGATAATTTACACCTTAGGCTCTGCTTCTAACTTGGTCCCAAATTGTAAAATGGCCTTATCTATTTTCGATTTCGTTCCAATTCACATTCCAAGTAATATTCGGCATGCTAATTACATTGCCGGTTGCCAAATTGCATTATCTCTTATAGTTTCCGAGATATGGACTATCGATAATTTACACCTTAGGCTCTGCTTCTAACTTGGGCCCAAATTGTAAAATGGTCTTATCTATTGGCGATTTCGTTCCAATTCACATTCCAAGTAATATCCGGCATGCTAATTACATTGCCGGTTGCCAAATTGAATTATCTCTTATAGTTTCCGAGATATGGACTATCGATAATTTACACCTTAGGCTCTGCTTCTAACTTGGGCCCAAATTGTAAAATGGTCTTATCTATTGGCGATTTCGTTCCAATTCACATTCCAAGTAATATTCGGCATGCTAATTACATTGCCGGTTGCCAAATTGCATTATCTCTTATAGTTTCCGAGATATGGACTATCGATAATTTACATCTTAGGCTCTGCTTCTAACTTGGGCCCAAATTGTAAAATGGTCTTATCTATTGGCGATTTCGTTTTAATTCACATTCCAAGTAATATTCGGCATGCTAATTACATTGCCGGTTGCCAAATTGCATTATCTCTTATAGTTTATGAGATATGGACTATCAATAATTTACACCTTAGGCTCTGCTTCTAACTTGGGCCCAAATTGTAAAATGGTCTTATCTATTGGCGATTTCGTTCCAATTCACATTCCAAGTAATATCCGGCATGCTAATTACATTGCCGGTTGCCAAATTGAATTATCTCTTATAGTTTCCGAGATATGGACTATCGATAATTTACACCTTAGGCTCTGCTTCTAACTTGGGCCCAAATTGTAAAATGGTCTTATCTATTGGCGATTTCGTTCCAATTCACATTCCAAGTAATATTCGGCATGCTAATTACATTGCCGGTTGCCAAATTGCATTATCTCTTATAGTTTCCGAGATATGGACTATCGATAATTTACATCTTAGGCTCTGCTTCTAACTTGGGCCCAAATTGTAAAATGGTCTTATCTATTGGCGATTTCGTTCCAATTCACATTCCAAGTAATATTCGGCATGCTAATTACATTGCCGGTTGCCAAATTGCATTATCTCTTATAGTTTCCGAGATATGGACTATCGATAATTTACACCTTAGGCTCTGCTTCTAACTTGGGCCCAAATTGTAAAATGGTCTTATCTATTGGCGATTTCGTCCCAATTCACATTCCAAGTAATATTCGGCATGCTAATTACATTGCCGGTTGCGAAATTGCATTATATCTTATAGTTTCCGAGATATGGACTATCAATAATTTACACCTTAGGCTCTGCTTCTAACTTGGGCCCAAATTGTAAAATGGCCTTATCTATTGGCGATTTCGTTCCAATTCACATTCCAAGTAATATTCGGCATGCTAATTACATTGCCGGTTGCCAAATTGCATTATCTCTTATAGTTTCCGAGATATGGACTATCGATAATTTACACCTTAGGCTCTGCTTCTAACTTGGTCCCAAATTGTAAAATGGTCTTATCTATTGGCGATTTCGTTCCAATTCACATTCCAAGTAATATTCGGCATGCTAATTACATTGCCGGTTGCCAAATTGCATTATCTCTTTTAGTTTCCGAGATATGGACTATCGATAATTTACACCTTAGGCTCTGCTTCTAACTTGGGCCCAAATTGTAAAATGGTCTTATCTATTGGCGATTTCGTTCCAATTCACATTCCAAGTAATATTCGGCATGCTAATTACATTGCCGGTTGCCAAATTGCATTATCTCTTATAGTTTCCGAGATATGGACTATCGATAATTTACACCTTAGGCTCTGCTTCTAACTTGGGCCCAAATTGTAAAATGGTCTTATCTATTGGCGATTTCGTTCCAATTCACATTCCAAGTAATATTCGGCATGCTAATTACATTGCCGGTTGCCAAATTGCATTATCTCTTATAGTTTCCGAGATATGGACTATCGATTATTTACACCTTAGGCTCTGCTTCTAACTCGGGCCCAAATTGTAAAATGGTCTTATCTATTGGCGATTTCGTTCCAATTCACACTCCAAGTAATATTCGGCATGCTAATTACATTGCCGGTTGCCAAATTGCATTATCTCTTATAGTTTCCGAGATATGGACTATCGATAATTTACACCTTAGGCTCTGCTTCTAACTTGGGCCCAAATTGTAAAATGGTCTTATCTATTGGCGATTTCGTCCCAATTCACATTCCAAGTGATATTCGGCATGCTAATTACATTGCCGGTTGCGAAATTGCATTAACTCTTATAGTTTCCGAGATATGGACTATCAATAATTTACACCTTAGGCTCTGCTTCTAACTTGGGCCCAAATTGTAAAATGGTCTTATCTATTGGCGATTTCGTTCCAATTCACATTCCAAGTAATTTTCGGCATGCTAATTACATTGCCGGTTGCCAAATTGCATTATCTCTTATAGTTTCCGAGATATGGACTATCGATAATTTACACCTTAGGCTCTGCTTCTAACTTGGGCCCAAATTGTAAAATGGTCTTATCTATTGGCGATTTCGTTCCAATTCACATTCCAAGTAATATTCGGCATGCTAATTACATTGCCGGTTGCCAAATTGCATTATCTCTTATAGTTTCCGAGATATGGACTATCGATAATTTACACCTTAGGCTCTGATTCTAACTTGGGCCCAAATTGTAAAATGGTCTTATCTATTGGCGTTTTCTTTCCAATTCACATTCCAAGTAATATTCGGCATGCTAATTACACTGCCGGTTGCCAAATTGCATTATCTCTTATAGTTTCCGAGATATGGACTATCGATAATTTACACCTTAGGCTCTGCTTCTAACTTGGGCCCAAATTGTAAAATGGTCTTCTCTATTGGCGATTTCGTTCCAATTCACATTCCAAGTAATATTCGGCATGCTAATTACATTGCCGGTTGCCAAATTGCATTATCTCTTATAGTTTCCGAGATATGGACTATCGATAATTTACACCTTAGGCTCTGCTTCTAACTTGGGCCCAAATTGTAAAATGGTCTTCTCTATTGGCGATTTCGTTCCAATTCACAATCCAAGTAATATTCGGCATGCTAATTACATTGCCGGTTGCCAAATTGCATTATCTCTTATAGATTCCGAGATATGGACTATCGATAATTTACACCTTAGGCTCTGCTTCTAACTTGGGCCCAAATTGTAAAATGGTCTTATCTATTGGCGATTTCGTTCCAATTCACATTCCAAGTAATATCCGGCATGCTAATTACATTGCCGGTTGCCAAATTGAATTATCTCTTATAGTTTCCGAGATATGGACTATCGATAATTTACACCTTAGGCTCTGCTTCTAACTTGGGCCCAAATTGTAAAATGGTCTTACCTATTGGCGATTTCGTTCCAATTCACATTCCAAGTAATATTCGGCATGCTAATTACATTGCCGGTTGCCAAATTGCATTATCTCTTATAGTTTCCGAGATATGGACTATCGATAATTTACACGTTAGGCTCTGCTTCTAACTTGGGCCCAAATTGTAAAATGGTCTTATCTATTGGCGATTTCGTCCCAATTCACATTCCAAGTAATATTCGGCATGCTAATTACATTGCCGGTTGCGAAATTGCATTATATCTTATAGTTTCCGAGATATGGACTATCAATAATTTACACCTTAGGCTCTGCTTCTAACTTGGGCCCAAATTGTAAAATGGCCTTATCTATTGGCTATTTCGTTCCAATTCACATTCCAAGTAATATTCGGCATGCTAATTACATTGCCGGTTGCCAAATTGCATTATCTCTTATAGTTTCCGAGATATGGACTATCGATAATTTACACCTTAGGCTCTGCTTCTAACTTGGTCCCAAATTGTAAAATGGTCTTATCTATTGGCGATTTCGTTCCAATTCACATTCCAAGTAATATTCGGCATGCTAATTACATTGCCGGTTGCCAAATTGCATTATCTCTTATAGTTTCCGAGATATGGACTATCGATAATTTACACCTTAGGCTCTGCTTCTAACTTGGGCCCAAATTGTAAAATGGTCTTATCTATTGGCGATTTCGTTCCAATTCACATTCCAAGTAATATTCGGCATGCTAATTACATTGCCGGTTGCCAAATTGCATTATCTCTTATAGTTTCCGAGATATGGACTATCGATAATTTACACCTTAGGCTCTGCTTCTAACTTGGGCCCAAATTGTAAAATGGTCTTATCTATTGGCGATTTCGTTCCAATTCACATTCCAAGTAATATCCGGCATGCTAATTACATTGCCGGTTGCCAAATTGCATTATCTCTTATAGTTTCCGAGATATGTACTATCGATAATTTACACCTTAGGCTCTGCTTCTAACTTGGGCCCAAATTGTAAAATGGTCTTATCTATTGGCGATTTCGTCCCAATTCACATTCCAAGTAATATTCGGCATGCTAATTACATTGCCGGTTGCGAAATTGCATTATCTCTTATAGTTTCCGAGATATGGACTATCGATAATTTACACCTTAGGCTCTGCTTCTAACTTGGGCCCAAATTGTAAAATGGTCTTATCTATTGGCGATTTCGTCCCAATTCACATTCCAAGTAATATTCGGCATGCTAATTACATTGCCGGTTGCGAAATTGCATTATATCTTATAGTTTCCGAGATATGGACTATCAATAATTTACACCTTAGGCTCTGCTTCTAACTTGGGCCCAAATTGTAAAATGGCCTTATCTATTGGCGATTTCGTTCCAATTCACATTCCAAGTAATATTCGGCATGCTAATTACATTGCCGGTTGCCAAATTGCATTATCTCTTATAGTTTCCGAGATATGGACTATCGATAATTTACACCTTAGGCTCTGCTTCTAACTTGGTCCCAAATTGTAAAATGGTCTTATCTATTGGCGATTTCGTTCCAATTCACATTCCAAGTAATATTCGGCATGCTAATTACATTGCCGGTTGCCAAATTGCATTATCTCTTATAGTTTCCGAGATATGGACTATCGATAATTTACACCTTAGGCTCTGCTTCTAACTTGGGCCCAAATTGTAAAATGGTCTTATCTATTGGCGATTTCGTTCCAATTCACATTCCAAGTAATATTCGGCATGCTAATTACATTGCCGGTTGCCAAATTGCATTATCTCTTATAGTTTCCGAGATATGGACTATCGATAATTTACACCTTAGGCTCTGCTTCTAACTCGGGCCCAAATTGTAAAATGGTCTTATCTATTGGCGATTTCGTTCCAATTCACATTCCAAGTAATATTCGGCATGCTAATTACATTGCCGGTTGCCAAATTGCATTATCTCTTATAGTTTCCGAGATATGGACTATCGATAATTTACACCTTAGGCTCTGCTTCTAACTTGGGCCCAAATTGTAAAATGGTCTTATCTATTGGCGATTTCGTTCCAATTCACATTCCAAGTAATATTCGGCATGCTAATTACATTGCCGGTTGCCAAATTGCATTATCTCTTATAGTTTCCGAGATATGGACTATCGATAATTTACATCTTAGGCTCTGCTTCTAACTTGGGCCCAAATTGTAAAATGGTCTTATCTATTGGCGATTTCGTTCCAATTCACATTCCAAGTAATATTCGGCATGCTAATTACATTGCCGGTTGCCAAATTGCATTATCTCTTATAGTTTCCGAGATATGGACTATCGATAATTTACACCTTAGGCTCTGCTTCTAACTTGGGCCCAAATTGTAAAATGGTCTTATCTATTGGCGATTTAGTTCCAATTCACATTCCAAGTAATATTCGGCATGCTAATTACATTGCCGGTTGCCAGATTGCATTATCTCTTATAGTTTCCGAGATATGGACTATCGATAATTTACACCTTAGGCTCTGCTTCTAACTTGGTCCCAAATTGTAAAATGGTCTTATCTATTGGCGATTTCGTTCCAATTCACATTCCAAGTAATATTCGGCATGCTAATTACATTGCCGGTTGCCAAATTGCATTATCTCTTTTAGTTTCCGAGATATGGACTATCGATAATTTACACCTTAGGCTCTGCTTCTAACTTGGGCCCAAATTGTAAAATGGTCTTATCTATTGGCGATTTCGTTCCAATTCACATTCCAAGTAATATTCGGCATGCTAATTACATTGCCGGTTGCCAAATTGCATTATCTCTTATAGTTTATGAGATATGGACTATCGATAATTTACACCTTAGGCTCTGCTTCTAACTTGGGCCCAAATTGTAAAATGGTCTTATCTATTGGCGATTTCGTTCCAATTCACATTCCAAGTAATATCCGGCATGCTAATTACATTGCCGGTTGCCAAATTGAATTATCTCTTATAGTTTCCGAGATATGGACTATCGATAATTTACACCTTAGGCTCTGCTTCTAACTTGGGCCCAAATTGTAAAATGGTCTTATCTATTGGCGATTTCGTTCCAATTCACATTCCAAGTAATATTCGGCATGCTAATTACATTGCCGGTTGCCAAATTGCATTATCTCTTATAGTTTCCGAGATATGGACTATCGATAATTTACATCTTAGGCTCTGCTTCTAACTTGGGCCCAAATTGTAAAATGGTCTTATCTATTGGCGATTTCGTTCCAATTCACATTCCAAGTAATATTCGGCATGCTAATTACATTGCCGGTTGCCAAATTGCATTATCTCTTATAGTTTCCGAGATATGGACTATCGATAATTTACACCTTAGGCTCTGCTTCTAACTTGGGCCCAAATTGTAAAATGGTCTTATCTATTGGCGATTTCGTCCCAATTCACATTCCAAGTAATATTCGGCATGCTAATTACATTGCCGGTTGCGAAATTGCATTATATCTTATAGTTTCCGAGATATGGACTATCAATAATTTACACCTTAGGCTCTGCTTCTAACTTGGGCCCAAATTGTAAAATGGCCTTATCTATTGGCGATTTCGTTCCAATTCACATTCCAAGTAATATTCGGCATGCTAATTACATTGCCGGTTGCCAAATTGCATTATCTCTTATAGTTTCCGAGATATGGACTATCGATAATTTACACCTTAGGCTCTGCTTCTAACTTGGTCCCAAATTGTAAAATGGTCTTATCTATTGGCGATTTCGTTCCAATTCACATTCCAAGTAATATTCGGCATGCTAATTACATTGCCGGTTGCCAAATTGCATTATCTCTTTTAGTTTCCGAGATATGGACTATCGATAATTTACACCTTAGGCTCTGCTTCTAACTTGGGCCCAAATTGTAAAATGGTCTTATCTATTGGCGATTTCGTTCCAATTCACATTCCAAGTAATATTCGGCATGCTAATTACATTGCCGGTTGCCAAATTGCATTATCTCTTATAGTTTCCGAGATATGGACTATCGATAATTTACACCTTAGGCTCTGCTTCTAACTTGGGCCCAAATTGTAAAATGGTCTTATCTATTGGCGATTTCGTTCCAATTCACATTCCAAGTAATATTCGGCATGCTAATTACATTGCCGGTTGCCAAATTGCATTATCTCTTATAGTTTCCGAGATATGGACTATCGATAATTTACACCTTAGGCTCTGCTTCTAACTCGGGCCCAAATTGTAAAATGGTCTTATCTATTGGCGATTTCGTTCCAATTCACACTCCAAGTAATATTCGGCATGCTAATTACATTGCCGGTTGCCAAATTGCATTATCTCTTATAGTTTCCGAGATATGGACTATCGATAATTTACACCTTAGGCTCTGCTTCTAACTTGGGCCCAAATTGTAAAATGGTCTTATCTATTGGCGATTTCGTCCCAATTCACATTCCAAGTGATATTCGGCATGCTAATTACATTGCCGGTTGCGAAATTGCATTAACTCTTATAGTTTCCGAGATATGGACTATCAATAATTTACACCTTAGGCTCTGCTTCTAACTTGGGCCCAAATTGTAAAATGGTCTTATCTATTGGCGATTTCGTTCCAATTCACATTCCAAGTAATTTTCGGCATGCTAATTACATTGCCGGTTGCCAAATTGCATTATCTCTTATAGTTTCCGAGATATGGACTATCGATAATTTACACCTTAGGCTCTGCTTCTAACTTGGGCCCAAATTGTAAAATGGTCTTATCTATTGGCGATTTCGTTCCAATTCACATTCCAAGTAATATTCGGCATGCTAATTACATTGCCGGTTGCCAAATTGCATTATCTCTTATAGTTTCCGAGATATGGACTATCGATAATTTACACCTTAGGCTCTGATTCTAACTTGGGCCCAAATTGTAAAATGGTCTTATCTATTGGCGTTTTCTTTCCAATTCACATTCCAAGTAATATTCGGCATGCTAATTACACTGCCGGTTGCCAAATTGCATTATCTCTTATAGTTTCCGAGATATGGACTATCGATAATTTACACCTTAGGCTCTGCTTCTAACTTGGGCCCAAATTGTAAAATGGTCTTCTCTATTGGCGATTTCGTTCCAATTCACATTCCAAGTAATATTCGGCATGCTAATTACATTGCCGGTTGCCAAATTGCATTATCTCTTATAGTTTCCGAGATATGGACTATCGATAATTTACACCTTAGGCTCTGCTTCTAACTTGGGCCCAAATTGTAAAATGGTCTTCTCTATTGGCGATTTCGTTCCAATTCACATTCCAAGTAATATTCGGCATGCTAATTACATTGCCGGTTGCCAAATTGCATTATCTCTTATAGTTTCCGAGATATGGACTATCGATAATTTACACCTTAGGCTCTGCTTCTAACTTGGGCCCAAATTGTAAAATGGTCTTATCTATTGGCGATTTCGTTCCAATTCACATTCCAAGTAATATCCGGCATGCTAATTACATTGCCGGTTGCCAAATTGAATTATCTCTTATAGTTTCCGAGATATGGACTATCGATAATTTACACCTTAGGCTCTGCTTCTAACTTGGGCCCAAATTGTAAAATGGTCTTACCTATTGGCGATTTCGTTCCAATTCACATTCCAAGTAATATTCGGCATGCTAATTACATTGCCGGTTGCCAAATTGCATTATCTCTTATAGTTTCCGAGATATGGACTATCGATAATTTACACCTTAGGCTCTGCTTCTAACTTGGGCCCAAATTGTAAAATGGTCTTATCTATTGGCGATTTCGTCCCAATTCACATTCCAAGTAATATTCGGCATGCTAATTACATTGCCGGTTGCGAAATTGCATTATATCTTATAGTTTCCGAGATATGGACTATCAATAATTTACACCTTAGGCTCTGCTTCTAACTTGGGCCCAAATTGTAAAATGGCCTTATCTATTGGCTATTTCGTTCCAATTCACATTCCAAGTAATATTCGGCATGCTAATTACATTGCCGGTTGCCAAATTGCATTATCTCTTATAGTTTCCGAGATATGGACTATCGATAATTTACACCTTAGGCTCTGCTTCTAACTTGGTCCCAAATTGTAAAATGGTCTTATCTATTGGCGATTTCGTTCCAATTCACATTCCAAGTAATATTCGGCATGCTAATTACATTGCCGGTTGCCAAATTGCATTATCTCTTATAGTTTCCGAGATATGGACTATCGATAATTTACACCTTAGGCTCTGCTTCTAACTTGGGCCCAAATTGTAAAATGGTCTTATCTATTGGCGATTTCGTTCCAATTCACATTCCAAGTAATATTCGGCATGCTAATTACATTGCCGGTTGCCAAATTGCATTATCTCTTATAGTTTCCGAGATATGGACTATCGATAATTTACACCTTAGGCTCTGCTTCTAACTTGGGCCCAAATTGTAAAATGGTCTTATCTATTGGCGATTTCGTTCCAATTCACATTCCAAGTAATATCCGGCATGCTAATTACATTGCCGGTTGCCAAATTGCATTATCTCTTATAGTTTCCGAGATATGTACTATCGATAATTTACACCTTAGGCTCTGCTTCTAACTTGGGCCCAAATTGTAAAATGGTCTTATCTATTGGCGATTTCGTCCCAATTCACATTCCAAGTAATATTCGGCATGCTAATTACATTGCCGGTTGCGAAATTGCATTATCTCTTATAGTTTCCGAGATATGGACTATCGATAATTTACACCTTAGGCTCTGCTTCTAACTTGGGCCCAAATTGTAAAATGGTCTTATCTATTGGCGATTTCGTCCCAATTCACATTCCAAGTAATATTCGGCATGCTAATTACATTGCCGGTTGCGAAATTGCATTATATCTTATAGTTTCCGAGATATGGACTATCAATAATTTACACCTTAGGCTCTGCTTCTAACTTGGGCCCAAATTGTAAAATGGCCTTATCTATTGGCGATTTCGTTCCAATTCACATTCCAAGTAATATTCGGCATGCTAATTACATTGCCGGTTGCCAAATTGCATTATCTCTTATAGTTTCCGAGATATGGACTATCGATAATTTACACCTTAGGCTCGGCTTCTAACTTGGTCCCAAATTGTAAAATGGTCTTATCTATTGGCGATTTCGTTCCAATTCACATTCCAAGTAATATTCGGCATGCTAATTACATTGCCGGTTGCCAAATTGCATTATCTCTTATAGTTTCCGAGATATGGACTATCGATAATTTACACCTTAGGCTCTGCTTCTAACTTGGCCCCAAATTGTAAAATGGTCTTATCTATTGGCGATTTCGTTCCAATTCACATTCCAAGTAATATTCGGCATGCTAATTACATTGCCGGTTGCCAAATTGCATTATCTCTTATAGTTTCCGAGATATGGACTATCGATAATTTACACCTTAGGCTCTGCTTCTAACTCGGGCCCAAATTGTAAAATGGTCTTATCTATTGGCGATTTCGTTCCAATTCACATTCCAAGTAATATTCGGCATGCTAATTACATTGCCGGTTGCCAAATTGCATTATCTCTTATAGTTTCCGAGATATGGACTATCGATAATTTACACCTTAGGCTCTGCTTCTAACTTGGGCCCAAATTGTAAAATGGTCTTATCTATTGGCGATTTCGTTCCAATTCACATTCCAAGTAATATTCGGCATGCTAATTACATTGCCGGTTGCCAAATTGCATTATCTCTTATAGTTTCCGAGATATGGACTATCGATAATTTACATCTTAGGCTCTGCTTCTAACTTGGGCCCAAATTGTAAAATGGTCTTATCTATTGGCGATTTCGTTCCAATTCACATTCCAAGTAATATTCGGCATGCTAATTACATTGCCGGTTGCCAAATTGCATTATCTCTTATAGTTTCCGAGATATGGACTATCGATAATTTACACCTTAGGCTCTGCTTCTAACTTGGGCCCAAATTGTAAAATGGTCTTATCTATTGGCGATTTAGTTCCAATTCACATTCCAAGTAATATTCGGCATGCTAATTACATTGCCGGTTGCCAGATTGCATTATCTCTTATAGTTTCCCAGATATGGACTATCGATAATTTACACCTTAGGCTCTGCTTCTAACTTGGGCCCAAATTGTAAAATGGTCTTATCTATTGGCGATTTCGTTCCAATTCACATTCCAAGTAATATTCGGCATGCTAATTACATTGCCGGTTGCCAAATTGCATTATCTCTTATAGTTTCCGAGATATGGACTATCGATAATTTACACCTTAGGCTCTGCTTCTAACTTGGGCCCAAATTGTAAAATGGTCTTATCTATTGGCGATTTCGTTCCAATTCACATTCCAAGTAATATTCGGCATGCTAATTACATTGCCGGTTGCCAAATTGCATTATCTCTTATAGTTTCCGAGATATGGACTATCGATAATTTACACCTTAGGCTCTGCTTCTAACTTGGGCCCAAATTGTAAAATGGTCTTATCTATTGGCGATTTCGTTCCAATTCACATTCCAAGTAATATTCGGCATGCTAATTACATTGCCGGTTGCCAAATTGCATTATCTCTTATAGTTTCCGAGATATGGACTATCGATAATTTACACCTTAGGCTCTGCTTCTAACTTGGGCCCAAATTGTAAAATGGTCTTATCTATTGGCGATTTCGTTCCAATTCACATTCCAAGTAATATTCGGCATGCTAATTACATTGCCGGTTGCCAAATTGCATTATCTCTTATAGTTTCCGAGATATGGACTATCGATAATTTACACCTTAAGCTCTGCTTCTAACTTGGGCCCAAATTGTAAAATGGTCTTATCTATTTGCGATTTCGTTCCAATTCACATTCCAAGTAATATTCGGCATGCTAATTACATTGCCGGTTGCCAAATTGCATTATCTCTTATAGTTTCCGAGATATGGACTATCGATAATTTACACCTTAGGCTCTGCTTCTAACTTGGGCCCAAATTGTAAAATGGTCTTATCTATTGGCGATTTCGTTCCAATTCACATTCCAAGTAATATTCGACATGCTAATTACATTGCCGGTTGCCAAATTGCATTATCTCTTATAGTTTCCGAGATATGGACTATCGATAATTTACACCTTAGGCTCTGCTTCTAACTTGGGCCCAAATTGTAAAATGGTCTTATCTATTGGCGATTTCGTTCCAATTCACATTCCAAGTAATATTCGGCATGCTAATTACATTGCCGGTTGCCAAATTGCATTATCTCTTATAGTTTCCGAGATATGGACTATCGATAATTTACACCTTAGGCTCTGCTTCTAACTTGGGCCCAAATTGTAAAATGGTCTTATCTATTGGCGATTTCGTTCCAATTCACATTCCAATTAATATTCGGCATGCTAATTACATTGCCGGTTGCCAAATTGCATTATCTCTTATAGTTTCCGAGATATGGACTATCGATAATTTACACCTTAGGCTCTGCTTCTAACTTGGGCCCAAATTGTAAAATGGCCTTATATATTGGCGATTTCGTTCCAATTCACATTCCAAGTAATATTCGGCATGCTAATTACATTGCCGGTTGCCAAATTGCATTATCTCTTATAGTTTCCGAGATATGGACTATCGATAATTTACACCTTAGGCTCTACTTCTAACTTGGGCCCAAATTGTAAAATGGTCTTACCTATTGGCGATTTCGTTCCAATTCACACTCCAAGTAATATTCGGCATGCTAATTACATTGCCGGTTGCCAAATTGCATTATCTCTTATAGTTTCCGAGATATGGACTATCGATAATTTACACCTTAGGCTCTACTTCTAACTTGGGCCCAATTTGTAAAATGGTCTTACCTATTGGCGATTTCGTTCCAATTCACACTCCAAGTAATATTCGGCATGCTAATTACATTGCTGGTTGCGAAATTGCATTATCTCTTATAGTTTCCGAGATATGGACTATCAATAATTTACACCTTAGGCTCTGCTTCTAACTTGGGCCCAAATTGTAAAATGGTCTTATCTATTGGCGATTTCGTTCCAATTCACATTCCAAGTAATATTCGTCATGCTAATTACATTGCCGGTTGCCAAATTGCATTATCTCTTATAGTTTCCGAGATATGGACTATCGATAATTTACACCTTAGGCTCTGCTTCTAACTTGGGCCCAAATTGTAAAATGGTCTTATCTATTGGCGATTTCGTTCCAATTCACATTCCAAGTAATATTCGGCATGCTAATTACATTGCCGGTTGCCAAATTGCATTATCTCTTATAGTTTCCGAGATATGGACTATCGATAATTTACACCTTAGGCTCTGCTTCTAACTTGGGCCCAAATTGTAAAATGGTCTTATCTATTGGCGATTTCGTTCCAATTCACATTCCAAGTAATATTCGGCATGCTAATTACATTGCCGGTTGCGAAATTGCATTATATCTTATAGTTTCCGAGATATGGACTATCAATAATTTACACCTTAGGCTCTGCTTCTAACTTGGGCCCAAATTGTAAAATGGCCTTATCTATTGGCGATTTCGTTCCAATTCACATTCCAAGTAATATTCGGCATGCTAATTACATTGCCGGTTGCCAAATTGAATTATCTCTTATAGTTTCCGAGATATGGACTATCGATAATTTACACCTTAGGCTCTGCTTCTAACTTGGGCCCAAATTGTAAAATGGTCTTACCTATTGGCGATTTCGTTCCAATTCACATTCCAAGTAATATTCGGCATGCTAATTACATTGCCGGTTGCCAAATTGCATTATCTCTTATAGTTTCCGAGATATGGACTATCGATAATTTACACCTTAGGCTCTGCTTCTAACTTGGGCCCAAATTGTAAAATGGTCTTATCTATTGGCGATTTCGTTCCAATTCACATTCCAAGTAATATTCGGCATGCTAATTACATTGCCGGTTGCCAAATTGCATTATCTCTTATATTTTCCGAGATATGGACTATCGATAATTTACACCTTAGGCCCTGCTTCTAACTTGGTCCCAAATTGTAAAATGGCCTTATCTATTGGCGATTTCGTTCCAATTCACATTCCAAGTAATATTCGGCATGCTAATTACATTGCCGGTTGCCAAATTGCATTATCTCTTATAGTTTCCGAGATATGGACTATCGATAATTTACACCTTAGGCTCTGCTTCTAACTTGGGCCCAAATTGTAAAATGGTCTTATCTATTGGCGATTTCGTTCCAATTCACATTCCAAGTAATTTTCGGCATGCTAATTACATTGCCGGTTGCCAAATTGCATTATCTCTTATAGTTTCCGAGATATGGACTATCGATAATTTACACCTTAGGCTCTGCTTCTAACTTGGGCCCAAATTGTAAAATGGTCTTACCTATTGGCGATTTCGTTCCAATTCACACTCCAAGTAATATTCGGCATGCTAATTACATTGCCGGTTGCCAAATTGCATTATCTCTTATAGTTTCCGAGATATGGACTATCGATAATTTACACCTTAGGCTCTACTTCTAACTTGGGCCCAATTTGTAAAATGGTCTTACCTATTGGCGATTTCGTTCCAATTCACACTCCAAGTAATATTCGGCATGCTAATTACATTGCTGGTTGCGAAATTGCATTATCTCTTATAGTTTCCGAGATATGGACTATCAATAATTTACACCTTAGGCTCTGCTTCTAACTTGGGCCCAAATTGTAAAATGGTCTTATCTATTGGCGATTTCGTTCCAATTCACATTCCAAGTAATATTCGTCATGCTAATTACATTGCCGGTTGCCAAATTGCATTATCTCTTATAGTTTCCGAGATATGGACTATCGATAATTTACACCTTAGGCTCTGCTTCTAACTTGGGCCCAAATTGTAAAATGGTCTTATCTATTGGCGATTTCGTTCCAATTCACATTCCAAGTAATATTCGGCATGCTAATTACATTGCCGGTTGCCAAATTGCATTATCTCTTATAGTTTCCGAGATATGGACTATCGATAATTTACACCTTAGGCTCTGCTTCTAACTTGGGCCCAAATTGTAAAATGGTCTTATCTATTGGCGATTTCGTTCCAATTCACATTCCAAGTAATATTCGGCATGCTAATTACATTGCCGGTTGCGAAATTGCATTATATCTTATAGTTTCCGAGATATGGACTATCAATAATTTACACCTTAGGCTCTGCTTCTAACTTGGGCCCAAATTGTAAAATGGCCTTATCTATTGGCGATTTCGTTCCAATTCACATTCCAAGTAATATTCGGCATGCTAATTACATTGCCGGTTGCCAAATTGAATTATCTCTTATAGTTTCCGAGATATGGACTATCGATAATTTACACCTTAGGCTCTGCTTCTAACTTGGGCCCAAATTGTAAAATGGTCTTACCTATTGGCGATTTCGTTCCAATTCACATTCCAAGTAATATTCGGCATGCTAATTACATTGCCGGTTGCCAAATTGCATTATCTCTTATAGTTTCCGAGATATGGACTATCGATAATTTACACCTTAGGCTCTGCTTCTAACTTGGGCCCAAATTGTAAAATGGTCTTATCTATTGGCGATTTCGTTCCAATTCACATTCCAAGTAATATTCGGCATGCTAATTACATTGCCGGTTGCCAAATTGCATTATCTCTTATATTTTCCGAGATATGGACTATCGATAATTTACACCTTAGGCCCTGCTTCTAACTTGGTCCCAAATTGTAAAATGGCCTTATCTATTGGCGATTTCGTTCCAATTCACATTCCAAGTAATATTCGGCATGCTAATTACATTGCCGGTTGCCAAATTGCATTATCTCTTATAGTTTCCGAGATATGGACTATCGATAATTTACACCTTAGGCTCTGCTTCTAACTTGGGCCCAAATTGTAAAATGGTCTTATCTATTGGCGATTTCGTTCCAATTCACATTCCAAGTAATTTTCGGCATGCTAATTACATTGCCGGTTGCCAAATTGCATTATCTCTTATAGTTTCCGAGATATGGACTATCGATAATTTACACCTTAGGCTCTGCTTCTAACTTGGGCCCAAATTGTAAAATGGTCTTATCTATTGGCGATTTCGTTCCAATTCACATTCCAAGTAATATTCGGCATGCTAATTACATTGCCGGTTGCCAAATTGCATTATCTCTTATAGTTTCCGAGATATGGACTATCGATAATTTACACCTTAGGCTCTGATTCTAACTTGGGCCCAAATTGTAAAATGGTCTTATCTATTGGCGTTTTCTTTCCAATTCACATTCCAAGTAATATTCGGCATGCTAATTACACTGCCGGTTGCCAAATTGCATTATCTCTTATAGTTTCCGAGATATGGACTATCGATAATTTACACCTTAGGCTCTGCTTCTAACTTGGGCCCAAATTGTAAAATGGTCTTCTCTATTGGCGATTTCGTTCCAATTCACATTCCAAGTAATATTCGGCATGCTAATTACATTGCCGGTTGCCAAATTGCATTATCTCTTATAGTTTCCGAGATATGGACTATCGATAATTTACACCTTAGGCTCTGCTTCTAACTTGGGCCCAAATTGTAAAATGGTCTTCTCTATTGGCGATTTCGTTCCAATTCACATTCCAAGTAATATTCGGCATGCTAATTACATTGCCGGTTGCCAAATTGCATTATCTCTTATAGTTTCCGAGATATGGACTATCGATAATTTACACCTTAGGCTCTGCTTCTAACTTGGGCCCAAATTGTAAAATGGTCTTATCTATTGGCGATTTCGTTCCAATTCACATTCCAAGTAATATCCGGCATGCTAATTACATTGCCGGTTGCCAAATTGAATTATCTCTTATAGTTTCCGAGATATGGACTATCGATAATTTACACCTTAGGCTCTGCTTCTAACTTGGGCCCAAATTGTAAAATGGTCTTACCTATTGGCGATTTCGTTCCAATTCACATTCCAAGTAATATTCGGCATGCTAATTACATTGCCGGTTGCCAAATTGCATTATCTCTTATAGTTTCCGAGATATGGACTATCGATAATTTACACCTTAGGCTCTGCTTCTAACTTGGGCCCAAATTGTAAAATGGTCTTATCTATTGGCGATTTCGTCCCAATTCACATTCCAAGTAATATTCGGCATGCTAATTACATTGCCGGTTGCGAAATTGCATTATATCTTATAGTTTCCGAGATATGGACTATCAATAATTTACACCTTAGGCTCTGCTTCTAACTTGGGCCCAAATTGTAAAATGGCCTTATCTATTGGCTATTTCGTTCCAATTCACATTCCAAGTAATATTCGGCATGCTAATTACATTGCCGGTTGCCAAATTGCATTATCTCTTATAGTTTCCGAGATATGGACTATCGATAATTTACACCTTAGGCTCTGCTTCTAACTTGGTCCCAAATTGTAAAATGGTCTTATCTATTGGCGATTTCGTTCCAATTCACATTCCAAGTAATATTCGGCATGCTAATTACATTGCCGGTTGCCAAATTGCATTATCTCTTATAGTTTCCGAGATATGGACTATCGATAATTTACACCTTAGGCTCTGCTTCTAACTTGGGCCCAAATTGTAAAATGGTCTTATCTATTGGCGATTTCGTTCCAATTCACATTCCAAGTAATATTCGGCATGCTAATTACATTGCCGGTTGCCAAATTGCATTATCTCTTATAGTTTCCGAGATATGGACTATCGATAATTTACACCTTAGGCTCTGCTTCTAACTTGGGCCCAAATTGTAAAATGGTCTTATCTATTGGCGATTTCGTTCCAATTCACATTCCAAGTAATATCCGGCATGCTAATTACATTGCCGGTTGCCAAATTGCATTATCTCTTATAGTTTCCGAGATATGTACTATCGATAATTTACACCTTAGGCTCTGCTTCTAACTTGGGCCCAAATTGTAAAATGGTCTTATCTATTGGCGATTTCGTCCCAATTCACATTCCAAGTAATATTCGGCATGCTAATTACATTGCCGGTTGCGAAATTGCATTATCTCTTATAGTTTCCGAGATATGGACTATCGATAATTTACACCTTAGGCTCTGCTTCTAACTTGGGCCCAAATTGTAAAATGGTCTTATCTATTGGCGATTTCGTCCCAATTCACATTCCAAGTAATATTCGGCATGCTAATTACATTGCCGGTTGCGAAATTGCATTATATCTTATAGTTTCCGAGATATGGACTATCAATAATTTACACCTTAGGCTCTGCTTCTAACTTGGGCCCAAATTGTAAAATGGCCTTATCTATTGGCGATTTCGTTCCAATTCACATTCCAAGTAATATTCGGCATGCTAATTACATTGCCGGTTGCCAAATTGCATTATCTCTTATAGTTTCCGAGATATGGACTATCGATAATTTACACCTTAGGCTCTGCTTCTAACTTGGTCCCAAATTGTAAAATGGTCTTATCTATTGGCGATTTCGTTCCAATTCACATTCCAAGTAATATTCGGCATGCTAATTACATTGCCGGTTGCCAAATTGCATTATCTCTTATAGTTTCCGAGATATGGACTATCGATAATTTACACCTTAGGCTCTGCTTCTAACTTGGGCCCAAATTGTAAAATGGTCTTATCCATTGGCGATTTCGTTCCAATTCACATTCCAAGTAATATTCGGCATGCTAATTACATTGCCGGTTGCCAAATTGCATTATCTCTTATAGTTTCCGAGATATGGACTATCGATAATTTACACCTTAGGCTCTGCTTCTAACTTGGGCCCAAATTGTAAAATGGTCTTATCCATTGGCGATTTCGTTCCAATTCACATTCCAAGTAATATTCGGCATGCTAATTACATTGCCGGTTGCCAAATTGCATTATCTCTTATAGTTTCCGAGATATGGACTATCGATAATTTACACCTTAGGCTCTGCTTCTAACTCGGGCCCAAATTGTAAAATGGTCTTATCTATTGGCGATTTCGTTCCAATTCACATTCCAAGTAATATTCGGCATGCTAATTACATTGCCGGTTGCCAAATTGCATTATCTCTTATAGTTTCCGAGATATGGACTATCGATAATTTACACCTTAGGCTCTGCTTCTAACTTGGGCCCAAATTGTAAAATGGTCTTATCTATTGGCGATTTCGTTCCAATTCACATTCCAAGTAATATTCGGCATGCTAATTACATTGCCGGTTGCCAAATTGCATTATCTCTTATAGTTTCCGAGATATGGACTATCGATAATTTACACCTTAGGCTCTGCTTCTAACTTGGGCCCAAATTGTAAAATGGTCTTATCTATTGGCGATTTAGTTCCAATTCACATTCCAAGTAATATTCGGCATGCTAATTACATTGCCGGTTGCCAGATTGCATTATCTCTTATAGTTTCCGAGATATGGACTATCGATAATTTACACCTTAGGCTCTGCTTCTAACTTGGGCCCAAATTGTAAAATGGTCTTATCTATTGGCGATTTCGTTCCAATTCACAATCCAAGTAATATTCGGCATGCTAATTACATTGCCGGTTGCCAAATTGCATTATCACTTATAGTTTCCGAGATATGGACTATCGATAATTTACACCTTAGGCTCTGCTTCTAACTTGGGCCCAAATTGTAAAATGGTCTTATCTATTGGCGATTTCGTTCCAATTCACATTCCAAGTAATATTCGGCATGCTAATTACATTGCCGGTTGCCAAATTGCATTATCTCTTATAGTTTCCGAGATATGGACTATCGATAATTTACACCTTAGGCTCTGCTTCTAACTTGGGCCCAAATTGTAAAATGGCCTTATATATTGGCGATTTCGTTCCAATTCACATTCCAAGTAATATTCGGCATGCTAATTACATTGCCGGTTGCCAAATTGCATTATCTCTTATAGTTTCCGAGATATGGACTATCGATAATTAACACCTTAGGCTCTACTTCTAACTTGGGCCCAAATTGTAAAATGGTCTTACCTATTGGCGATTTCGTTCCAATTCACACTCCAAGTAATATTCGGCATGCTAATTACATTGCCGGTTGCCAAATTGCATTATCTCTTATAGTTTCCGAGATATGGACTATCGATAATTTACACCTTAGGCTCTACTTCTAACTTGGGCCCAATTTGTAAAATGGTCTTACCTATTGGCGATTTCGTTCCAATTCACACTCCAAGTAATATTCGGCATGCTAATTACATTGCTGGTTGCGAAATTGCATTATCTCTTATAGTTTCCGAGATATGGACTATCGATAATTTACACCTTAGGCTCTGCTTCTAACTTGGGCCCAAATTGTAAAATGGTCTTATCTATTGGCGATTTCGTTCCAATTCACATTCCAAGTAATATTCGGCATGCTAATTACATTGCCGGTTGCCAAATTGCATTATCTCTTATAGTTTCCGAGATATGGACTATCGATAATTTACACCTTAGGCTCTACTTCTAACTTGGGCCCAAATTGTAAAATGGTCTTATCTATTGGCGCTTTCGTTCCAATTCACATTCCAAGTAATATTCGGCATGCTAATTACATTGCCGGTTGCCAAATTGCATTATCTCTTATAGTTTCCGAGATATGGACTATCGATAATTTACACCTTAGGCTCTGCTTCTAACTTGGGCCCAAATTGTAAAATGGCCTTATCTATTGGCGATTTCGTTCCAATTCACATTCCAAGTAATATTCGGCATGCTAATTACATTGCCGGTTGCGAAATTGCATTATATCTTATAGTTTCCGAGATATGGACTATCAATAATTTACACCTTAGGCTCTGCTTCTAACTTGGGCCCAAATTGTAAAATGGCCTTATCTATTGGCGATTTCGTTCCAATTCACATTCCAAGTAATATTCGGCATGCTAATTACATTGCCGGTTGCCAAATTGCATTATCTCTTATATTTTCCGAGATATGGACTATCGATAATTTACACCTTAGGCCCTGCTTCTAACTTGGTCCCAAATTGTAAAATGGCCTTATCTATTGGCGATTTCGTTCCAATTCACATTCCAAGTAATATTCGGCATGCTAATTACATTGCCGGTTGCCAAATTGCATTATCTCTTATAGTTTCCGAGATATGGACTATCGATAATTTACACCTTAGGCTCTGCTTCTAACTTGGGCCCAAATTGTAAAATGGTCTTATCTATTGGCGATTTCGTTCCAATTCACATTCCAAGTAATATCCGGCATGCTAATTACATTGCCGGTTGCCAAATTGAATTATCTCTTATAGTTTCCGAGATATGGACTATCGATAATTTACACCTTAGGCTCTGCTTCTAACTTGGGCCCAAATTGTAAAATGGTCTTATCTATTGGCGATTTCGTTCCAATTCACATTCCAAGTAATATTCGGCATGCTAATTACATTGCCGGTTGCCAAATTGCATTATCTCTTATAGTTTCCGAGATATGGACTATCGATAATTTACATCTTAGGCTCTGCTTCTAACTTGGGCCCAAATTGTAAAATGGTCTTATCTATTGGCGATTTCGTTCCAATTCACATTCCAAGTAATATTCGGCATGCTAATTACATTGCCGGTTGCCAAATTGCATTATCTCTTATAGTTTATGAGATATGGACTATCGATAATTTACACCTTAGGCTCTGCTTCTAACTTGGGCCCAAATTGTAAAATGGTCTTATCTATTGGCGATTTCGTTCCAATTCACATTCCAAGTAATATCCGGCATGCTAATTACATTGCCGGTTGCCAAATTGAATTATCTCTTATAGTTTCCGAGATATGGACTATCGATAATTTACACCTTAGGCTCTGCTTCTAACTTGGGCCCAAATTGTAAAATGGTCTTATCTATTGGCGATTTCGTTCCAATTCACATTCCAAGTAATATTCGGCATGCTAATTACATTGCCGGTTGCCAAATTGCATTATCTCTTATAGTTTCCGAGATATGGACTATCGATAATTTACATCTTAGGCTCTGCTTCTAACTTGGGCCCAAATTGTAAAATGGTCTTATCTATTGGCGATTTCGTTCCAATTCACATTCCAAGTAATATTCGGCATGCTAATTACATTGCCGGTTGCCAAATTGCCTTATCTCTTATAGATTCCGAGATATGGACTATCGATAATTTACACCTTAGGCTCTGCTTCTAACTTGGGCCCAAATTGTAAAATGGTCTTATCTATTGGCGATTTCGTCCCAATTCACATTCCAAGTAATATTCGGCATGCTAATTACATTGCCGATTGCGAAATTGCATTATATCTTATAGTTTCCGAGATATGGACTATCAATAATTTACACCTTAGGCTCTGCTTCTAACTTGGGCCCAAATTGTAAAATGGCCTTATCTATTGGCGATTTCGTTCCAATTCACATTCCAAGTAATATTCGGCATGCTAATTACATTGCCGGTTGCCAAATTGCATTATCTCTTATAGTTTATGAGATATGGACTATCGATAATTTACACCTTAGGCTCTGCTTCTAACTTGGGCCCAAATTGTAAAATGGTCTTATCTATTGGCGATTTCGTTCCAATTCACATTCCAAGTAATATCCGGCATGCTAATTACATTGCCGGTTGCCAAATTGAATTATCTCTTATAGTTTCCGAGATATGGACTATCGATAATTTACACCTTAGGCTCTGCTTCTAACTTGGGCCCAAATTGTAAAATGGTCTTATCTATTGGCGATTTCGTTCCAATTCACATTCCAAGTAATATTCGGCATGCTAATTACATTGCCGGTTGCCAAATTGCATTATCTCTTATAGTTTCCGAGATATGGACTATCGATAATTTACATCTTAGGCTCTGCTTCTAACTTGGGCCCAAATTGTAAAATGGTCTTATCTATTGGCGATTTCGTTCCAATTCACATTCCAAGTAATATTCGGCATGCTAATTACATTGCCGGTTGCCAAATTGCCTTATCTCTTATAGATTCCGAGATATGGACTATCGATAATTTACACCTTAGGCTCTGCTTCTAACTTGGGCCCAAATTGTAAAATGGTCTTATCTATTGGCGATTTCGTCCCAATTCACATTCCAAGTAATATTCGGCATGCTAATTACATTGCCGATTGCGAAATTGCATTATCTCTTATAGTTTCCGAGATATGGACTATCAATAATTTACACCTTAGGCTCTGCTTCTAACTTGGGCCCAAATTGTAAAATGGCCTTATCTATTGGCGATTTCGTTCCAATTCACATTCCAAGTAATATTCGGCATGCTAATTACATTGCCGGTTGCCAAATTGCATTATCTCTTATAGTTTCCGAGATATGGACTATCGATAATTTACACCTTAGGCTCTGCTTCTAACTTGGTCCCAAATTGTAAAATGGTCTTATCTATTGGCGATTTCGTTCCAATTCACATTCCAAGTAATATTCGGCATGCTAATTACATTGCCGGTTGCCAAATTGCATTATCTCTTATAGTTTCCGAGATATGGACTATCGATAATTTACACCTTAGGCTCTGCTTCTAACTTGGGCCCAAATTGTAAAATGGTCTTATCTATTGGCGATTTCGTTCCAATTCACATTCCAAGTAATATTCGGCATGCTAATTACATTGCCGGTTGCCAAATTGCATTATCTCTTATAGATTCCGAGATATGGACTATCGATAATTTACACCTTAGGCTCTGCTTCTAACTTGGGCCCAAATTGTAAAATGGTCTTATCTATTGGCGATTTCGTTCCAATTCACATTCCAAGTAATATTCGGCATGCTAATTACATTGCCGGTTGCCAAATTGCATTATCTCTTATAGTTTCCGAGATATGGACTATCGATAATTTACACCTAGGGCTCTGCTTCTAACTCGGGCCCAAATTGTAAAATGGTCTTATCTATTGGCGATTTCGTTCCAATTCACACTCCAAGTAATATTCGGCATGCTAATTACATTGCCGGTTGCCAAATTGCATTATCTCTTATAGTTTCCGAGATATGGACTATCGATAATTTACACCTTAGGCTCTGCTTCTAACTTGGGCCCAAATTGTAAAATGGTCTTATCTATTGGCGATTTCGTCCCAATTCACATTCCAAGTGATATTCGGCATGCTAATTACATTGCCGGTTGCGAAATTGCATTAACTCTTATAGTTTCCGAGATATGGACTATCAATAATTTACACCTTAGGCTCTGCTTCTAACTTGGGCCCAAATTGTAAAATGGTCTTATCTATTGGCGATTTCGTTCCAATTCACATTCCAAGTAATTTTCGGCATGCTAATTACATTGCCGGTTGCCAAATTGCATTATCTCTTATAGTTTCCGAGATATGGACTATCGATAATTTACACCTTAGGCTCTGCTTCTAACTTGGGCCCAAATTGTAAAATGGTCTTATCTATTGGCGATTTCGTTCCAATTCACATTCCAAGTAATATTCGGCATGCTAATTACATTGCCGGTTGCCAAATTGCATTATCTCTTATAGTTTCCGAGATATGGACTATCGATAATTTACACCTTAGGCTCTGATTCTAACTTGGGCCCAAATACTAAAATGGTCTTATCTATTGGCGTTTTCTTTCCAATTCACATTCCAAGTAATATTCGGCATGCTAATTACACTGCCGGTTGCCAAATTGCATTATCTCTTATAGTTTCCGAGATATGGACTATCGATAATTTACACCTTAGGCTCTGCTTCTAACTTGGGCCCAAATTGTAAAATGGTCTTCTCTATTGGCGATTTCGTTCCAATTCACATTCCAAGTAATATTCGGCATGCTAATTACATTGCCGGTTGCCAAATTGCATTATCTCTTATAGTTTCCGAGATATGGACTATCGATAATTTACACCTTAGGCTCTGCTTCTAACTTGGGCCCAAATTGTAAAATGGTCTTCTCTATTGGCGATTTCGTTCCAATTCACATTCCAAGTAATATTCGGCATGCTAATTACATTGCCGGTTGCCAAATTGCATTATCTCTTATAGTTTCCGAGATATGGACTATCGATAATTTACACCTTAGGCTCTGCTTCTAACTTGGGCCCAAATTGTAAAATGGTCTTATCTATTGGCGATTTCGTTCCAATTCACATTCCAAGTAATATCCGGCATGCTAATTACATTGCCGGTTGCCAAATTGAATTATCTCTTATAGTTTCCGAGATATGGACTATCGATAATTTACACCTTAGGCTCTGCTTCTAACTTGGGCCCAAATTGTAAAATGGTCTTACCTATTGGCGATTTCGTTCCAATTCACATTCCAAGTAATATTCGGCATGCTAATTACATTGCCGGTTGCCAAATTGCATTATCTCTTATAGTTTCCGAGATATGGACTATCGATAATTTACACCTTAGGCTCTGCTTCTAACTTGGGCCCAAATTGTAAAATGGTCTTATCTATTGGCGATTTCGTCCCAATTCACATTCCAAGTAATATTCGGCATGCTAATTACATTGCCGGTTGCGAAATTGCATTATATCTTATAGTTTCCGAGATATGGACTATCAATAATTTACACCTTAGGCTCTGCTTCTAACTTGGGCCCAAATTGTAAAATGGCCTTATCTATTGGCTATTTCGTTCCAATTCACATTCCAAGTAATATTCGGCATGCTAATTACATTGCCGGTTGCCAAATTGCATTATCTCTTATAGTTTCCGAGATATGGACTATCGATAATTTACACCTTAGGCTCTGCTTCTAACTTGGTCCCAAATTGTAAAATGGTCTTATCTATTGGCGATTTCGTTCCAATTCACATTCCAAGTAATATTCGGCATGCTAATTACATTGCCGGTTGCCAAATTGCATTATCTCTTATAGTTTCCGAGATATGGACTATCGATAATTTACACCTTAGGCTCTGCTTCTAACTTGGGCCCAAATTGTAAAATGGTCTTATCTATTGGCGATTTCGTTCCAATTCACATTCCAAGTAATATCCGGCATGCTAATTACATTGCCGGTTGCCAAATTGAATTATCTCTTATAGTTTCCGAGATATGGACTATCGATAATTTACACCTTAGGCTCTGCTTCTAACTTGGGCCCAAATTGTAAAATGGTCTTACCTATTGGCGATTTCGTTCCAATTCACATTCCAAGTAATATTCGGCATGCTAATTACATTGCCGGTTGCCAAATTGCATTATCTCTTATAGTTTCCGAGATATGGACTATCGATAATTTACACCTTAGGCTCTGCTTCTAACTTGGGCCCAAATTGTAAAATGGTCTTATCTATTGGCGATTTCGTTCCAATTCACATTCCAAGTAATATTCGGCATGCTAATTACATTGCCGGTTGCCAAATTGCATTATCTCTTATAGTTTCCGAGATATGGACTATCGATAATTTACACCTAGGGCTCTGCTTCTAACTCGGGCCCAAATTGTAAAATGGTCTTATCTATTGGCGATTTCGTTCCAATTCACACTCCAAGTAATATTCGGCATGCTAATTACATTGCCGGTTGCCAAATTGCATTATCTCTTATAGTTTCCGAGATATGGACTATCGATAATTTACACCTTAGGCTCTGCTTCTAACTTGGGCCCAAATTGTAAAATGGTCTTATCTATTGGCGATTTCGTCCCAATTCACATTCCAAGTGATATTCGGCATGCTAATTACATTGCCGGTTGCGAAATTGCATTAACTCTTATAGTTTCCGAGATATGGACTATCAATAATTTACACCTTAGGCTCTGCTTCTAACTTGGGCCCAAATTGTAAAATGGTCTTATCTATTGGCGATTTCGTTCCAATTCACATTCCAAGTAATTTTCGGCATGCTAATTACATTGCCGGTTGCCAAATTGCATTATCTCTTATAGTTTCCGAGATATGGACTATCGATAATTTACACCTTAGGCTCTGCTTCTAACTTGGGCCCAAATTGTAAAATGGTCTTATCTATTGGCGATTTCGTTCCAATTCACATTCCAAGTAATATTCGGCATGCTAATTACATTGCCGGTTGCCAAATTGCATTATCTCTTATAGTTTCCGAGATATGGACTATCGATAATTTACACCTTAGGCTCTGATTCTAACTTGGGCCCAAATACTAAAATGGTCTTATCTATTGGCGTTTTCTTTCCAATTCACATTCCAAGTAATATTCGGCATGCTAATTACACTGCCGGTTGCCAAATTGCATTATCTCTTATAGTTTCCGAGATATGGACTATCGATAATTTACACCTTAGGCTCTGCTTCTAACTTGGGCCCAAATTGTAAAATGGCCTTCTCTATTGGCGATTTCGTTCCAATTCACATTCCAAGTAATATTCGGCATGCTAATTACATTGCCGGTTGCCAAATTGCATTATCTCTTATAGTTTCCGAGATATGGACTATCGATAATTTACACCTTAGGCTCTGCTTCTAACTTGGGCCCAAATTGTAAAATGGTCTTCTCTATTGGCGATTTCGTTCCAATTCACATTCCAAGTAATATTCGGCATGCTAATTACATTGCCGGTTGCCAAATTGCATTATCTCTTATAGTTTCCGAGATATGGACTATCGATAATTTACACCTTAGGCTCTGCTTCTAACTTGGGCCCAAATTGTAAAATGGTCTTATCTATTGGCGATTTCGTTCCAATTCACATTCCAAGTAATATCCGGCATGCTAATTACATTGCCGGTTGCCAAATTGAATTATCTCTTATAGTTTCCGAGATATGGACTATCGATAATTTACACCTTAGGCTCTGCTTCTAACTTGGGCCCAAATTGTAAAATGGTCTTACCTATTGGCGATTTCGTTCCAATTCACATTCCAAGTAATATTCGGCATGCTAATTACATTGCCGGTTGCCAAATTGCATTATCTCTTATAGTTTCCGAGATATGGACTATCGATAATTTACACCTTAGGCTCTGCTTCTAACTTGGGCCCAAATTGTAAAATGGTCTTATCTATTGGCGATTTCGTCCCAATTCACATTCCAAGTAATATTCGGCATGCTAATTACATTGCCGGTTGCGAAATTGCATTATATCTTATAGTTTCCGAGATATGGACTATCAATAATTTACACCTTAGGCTCTGCTTCTAACTTGGGCCCAAATTGTAAAATGGCCTTATCTATTGGCTATTTCGTTCCAATTCACATTCCAAGTAATATTCGGCATGCTAATTACATTGCCGGTTGCCAAATTGCATTATCTCTTATAGTTTCCGAGATATGGACTATCGATAATTTACACCTTAGGCTCTGCTTCTAACTTGGTCCCAAATTGTAAAATGGACTTATCTATTGGCGATTTCGTTCCAATTCACATTCCAAGTAATATTCGGCATGCTAATTACATTGCCGGTTGCCAAATTGCATTATCTCTTATAGTTTCCGAGATATGGACTATCGATAATTTACACCTTAGGCTCTGCTTCTAACTTGGGCCCAAATTGTAAAATGGTCTTATCTATTGGCGATTTCGTTCCAATTCACATTCCAAGTAATATTCGGCATGCTAATTACATTGCCGGTTGCCAAATTGCATTATCTCTCATAGTTTCCGAGATATGGACTATCGATAATTTACACCTTAGGCTCTGCTTCTAACTTGGGCCCAAATTGTAAAATGGTCTTATCTATTGGCGATTTCGTTCCAATTCACATTCCAAGTAATATCCGGCATGCTAATTACATTGCCGGTTGCCAAATTGCATTATCTCTTATAGTTTCCGAGATATGTACTATCGATAATTTACACCTTAGGCTCTGCTTCTAACTTGGGCCCAAATTGTAAAATGGTCTTATCTATTGGCGATTTCGTCCCAATTCACATTCCAAGTAATATTCGGCATGCTAATTACATTGCCGGTTGCGAAATTGCATTATCTCTTATAGTTTCCGAGATATGGACTATCGATAATTTACACCTTAGGCTCTGCTTCTAACTTGGGCCCAAATTGTAAAATGGTCTTATCTATTGGCGATTTCGTCCCAATTCACATTCCAAGTAATATTCGGCATGCTAATTACATTGCCGGTTGCGAAATTGCATTATATCTTATAGTTTCCGAGATATGGACTATCAATAATTTACACCTTAGGCTCTGCTTCTAACTTGGGCCCAAATTGTAAAATGGCCTTATCTATTGGCGATTTCGTTCCAATTCACATTCCAAGTAATATTCGGCATGCTAATTACATTGCCGGTTGCCAAATTGCATTATCTCTTATAGTTTCCGAGATATGGACTATCGATAATTTACACTTTAGGCTCTGCTTCTAACTTGGTCCCAAATTGTAAAATGGTCTTATCTATTGGCGATTTCGTTCCAATTCACATTCCAAGTAATATTCGGCATGCTAATTACATTGCCGGTTGCCAAATTGCATTATCTCTTATAGTTTCCGAGATATGGACTATCGATAATTTACACCTTAGGCTCTGCTTCTAACTTGGGCCCAAATTGTAAAATGGTCTTATCTATTGGCGATTTCGTTCCAATTCACATTCCAAGTAATATTCGGCATGCTAATTACATTGCCGGTTGCCAAATTGCATTATCTCTTATAGTTTCCGAGATATGGACTATCGATAATTTACACCTTAGGCTCTGCTTCTAACTCGGGCCCAAATTGTAAAATGGTCTTATCTATTGGCGATTTCGTTCCAATTCACATTCCAAGTAATATTCGGCATGCTAATTACATTGCCGGTTGCCAAATTGCATTATCTCTTATAGTTTCCGAGATATGGACTATCGATAATTTACACCTTAAGCTCTGCTTCTAACTTGGGCCCAAATTGTAAAATGGTCTTATCTATTGGCGATTTCGTTCCAATTCACATTCCAAGTAATATTCGGCATGCTAATTACATTGCCGGTTGCCAAATTGCATTATCTCTTATAGTTTCCGAGATATGGACTATCGATAATTTACACCTTAGGCTCTGCTTCTAACTTGGGCCCAAATTGTAAAATGGTCTTATCTATTGGCGATTTCGTTCCAATTCACATTCCAAGTAATATCCGGCATGCTAATTACATTGCCGGTTGCCAAATTGAATTATCTCTTATAGTTTCCGAGATATGGACTATCGATAATTTACACCTTAGGCTCTGCTTCTAACTTGGGCTCAAATTGTAAAATGGTCTTACCTATTGGCGATTTCGTTCCAATTCACATTCCAAGTAATATTCGGCATGCTAATTACATTGCCGGTTGCCAAATTGCATTATCTCTAATAGTTTCCGAGATATGGACTATCGATAATTTACACCTTAGGCTCTGCTTCTAACTTGGGCCCAAATTGTAAAATGGTCTTATCTATTGGCGATTTCGTTCCAATTCACATTCCAAGTAATATTCGGCATGCTAATTACATTGCCGGTTGCCAAATTGCATTATCTCTTATAGTTTCCGAGATATGGACTATCGATAATTTACATCTTAGGCTCTGCTTCTAACTTGGGCCCAAATTGTAAAATGGTCTTATCTATTGGCGATTTCGTTCCAATTCACATTCCAAGTAATATTCGGCATGCTAATTACATTGCCGGTTGCCAAATTGCATTATCTCTTATAGTTTCCGAGATATGGACTATCGATAATTTACACCTTAGGCTCTGCTTCTAACTTGGGCCCAAATTGTAAAATGGTCTTATCTATTGGCGATTTAGTTCCAATTCACATTCCAAGTAGTATTCGGCATGCTAATTACATTGCCGGTTGCCAGATTGCATTATCTCTTATAGTTTCCGAGATATGGACTATCGATAATTTACACCTTAGGCTCTGCTTCTAACTTGGGCCCAAATTGTAAAATGGTCTTATCTATTGGCGATTTCGTTCCAATTCACATTCCAAGTAATATTCGGCATGCTAATTACATTGCCGGTTGCCAAATTGCATTATCTCTTATAGTTTCCGAGATATGGACTATCGATAATTTACACCTTAGGCTCTGCTTCTAACTTGGGCCCAAATTGTAAAATGGTCTTATCTATTGGCGATTTCGTTCCAATTCACATTCCAAGTAATATTCGGCATGCTAATTACATTGCCGGTTGCCAAATTGCATTATCTCTTATAGTTTCCGAGATATGGACTATCGATAATTTACACCTTAGGCTCTGCTTCTAACTTGGGCCCAAATTGTAAAATGGTCTTATCTATTGGCGATTTCGTTCCAATTCACATTCCAAGTAATATTCGGCATGCTAATTACATTGCCGGTTGCCAAATTGCATTATCTCTTATAGTTTACGAGATATGGACTATCGATAATTTACACCTTAGGCTCTGCTTCTAACTTGGGCCCAAATTGTAAAATGGTCTTATCTATTGGCGATTTCGTTCCAATTCACATTCCAAGTAATATTCGGCATGCTAATTACATTGCCGGTTGCCAAATTGCATTATCTCTTATAGTTTCCGAGATATGGACTATCGATAATTTACACCTTAAGCTCTGCTTCTAACTTGGGCCCAAATTGTAAAATGGTCTTATCTATTTGCTATTTCGTTCCAATTCACATTCCAAGTAATATTCGGCATGCTAATTACATTGCCGGTTGCCAAATTGCATTATCTCTTATAGTTTCCGAGATATGGACTATCGATAATTTACACCTTAGGCTCTGCTTCTAACTTGGGCCCAAATTGTAAAATGGTCTTATCTATTGGCGATTTCGTTCCAATTCACATTCCAAGTAATATTCGGCATGCTAATTACATTGCCGGTTGCCAAATTGCATTATCTCTTATAGTTTCCGAGATATGGACTATCGATAATTTACACCTTAGGCTCTGCTTCTAACTTGGGCCCAAATTGTAAAATGGTCTTATCTATTGGCGATTTCGTTCCAATTCACATTCCAAGTAATATCCGGCATGCTAATTACATTGCCGGTTGCCAAATTGCATTATCTCTTATAGTTTCCGAGATATGTACTATCGATAATTTACACCTTAGGCTCTGCTTCTAACTTGGGCCCAAATTGTAAAATGGTCTTATCTATTGGCGATTTCGTCCCAATTCACATTCCAAGTAATATTCGGCATGCTAATTACATTGCCGGTTGCGAAATTGCATTATCTCTTATAGTTTCCGAGATATGGACTATCGATAATTTACACCTTAGGCTCTGCTTCTAACTTGGGCCCAAATTGTAAAATGATCTTATCTATTGGCGATTTCGTCCCAATTCACATTCCAAGTAATATTCGGCATGCTAATTACATTGCCGGTTGCGAAATTGCATTATATCTTATAGTTTCCGAGATATGGACTATCAATAATTTACACCTTAGGCTCTGCTTCTAACTTGGGCCCAAATTGTAAAATGGCCTTATCTATTGGCGATTTCGTTCCAATTCACATTCCAAGTAATATACGGCATGCTAATTACATTGCCGGTTGCCAAATTGCATTATCTCTTATAGTTTCCGAGATATGGACTATCGATAATTTACACTTTAGGCTCTGCTTCTAACTTGGTCCCAAATTGTAAAATGGTCTTATCTATTGGCGATTTCGTTCCAATTCACATTCCAAGTAATATTCGGCATGCTAATTACATTGCCGGTTGCCAAATTGCATTATCTCTTATAGTTTCCGAGATATGGACTATCGATAATTTACACCTTAGGCTCTGCTTCTAACTTGGGCCCAAATTGTAAAATGGTCTTATCTATTGGCGATTTCGTTCCAATTCACATTCCAAGTAATATTCGGCATGCTAATTACATTGCCGGTTGCCAAATTGCATTATCTCTTATAGTTTCCGAGATATGGACTATCGATAATTTACACCTTAGGCTCTGCTTCTAACTCGGGCCCAAATTGTAAAATGGTCTTATCTATTGGCGATTTCGTTCCAATTCACATTCCAAGTAATATTCGGCATGCCAATTACATTGCCGGTTGCCAAATTGCATTATCTCTTATAGTTTCCGAGATATGGACTATCGATAATTTACACCTTAGGCTCTGCTTCTAACTTGGGCCCAAATTGTAAAATGGTCTTATCTATTGGCGATTTCGTTCCAATTCACATTCCAAGTAATATCCGGCATGCTAATTACATTGCCGGTTGCCAAATTGAATTATCTCTTATAGTTTCCGAGATATGGACTATCGATAATTTACACCTTAGGCTCTGCTTCTAACTTGGGCTCAAATTGTAAAATGGTCTTACCTATTGGCGATTTCGTTCCAATTCACATTCCAAGTAATATTCGGCATGCTAATTACATTGCCGGTTGCCAAATTGCATTATCTCTAATAGTTTCCGAGATATGGACTATCGATAATTTACACCTTAGGCTCTGCTTCTAACTTGGGCCCAAATTGTAAAATGGTCTTATCTATTGGCGATTTCGTTCCAATTCACATTCCAAGTAATATTCGGCATGCTAATTACATTGCCGGTTGCCAAATTGCATTATCTCTTATAGTTTCCGAGATATGGACTATCGATAATTTACATCTTAGGCTCTGCTTCTAACTTGGGCCCAAATTGTAAAATGGTCTTATCTATTGGCGATTTCGTTCCAATTCACATTCCAAGTAATATTCGGCATGCTAATTACATTGCCGGTTGCCAAATTGCATTATCTCTTATAGTTTCCGAGATATGGACTATCGATAATTTACACCTTAGGCTCTGCTTCTAACTTGGGCCCAAATTGTAAAATGGTCTTATCTATTGGCGATTTAGTTCCAATTCACATTCCAAGTAGTATTCGGCATGCTAATTACATTGCCGGTTGCCAGATTGCATTATCTCTTATAGTTTCCGAGATATGGACTATCGATAATTTACACCTTAGGCTCTGCTTCTAACTTGGGCCCAAATTGTAAAATGGTCTTATCTATTGGCGATTTCGTTCCAATTCACATTCCAAGTAATATTCGGCATGCTAATTACATTGCCGGTTGCCAAATTGCATTATCTCTTATAGTTTCCGAGATATGGACTATCGATAATTTACACCTTAGGCTCTGCTTCTAACTTGGGCCCAAATTGTAAAATGGTCTTATCTATTGGCGATTTCGTTCCAATTCACATTCCAAGTAATATTCGGCATGCTAATTACATTGCCGGTTGCCAAATTGCATTATCTCTTATAGTTTCCGAGATATGGACTATCGATAATTTACACCTTAGGCTCTGCTTCTAACTTGGGCCCAAATTGTAAAATGGTCTTATCTATTGGCGATTTCGTTCCAATTCACATTCCAAGTAATATTCGGCATGCTAATTACATTGCCGGTTGCCAAATTGCATTATCTCTTATAGTTTCCGAGATATGGACTATCGATAATTTACACCTTAGGCTCTGCTTCTAACTTGGGCCCAAATTGTAAAATGGTCTTATCTATTGGCGATTTCGTTCCAATTCACATTCCAAGTAATATTCGGCATGCTAATTACATTGCCGGTTGCCAAATTGCATTATCTCTTATAGTTTCCGAGATATGGACTATCGATAATTTACACCTTAAGCTCTGCTTCTAACTTGGGCCCAAATTGTAAAATGGTCTTATCTATTTGCTATTTCGTTCCAATTCACATTCCAAGTAATATTCGGCATGCTAATTACATTGCCGGTTGCCAAATTGCATTATCTCTTATAGTTTCCGAGATATGGACTATCGATAATTTACACCTTAGGCTCTGCTTCTAACTTGGGCCCAAATTGTAAAATGGTCTTATCTATTGGCGATTTCGTTCCAATTCACATTCCAAGTAATATTCGACATGCTAATTACATTGCCGGTTGCCAAATTGCATTATCTCTTATAGTTTCCGAGATATGGACTATCGATAATTTACACCTTAGGCTCTGCTTCTAACTTGGGCCCAAATTGTAAAATGGTCTTATCTATTGGCGATTTCGTTCCAATTCACATTCCAAGTAATATTCGGCATGCTAATTACATTGCCGGTTGCCAAATTGCATTATCTCTTATAGTTTCCGAGATATGGACTATCGATAATTTACACCTTAGGCTCTGCTTCTAACTTGGGCCCAAATTGTAAAATGGTCTTATCTATTGGCGATTTCGTTCCAATTCACATTCCAATTAATATTCGGCATGCTAATTACATTGCCGGTTGCCAAATTGCATTATCTCTTATAGTTTCCGAGATATGGACTATCGATAATTTACACCTTAGGCTCTGCTTCTAACTTGGGCCCAAATTGTAAAATGGCCTTATATATTGGCGATTTCGTTCCAATTCACATTCCAAGTAATATTCGGCATGCTAATTACATTGCCGGTTGCCAAATTGCATTATCTCTTATAGTTTCCGAGATATGGACTATCGATAATTTACACCTTAGGCTCTACTTCTAACTTGGGCCCAAATTGTAAAATGGTCTTACCTATTGGCGATTTCGTTCCAATTCACACTCCAAGTAATATTCGGCATGCTAATTACATTGCCGGTTGCGAAATTGCATTATCTCTTATAGTTTCCGAGATATGGACTATCAATAATTTACACCTTAGGCTCTGCTTCTAACTTGGGCCCAAATTGTAAAATGGTCTTATCTATTGGCGATTTCGTTCCAATTCACATTCCAAGTAATATTCGGCATGCTAATTACATTGCCGGTTGCCAAATTGCATTATCTCTTATAGTTTCCGAGATATGGACTCTCGATAATTTACACCTTAGGCTCTGCTTCTAACATGGGCCCAAACTGTAAAATGGTCTTATCTATTGGCGATTTCGTTCCAATTCACAATCCAAGTAATATTCGGCATGCTAATTACATTGCCGGTTGCCAAATTGCATTATCTCTTATAGTTTCCGAGATATGGACTATCGATAATTTACACCTTAGGCTCTGCTTCTAACTTGGGCCCAAATTGTAAAATGGTCTTATATATTGGCGATTTCGTCCCAATTCACATTCCAAGTGATATTCGGCATGCTAATTACATTGCCGATTGCGAAATTGCATTATCTCTTATAGTTTCCGAGATATGGACTGTCAATAATTTACACCTTAGGCTCTGCTTCTAACTTGGGCCCAAATTGTAAAATGGTCTTATCTATTGGCGATTTCGTTCCAATTCACATTCCAAGTAATATTCGGCATGCTAATTACATTGCCGGTTGCCAAATTGCATTATCTCTTATAGTTTCCGAGATATGGACTATCGATAATTTACACCTTAGGCTCTGCTTCTAACTTGGGCCCAAATTGTAAAATGGTCTTATCTATTGGCGATTTCGTTCCAATTCACATTCCAAGTAATACTCGGCATGCTAATTACATTGCCGGTTGCCAAATTGCATTATCTCTTATAGTTTCCGAGATATGGACTATCGATAATTTACACCTTAGGCTCTGCTTCTAACTTGGGCCCAAATTGTAAAATGGTCTTATCTATTGGCGATTTCGTTCCAATTCACATTCCAAGTAATATTCGGCATGCTAATTACATTGCCGGTTACCAAATTGCATTATCTCTTATAGTTTCCGAGATATGGACTATCGATAATTTACACCTTAGGCTCTGCTTCTAACTTGGGCCCAAATTGTAAAATGGTCTTATCTATTGGCGATTTCGTTCCAATTCACATTCCAAGTAATATTCGGCATGCTAATTACATTGCCGGTTGCCAAATTGCATTATCTCTTATAGTTTCCGAGATATGGACTATCGATAATTTACACCTTAGGCTCTGCTTCTAACTTGGGCCCAAATTGTAAAATGGTCTTATCTATTGGCGATTTCGTCCCAATTCACATTCCAAGTGATATTCGGCATGCTAATTACATTGCCGGTTGCGAAATTGCATTAACTCTTATAGTTTCCGAGATATGGACTATCAATAATTTACACCTTAGGCTCTGCTTCTAACTTGGGCCCAAATTGTAAAATGGTCTTATCTATTGGCGATTTCGTTCCAATTCACATTCCAAGTAATTTTCGGCATGCTAATTACATTGCCGGTTGCCAAATTGCATTATCTCTTATAGTTTCCGAGATATGGACTATCGATAATTTACACCTTAGGCTCTGCTTCTAACTTGGGCCCAAATTGTAAAATGGTCTTATCTATTGGCGATTTCGTTCCAATTCACATTCCAAGTAATATTCGGCATGCTAATTACATTGCCGGTTGCCAAATTGCATTATCTCTTATAGTTTCCGAGATATGGACTATCGATAATTTACACCTTAGGCTCTGATTCTAACTTGGGCCCAAATACTAAAATGGTCTTATCTATTGGCGTTTTCTTTCCAATTCACATTCCAAGTAATATTCGGCATGCTAATTACACTGCCGGTTGCCAAATTGCATTATCTCTTATAGTTTCCGAGATATGGACTATCGATAATTTACACCTTAGGCTCTGCTTCTAACTTGGGCCCAAATTGTAAAATGGTCTTCTCTATTGGCGATTTCGTTCCAATTCACATTCCAAGTAATATTCGGCATGCTAATTACATTGCCGGTTGCCAAATTGCATTATCTCTTATAGTTTCCGAGATATGGACTATCGATAATTTACACCTTAGGCTCTGCTTCTAACTTGGGCCCAAATTGTAAAATGGTCTTCTCTATTGGCGATTTCGTTCCAATTCACATTCCAAGTAATATTCGGCATGCTAATTACATTGCCGGTTGCCAAATTGCATTATCTCTTATAGTTTCCGAGATATGGACTATCGATAATTTACACCTTAGGCTCTGCTTCTAACTTGGGCCCAAATTGTAAAATGGTCTTATCTATTGGCGATTTCGTTCCAATTCACATTCCAAGTAATATCCGGCATGCTAATTACATTGCCGGTTGCCAAATTGAATTATCTCTTATAGTTTCCGAGATATGGACTATCGATAATTTACACCTTAGGCTCTGCTTCTAACTTGGGCCCAAATTGTAAAATGGTCTTACCTATTGGCGATTTCGTTCCAATTCACATTCCAAGTAATATTCGGCATGCTAATTACATTGCCGGTTGCCAAATTGCATTATCTCTTATAGTTTCCGAGATATGGACTATCGATAATTTACACCTTAGGCTCTGCTTCTAACTTGGGCCCAAATTGTAAAATGGTCTTATCTATTGGCGATTTCGTCCCAATTCACATTCCAAGTAATATTCGGCATGCTAATTACATTGCCGGTTGCGAAATTGCATTATATCTTATAGTTTCCGAGATATGGACTATCAATAATTTACACCTTAGGCTCTGCTTCTAACTTGGGCCCAAATTGTAAAATGGCCTTATCTATTGGCTATTTCGTTCCAATTCACATTCCAAGTAATATTCGGCATGCTAATTACATTGCCGGTTGCCAAATTGCATTATCTCTTATAGTTTCCGAGATATGGACTATCGATAATTTACACCTTAGGCTCTGCTTCTAACTTGGTCCCAAATTGTAAAATGGTCTTATCTATTGGCGATTTCGTTCCAATTCACATTCCAAGTAATATTCGGCATGCTAATTACATTGCCGGTTGCCAAATTGCATTATCTCTTATAGTTTCCGAGATATGGACTATCGATAATTTACACCTTAGGCTCTGCTTCTAACTTGGGCCCAAATTGTAAAATGGTCTTATCTATTGGCGATTTCGTTCCAATTCACATTCCAAGTAATATTCGGCATGCTAATTACATTGCCGGTTGCCAAATTGCATTATCTCTTATAGTTTCCGAGATATGGACTATCGATAATTTACACCTTAGGCTCTGCTTCTAACTTGGGCCCAAATTGTAAAATGGTCTTATCTATTGGCGATTTAGTTCCAATTCACATTCCAAGTAGTATTCGGCATGCTAATTACATTGCCGGTTGCCAGATTGCATTATCTCTTATAGTTTCCGAGATATGGACTATCGATAATTTACACCTTAGGCTCTGCTTCTAACTTGGGCCCAAATTGTAAAATGGTCTTATCTATTGGCGATTTCGTTCCAATTCACATTCCAAGTAATATTCGGCATGCTAATTACATTGCCGGTTGCCAAATTGCATTATCTCTTATAGTTTCCGAGATATGGACTATCGATAATTTACACCTTAGGCTCTGCTTCTAACTTGGGCCCAAATTGTAAAATGGTCTTATCTATTGGCGATTTCGTTCCAATTCACATTCCAAGTAATATTCGGCATGCTAATTACATTGCCGGTTGCCAAATTGCATTATCTCTTATAGTTTCCGAGATATGGACTATCGATAATTTACACCTTAGGCTCTGCTTCTAACTTGGGCCCAAATTGTAAAATGGTCTTTTCTATTGGCGATTTCGTTCCAATTCACATTCCAAGTAATATTCGGCATGCTAATTACATTGCCGGTTGCCAAATTGCATTATCTCTTATAGTTTCCGAGATATGGACTATCGATAATTTACACCTTAGGCTCTGCTTCTAACTTGGGCCCAAATTGTAAAATGGTCTTATCTATTGGCGATTTCGTTCCAATTCACATTCCAAGTAATATTCGGCATGCTAATTACATTGCCGGTTGCCAAATTGCATTATCTCTTATAGTTTCCGAGATATGGACTATCGATAATTTACACCTTAAGCTCTGCTTCTAACTTGGGCCCAAATTGTAAAATGGTCTTATCTATTTGCTATTTCGTTCCAATTCACATTCCAAGTAATATTCGGCATGCTAATTACATTGCCGGTTGCCAAATTGCATTATCTCTTATAGTTTCCGAGATATGGACTATCGATAATTTACACCTTAGGCTCTGCTTCTAACTTGGGCCCAAATTGTAAAATGGTCTTATCTATTGGCGATTTCGTTCCAATTCACATTCCAAGTAATATTCGACATGCTAATTACATTGCCGGTTGCCAAATTGCATTATCTCTTATAGTTTCCGAGATATGGACTATCGATAATTTACACCTTAGGCTCTGCTTCTAACTTGGGCCCAAATTGTAAAATGGTCTTATCTATTGGCGATTTCGTTCCAATTCACATTCCAAGTAATATTCGGCATGCTAATTACATTGCCGGTTGCCAAATTGCAGTATCTCTTATAGTTTCCGAGATATGGACTATCGATAATTTACACCTTAGGCTCTGCTTCTAACTTGGGCCCAAATTGTAAAATGGTCTTATCTATTGGCGATTTCGTTCCAATTCACATTCCAATTAATATTCGGCATGCTAATTACATTGCCGGTTGCCAAATTGCATTATCTCTTATAGTTTCCGAGATATGGACTATCGATAATTTACACCTTAGGCTCTGCTTCTAACTTGGGCCCAAATTGTAAAATGGCCTTATATATTGGCGATTTCGTTCCAATTCACATTCCAAGTAATATTCGGCATGCTAATTACATTGCCGGTTGCCAAATTGCATTATCTCTTATAGTTTCCGAGATATGGACTATCGATAATTTACACCTTAGGCTCTACTTCTAACTTGGGCCCAAATTGTAAAATGGTCTTACCTATTGGCGATTTCGTTCCAATTCACACTCCAAGTAATATTCGGCATGCTAATTACATTGCCGGTTGCGAAATTGCATTATCTCTTATAGTTTCCGAGATATGGACTATCAATAATTTACACCTTAGGCTCTGCTTCTAACTTGGGCCCAAATTGTAAAATGGTCTTATCTATTGGCGATTTCGTTCCAATTCACATTCCAAGTAATATTCGGCATGCTAATTACATTGCCGGTTGCCAAATTGCATTATCTCTTATAGTTTCCGAGATATGGACTCTCGATAATTTACACCTTAGGCTCTGCTTCTAACATGGGCCCAAACTGTAAAATGGTCTTATCTATTGGCGATTTCGTTCCAATTCACAATCCAAGTAATATTCGGCATGCTAATTACATTGCCGGTTGCCAAATTGCATTATCTCTTATAGTTTCCGAGATATGGACTATCGATAATTTACACCTTAGGCTCTGCTTCTAACTTGGGCCCAAATTGTAAAATGGTCTTATATATTGGCGATTTCGTCCCAATTCACATTCCAAGTGATATTCGGCATGCTAATTACATTGCCGATTGCGAAATTGCATTATCTCTTATAGTTTCCGAGATATGGACTGTCAATAATTTACACCTTAGGCTCTGCTTCTAACTTGGGCCCAAATTGTAAAATGGTCTTATCTATTGGCGATTTCGTTCCAATTCACATTCCAAGTAATATTCGGCATGCTAATTACATTGCCGGTTGCCAAATTGCATTATCTCTTATAGTTTCCGAGATATGGACTATCGATAATTTACACCTTAGGCTCTGCTTCTAACTTGGGCCCAAATTGTAAAATGGTCTTATCTATTGGCGATTTCGTTCCAATTCACATTCCAAGTAATACTCGGCATGCTAATTACATTGCCGGTTGCCAAATTGCATTATCTCTTATAGTTTCCGAGATATGGACTATCGATAATTTACACCTTAGGCTCTGCTTCTAACTTGGGCCCAAATTGTAAAATGGTCTTATCTATTGGCGATTTCGTTCCAATTCACATTCCAAGTAATATTCGGCATGCTAATTACATTGCCGGTTACCAAATTGCATTATCTCTTATAGTTTCCGAGATATGGACTATCGATAATTTACACCTTAGGCTCTGCTTCTAACTTGGGCCCAAATTGTAAAATGGTCTTATCTATTGGCGATTTCGTTCCAATTCACATTCCAAGTAATATTCGGCATGCTAATTACATTGCCGGTTGCCAAATTGCATTATCTCTTATAGTTTCCGAGATATGGACTATCGATAATTTACACCTTAGGCTCTGCTTCTAACTTGGGCCCAAATTGTAAAATGGTCTTATCTATTGGCGATTTCGTCCCAATTCACATTCCAAGTGATATTCGGCATGCTAATTACATTGCCGGTTGCGAAATTGCATTAACTCTTATAGTTTCCGAGATATGGACTATCAATAATTTACACCTTAGGCTCTGCTTCTAACTTGGGCCCAAATTGTAAAATGGTCTTATCTATTGGCGATTTCGTTCCAATTCACATTCCAAGTAATTTTCGGCATGCTAATTACATTGCCGGTTGCCAAATTGCATTATCTCTTATAGTTTCCGAGATATGGACTATCGATAATTTACACCTTAGGCTCTGCTTCTAACTTGGGCCCAAATTGTAAAATGGTCTTATCTATTGGCGATTTCGTTCCAATTCACATTCCAAGTAATATTCGGCATGCTAATTACATTGCCGGTTGCCAAATTGCATTATCTCTTATAGTTTCCGAGATATGGACTATCGATAATTTACACCTTAGGCTCTGATTCTAACTTGGGCCCAAATACTAAAATGGTCTTATCTATTGGCGTTTTCTTTCCAATTCACATTCCAAGTAATATTCGGCATGCTAATTACACTGCCGGTTGCCAAATTGCATTATCTCTTATAGTTTCCGAGATATGGACTATCGATAATTTACACCTTAGGCTCTGCTTCTAACTTGGGCCCAAATTGTAAAATGGTCTTCTCTATTGGCGATTTCGTTCCAATTCACATTCCAAGTAATATTCGGCATGCTAATTACATTGCCGGTTGCCAAATTGCATTATCTCTTATAGTTTCCGAGATATGGACTATCGATAATTTACACCTTAGGCTCTGCTTCTAACTTGGCCCCAAATTGTAAAATGGTCTTCTCTATTGGCGATTTCGTTCCAATTCACATTCCAAGTAATATTCGGCATGCTAATTACATTGCCGGTTGCCAAATTGCATTATCTCTTATAGTTTCCGAGATATGGACTATCGATAATTTACACCTTAGGCTCTGCTTCTAACTTGGGCCCAAATTGTAAAATGGTCTTATCTATTGGCGATTTCGTTCCAATTCACATTCCAAGTAATATCCGGCATGCTAATTACATTGCCGGTTGCCAAATTGAATTATCTCTTATAGTTTCCGAGATATGGACTATCGATAATTTACACCTTAGGCTCTGCTTCTAACTTGGGCCCAAATTGTAAAATGGTCTTACCTATTGGCGATTTCGTTCCAATTCACATTCCAAGTAATATTCGGCATGCTAATTACATTGCCGGTTGCCAAATTGCATTATCTCTTATAGTTTCCGAGATATGGACTATCGATAATTTACACCTTAGGCTCTGCTTCTAACTTGGGCCCAAATTGTAAAATGGTCTTATCTATTGGCGATTTCGTCCCAATTCACATTCCAAGTAATATTCGGCATGCTAATTACATTGCCGGTTGCGAAATTGCATTATATCTTATAGTTTCCGAGATATGGACTATCAATAATTTACACCTTAGGCTCTGCTTCTAACTTGGGCCCATATTGTAAAATGGCCTTATCTATTGGCTATTTCGTTCCAATTCACATTCCAAGTAATATTCGGCATGCTAATTACATTGCCGGTTGCCAAATTGCATTATCTCTTATAGTTTCCGAGATATGGACTATCGATAATTTACACCTTAGGCTCTGCTTCTAACTTGGTCCCAAATTGTAAAATGGTCTTATCTATCGGCGATTTCGTTCCAATTCACATTCCAAGTAATATTCGGCATGCTAATTACATTGCCGGTTGCCAAATTGCATTATCTCTTATAGTTTCCGAGATATGGACTATCGATAATTTACACCTTAGGCTCTGCTTCTAACTTGGGCCCAAATTGTAAAATGGTCTTATCTATTGGCGATTTCGTTCCAATTCACATTCCAAGTAATATTCGGCATGCTAATTACATTGCCGGTTGCCAAATTGCATTATCTCTTATAGTTTCCGAGATATGGACTATCGATAATTTACACCTTAGGCTCTGCTTCTAACTTGGGCCCAAATTGTAAAATGGTCTTATCTATTGGCGATTTCGTTCCAATTCACATTCCAAGTAATATCCGGCATGCTAATTACATTGCCGGTTGCCAAATTGCATTATCTCTTATAGTTTCCGAGATATGTACTATCGATAATTTACACCTTAGGCTCTGCTTCTAACTTGGGCCCAAATTGTAAAATGGTCTTATCTATTGGCGATTTCGTCCCAATTCACATTCCAAGTAATATTCGGCATGCTAATTACATTGCCGGTTGCGAAATTGCATTATCTCTTATAGTTTCCGAGATATGGACTATCGATAATTTACACCTTAGGCTCTGCTTCTAACTTGGGCCCAAATTGTAAAATGGTCTTATCTATTGGCGATTTCGTCCCAATTCACATTCCAAGTAATATTCGGCATGCTAATTACATTGCCGGTTGCGAAATTGCATTATATCTTATAGTTTCCGAGATATGGACTATCAATAATTTACACCTTAGGCTCTGCTTCTAACTTGGGCCCAAATTGTAAAATGGCCTTATATATTGGCGATTTCGTTCCAATTCACATTCCAAGTAATATTCGGCATGCTAATTACATTGCCGGTTGCCAAATTGCATTATCTCTTATAGTTTCCGAGATATGGACTATCGATAATTTACACCTTAGGCTCTGCTTCTAACTTGGTCCCAAATTGTAAAATGGTCTTATCTATTGGCGATTTCGTTCCAATTCACATTCCAAGTAATATTCGGCATGCTAATTACATTGCCGGTTGCCAAATTGCATTATCTCTTATAGTTTCCGAGATATGGACTATCGATAATTTACACCTTAGGCTCTGCTTCTAACTTGGGCCCAAATTGTAAAATGGTCTTATCTATTGGCGATTTCGTTCCAATTCACATTCCAAGTAATATTCGGCATGCTAATTACATTGCCGGTTGCCAAATTGCATTATCTCTTATAGTTTCCGAGATATGGACTATCGATAATTTACACCTTAGGCTCTGCTTCTAACTCGGGCCCAAATTGTAAAATGGTCTTATCTATTGGCGATTTCGTTCCAATTCACATTCCAAGTAATATTCGGCATGCTAATTACATTGCCGGTTGCCAAATTGCATTATCTCTTATAGTTTCCGAGATATGGACTATCGATAATTTACACCTTAAGCTCTGCTTCTAACTTGGGCCCAAATTGTAAAATGGTCTTATCTATTGGCGATTTCGTTCCAATTCACATTCCAAGTAATATTCGGCATGCTAATTACATTGCCGGTTGCCAAATTGCATTATCTCTTATAGTTTCCGAGATATGGACTATCGATAATTTACACCTTAGGCTCTGCTTCTAACTTGGGCCCAAATTGTAAAATGGTCTTATCTATTGGCGATTTCGTTCCAATTCACATTCCAAGTAATATCCGGCATGCTAATTACATTGCCGGTTGCCAAATTGAATTATCTCTTATAGTTTCCGAGATATGGACTATCGATAATTTACACCTTAGGCTCTGCTTCTAACTTGGGCTCAAATTGTAAAATGGTCTTACCTATTGGCGATTTCGTTCCAATTCACATTCCAAGTAATATTCGGCATGCTAATTACATTGCCGGTTGCCAAATTGCATTATCTCTAATAGTTTCCGAGATATGGACTATCGATAATTTACACCTTAGGCTCTGCTTCTAACTTGGGCCCAAATTGTAAAATGGTCTTATCTATTGGCGATTTCGTTCCAATTCACATTCCAAGTAATATTCGGCATGCTAATTACATTGCCGGTTGCCAAATTGCATTATCTCTTATAGTTTCCGAGATATGGACTATCGATAATTTACATCTTAGGCTCTGCTTCTAACTTGGGCCCAAATTGTAAAATGGTCTTATCTATGGGCGATTTCGTTCCAATTCACATTCCAAGTAATATTCGGCATGCTAATTACATTGCCGGTTGCCAAATTGCATTATCTCTTATAGTTTCCGAGATATGGACTATCGATAATTTACACCTTAGGCTCTGCTTCTAACTTGGGCCCAAATTGTAAAATGGTCTTATCTATTGGCGATTTAGTTCCAATTCACATTCCAAGTAGTATTCGGCATGCTAATTACATTGCCGGTTGCCAGATTGCATTATCTCTTATAGTTTCCGAGATATGGACTATCGATAATTTACACCTTAGGCTCTGCTTCTAACTTGGGCCCAAATTGTAAAATGGTCTTATCTATTGGCGATTTCGTTCCAATTCACATTCCAAGTAATATTCGGCATGCTAATTACATTGCCGGTTGCCAAATTGCATTATCTCTTATAGTTTCCGAGATATGGACTATCGATAATTTACACCTTAGGCTCTGCTTCTAACTTGGGCCCAAATTGTAAAATGGTCTTATCTATTGGCGATTTCGTTCCAATTCACATTCCAAGTAATATTCGGCATGCTAATTACATTGCCGGTTGCCAAATTGCATTATCTCTTATAGTTTCCGAGATATGGACTATCGATAATTTACACCTTAGGCTCTGCTTCTAACTTGGGCCCAAATTGTAAAATGGTCTTATCTATTGGCGATTTCGTTCCAATTCACATTCCAAGTAATATTCGGCATGCTAATTACATTGCCGGTTGCCAAATTGCATTATCTCTTATAGTTTCCGAGATATGGACTATCGATAATTTACACCTTAGGCTCTGCTTCTAACTTGGGCCCAAATTGTAAAATGGTCTTATCTATTGGCGATTTCGTTCCAATTCACATTCCAAGTAATATCCGGCATGCTAATTACATTGCCGGTTGCCAAATTGCATTATCTCTTATAGTTTCCGAGATATGTACTATCGATAATTTACACCTTAGGCTCTGCTTCTAACTTGGGCCCAAATTGTAAAATGGTCTTATCTATTGGCGATTTCGTCCCAATTCACATTCCAAGTAATATTCGGCATGCTAATTACATTGCCGGTTGCGAAATTGCATTATCTCTTATAGTTTCCGAGATATGGACTATCGATAATTTACACCTTAGGCTCTGCTTCTAACTTGGGCCCAAATTGTAAAATGGTCTTATCTATTGGCGATTTCGTCCCAATTCACATTCCAAGTAATATTCGGCATGCTAATTACATTGCCGGTTGCGAAATTGCATTATATCTTATAGTTTCCGAGATATGGACTATCAATAATTTACACCTTAGGCTCTGCTTCTAACTTGGGCCCAAATTGTAAAATGGCCTTATATATTGGCGATTTCGTTCCAATTCACATTCCAAGTAATATTCGGCATGCTAATTACATTGCCGGTTGCCAAATTGCATTATCTCTTATAGTTTCCGAGATATGGACTATCGATAATTTACACCTTAGGCTCTGCTTCTAACTTGGTCCCAAATTGTAAAATGGTCTTATCTATTGGCGATTTCGTTCCAATTCACATTCCAAGTAATATTCGGCATGCTAATTACATTGCCGGTTGCCAAATTGCATTATCTCTTATAGTTTCCGAGATATGGACTATCGATAATTTACACCTTAGGCTCTGCTTCTAACTTGGGCCCAAATTGTAAAATGGTCTTATCTATTGGCGATTTCGTTCCAATTCACATTCCAAGTAATATTCGGCATGCTAATTACATTGCCGGTTGCCAAATTGCATTATCTCTTATAGTTTCCGAGATATGGACTATCGATAATTTACACCTTAGGCTCTGCTTCTAACTCGGGCCCAAATTGTAAAATGGTCTTATCTATTGGCGATTTCGTTCCAATTCACATTCCAAGTAATATTCGGCATGCTAATTACATTGCCGGTTGCCAAATTGCATTATCTCTTATAGTTTCCGAGATATGGACTATCGATAATTTACACCTTAAGCTCTGCTTCTAACTTGGGCCCTAATTGTAAAATGGTCTTATCTATTGGCGATTTCGTTCCAATTCACATTCCAAGTAATATTCGGCATGCTAATTACATTGCCGGTTGCCAAATTGCATTATCTCTTATAGTTTCCGAGATATGGACTATCGATAATTTACACCTTAGGCTCTGCTTCTAACTTGGGCCCAAATTGTAAAATGGTCTTATCTATTGGCGATTTCGTTCCAATTCACATTCCAAGTAATATCCGGCATGCTAATTACATTGCCGGTTGCCAAATTGAATTATCTCTTATAGTTTCCGAGATATGGACTATCGATAATTTACACCTTAGGCTCTGCTTCTAACTTGGGCTCAAATTGTAAAATGGTCTTACCTATTGGCGATTTCGTTCCAATTCACATTCCAAGTAATATTCGGCATGCTAATTACATTGCCGGTTGCCAAATTGCATTATCTCTAATAGTTTCCGAGATATGGACTATCGATAATTTACACCTTAGACTCTGCTTCTAACTTGGGCCCAAATTGTAAAATGGTCTTATCTATTGGCGATTTCGTTCCAATTCACATTCCAAGTAATATTCGGCATGCTAATTACATTGCCGGTTGCCAAATTGCATTATCTCTTATAGTTTCCGAGATATGGACTATCGATAATTTACATCTTAGGCTCTGCTTCTAACTTGGGCCCAAATTGTAAAATGGTCTTATCTATTGGCGATTTCGTTCCAATTCACATTCCAAGTAATATTCGGCATGCTAATTACATTGCCGGTTGCCAAATTGCATTATCTCTTATAGTTTCCGAGATATGGACTATCGATAATTTACACCTTAGGCTCTGCTTCTAACTTGGGCCCAAATTGTAAAATGGTCTTATCTATTGGCGATTTAGTTCCAATTCACATTCCAAGTAGTATTCGGCATGCTAATTACATTGCCGGTTGCCAGATTGCATTATCTCTTATAGTTTCCGAGATATGGACTATCGATAATTTACACCTTAGGCTCTGCTTCTAACTTGGGCCCAAATTGTAAAATGGTCTTATCTATTGGCGATTTCGTTCCAATTCACATTCCAAGTAATATTCGGCATGCTAATTACATTGCCGGTTGCCAAATTGCATTATCTCTTATAGTTTCCGAGATATGGACTATCGATAATTTACACCTTAGGCTCTGCTTCTAACTTGGGCCCAAATTGTAAAATGGTCTTATCTATTGGCGATTTCGTTCCAATTCACATTCCAAGTAATATTCGGCATACTAATTACATTGCCGGTTGCCAAATTGCATTATCTCTTATAGTTTCCGAGATATGGACTATCGATAATTTACACCTTAGGCTCTGCTTCTAACTTGGGCCCCAATTGTAAAATGGTCTTATCTATTGGCGATTTCGTTCCAATTCACATTCCAAGTAATATTCGGCATGCTAATTACATTGCCGGTTGCCAAATTGCATTATCTCTTATAGTTTCCGAGATATGGACTATCGATAATTTACACCTTAGGCTCTGCTTCTAACTTGGGCCCAAATTGTAAAATGGTCTTATCTATTGGCGATTTCGTTCCAATTCACATTCCAAGTAATATTCGGCATGCTAATTACATTGCCGGTTGCCAAATTGCATTATCTCTTATAGTTTCCGAGATATGGACTATCGATAATTTACACCTTAAGCTCTGCTTCTAACTTGGGCCCAAATTGTAAAATGGTCTTATCTATTTGCGATTTCGTTCCAATTCACATTCCAAGTAATATTCGGCATGCTAATTACATTGCCGGTTGCCAAATTGCATTATCTCTTATAGTTTCCGAGATATGGACTATCGATAATTTACACCTTAGGCTCTGCTTCTAACTTGGGCCCAAATTGTAAAATGGTCTTATCTATTGGCGATTTCGTTCCAATTCACATTCCAAGTAATATTCGACATGCTAATTACATTGCCGGTTGCCAAATTGCATTATCTCTTATAGTTTCCGAGATATGGACTATCGATAATTTACACCTTAGGCTCTGCTTCTAACTTGGGCCCAAATTGTAAAATGGTCTTATCTATTGGCGATTTCGTTCCAATTCACATTCCAAGTAATATTCGGCATGCTAATTACATTGCCGGTTGCCAAATTGCATTATCTCTTATAGTTTCCGAGATATGGACTATCGATAATTTACACCTTAGGCTCTGCTTCTAACTTGGGCCCAAATTGTAAAATGGTCTTATCTATTGGCGATTACGTTCCAATTCACATTCCAATTAATATTCGGCATGCTAATTACATTGCCGGTTGCCAAATTGCATTATCTCTTATAGTTTCCGAGATATGGACTATCGATAATTTACACCTTAGGCTCTGCTTCTAACTCGGGCCCAAATTGTAAAATGGCCTTATATATTGGCGATTTCGTTCCAATTCACATTCCAAGTAATATTCGGCATGCTAATTACATTGCCGGTTGCCAAATTGCATTATCTCTTATAGTTTCCGAGATATGGACTATCGATAATTTACACCTTAGGCTCTACTTCTAACTTGGGCCCAAATTGTAAAATGGTCTTACCTATTGGCGATTTCGTTCCAATTCACACTCCAAGTAATATTCGGCATGCTAATTACATTGCCGGTTGCCAAATTGCATTATCTCTTATAGTTTCCGAGATATGGACTATCGATAATTTACACCTTAGGCTCTACTTCTAACTTGGGCCCAAATTGTAAAATGGTCTTACCTATTGGCGATTTCGTTCCAATTCACACTCCAAGTAATATTCGGCATGCTAATTACATTGCTGGTTGCGAAATTGCATTATCTCTTATAGTTTCCGAGATATGGACTATCAATAATTTACACCTTAGGCTCTGCTTCTAACTTGGGCCCAAATTGTAAAATGGTCTTATCTATTGGCGATTTCGTTCCAATTCACATTCCAAGTAATATTCGGCATGCTAATTACATTGCCGGTTGCCAAATTGCATTATCTCTTATAGTTTCCGAGATATGGACTCTCGATAATTTACACCTTAGGCTCTGCTTCTAACATGGGCCCAAATTGTAAAATGGTCTTACCTATTGGCGATTTCGTTCCAATTCACAATCCAAGTAATATTCGGCATGCTAATTACATTGCCGGTTGCCAAATTGCATTATCTCTTATAGTTTCCGAGATATGGACTATCGATAATTTACACCTTAGGCTCTGCTTCTAACTTGGGCCCAAATTGTAAAATGGTCTTATATATTGGCGATTTCGTCCCAATTCACATTCCAAGTGATATTCGGCATGCTAATTACATTGCCGATTGCGAAATTGCATTATCTCTTATAGTTTCCGAGATATGGACTATCAATAATTTACACCTTAGGCTCTGCTTCTAACTTGGGCCCAAATTGTAAAATGGTCTTATCTATTGGCGATTTCGTTCCAATTCACATTCCAAGTAATATTCGGCATGCTAATTACATTGCCGGTTGCCAAATTGCATTATCTCTTATAGTTTCCGAGATATGGACTATCGATAATTTACACCTTAGGCTCTGCTTCTAACTTGGGCCCAAATTGTAAAATGGTCTTATCTATTGGCGATTTCGTTCCAATTCACATTCCAAGTAATACTCGGCATGCTAATTACATTGCCGGTTGCCAAATTGCATTATCTCTTATAGTTTCCGAGATATGGACTATCGATAATTTACACCTTAGGCTCTGCTTCTAACTTGGGCCCAAATTGTAAAATGGTCTTATCTATTGGCGATTTCGTTCCAATTCACATTCCAAGTAATATTCGGCATGCTAATTACATTGCCGGTTGCCAAATTGCATTATCTCTTATAGTTTCCGAGATATGGACTATCGATAATTTACACCTTAGGCTCTGCTTCTAACTTGGGCCCAAATTGTAAAATGGTCTTATCTATTGGCGATTTCGTTCCAATTCACATTCCAAGTAATATTCGGCATGCTAATTACATTGCCGGTTGCCAAATTGCCTTATCTCTTATAGTTTCCGAGATATGGACTATCGATAATTTACACCTTAGGCTCTGCTTCTAACTTGGGCCCAAATTGTAAAATGGCCTTATATATTGGCGATTTCGTTCCAATTCACATTCCAAGTAATATTCGGCATGCTAATTACATTGCCGGTTGCCAAATTGCATTATCTCTTATAGTTTCCGAGATATGGACTATCGATAATTTACACCTTAGGCTCTGCTTCTAACTTGGGCCCAAATTGTAAAATGGTCTTATCTATTTGCGATTTCGTTCCAATTCACATTCCAAGTAATATTCGGCATGCTAATTACATTGCCGGTTGCCAAATTGCATTATCTCTTATAGTTTCCGAGATATGGACTATCGATAATTTACACCTTAGGCTCTGCTTCTAACTTGGGCCCAAATTGTAAAATGGTCTTATCTATTGGCGATTTCGTTCCAATTCACATTCCAAGTAATATTCGACATGCTAATTACATTGCCGGTTGCCAAATTGCATTATCTCTTATAGTTTCCGAGATATGGACTATCGATAATTTACACCTTAGGCTCTGCTTCTAACTTGGGCCCAAATTGTAAAATGGTCTTATCTATTGGCGATTTCGTTCCAATTCACATTCCAAGTAATATTCGGCATGCTAATTACATTGCCGGTTGCCAAATTGCATTATCTCTTATAGTTTCCGAGATATGGACTATCGATAATTTACACCTTAGGCTCTGCTTCTAACTTGGGCCCAAATTGTAAAATGGTCTTATCTATTGGCGATTTCGTTCCAATTCACATTCCAATTAATATTCGGCATGCTAATTACATTGCCGGTTGCCAAATTGCATTATCTCTTATAGTTTCCGAGATATGGACTATCGATAATTTACACCTTAGGCTCTGCTTCTAACTTGGGCCCAAATTGTAAAATGGCCTTATATATTGGCGATTTCGTTCCAATTCACATTCCAAGTAATATTCGGCATGCTAATTACATTGCCGGTTGCCAAATTGCATTATCTCTTATAGTTTCCGAGATATGGACTATCGATAATTTACACCTTAGGCTCTACTTCTAACTTGGGCCCAAATTGTAAAATGGTCTTACCTATTGGCGATTTCGTTCCAATTCACACTCCAAGTAATATTCGGCATGCTAATTACATTGCCGGTTGCCAAATTGCATTATCTCTTATAGTTTCCGAGATATGGACTATCGATAATTTACACCTTAGGCTCTACTTCTAACTTGGGCCCAAATTGTAAAATGGTCTTACCTATTGGCGATTTCGTTCCAATTCACACTCCAAGTAATATTCGGCATGCTAATTACATTGCTGGTTGCGAAATTGCATTATCTCTTATAGTTTCCGAGATATGGACTATCAATAATTTACACCTTAGGCTCTGCTTCTAACTTGGGCCCAAATTGTAAAATGGTCTTATCTATTGGCGATTTCGTTCCAATTCACATTCCAAGTAATATTCGGCATGCTAATTACATTGCCGGTTGCCAAATTGCATTATCTCTTATAGTTTCCGAGATATGGACTCTCGATAATTTACACCTTAGGCTCTGCTTCTAACATGGGCCCAAATTGTAAAATGGTCTTACCTATTGGCGATTTCGTTCCAATTCACAATCCAAGTAATATTCGGCATGCTAATTACATTGCCGGTTGCCAAATTGCATTATCTCTTATAGTTTCCGAGATATGGACTATCGATAATTTACACCTTAGGCTCTGCTTCTAACTTGGGCCCAAATTGTAAAATGGTCTTATATATTGGCGATTTCGTCCCAATTCACATTCCAAGTGATATTCGGCATGCTAATTACATTGCCGATTGCGAAATTGCATTATCTCTTATAGTTTCCGAGATATGGACTATCAATAATTTACACCTTAGGCTCTGCTTCTAACTTGGGCCCAAATTGTAAAATGGTCCTATCTATTGGCGATTTCGTTCCAATTCACATTCCAAGTAATATTCGGCATGCTAATTATATTGCCGGTTGCCAAATTGCATTATCTCTTATAGTTTCCGAGATATGGACTATCGATAATTTACACCTTAGGCTCTGCTTCTAACTTGGGCCCAAATTGTAAAATGGTCTTATCTATTGGCGATTTCGTTCCAATTCACATTCCAAGTAATACTCGGCATGCTAATTACATTGCCGGTTGCCAAATTGCATTATGTCTTATAGTTTCCGAGATATGGACTATCGATAATTTACACCTTAGGCTCTGCTTCTAACTTGGGCCCAAATTGTAAAATGGTCTTATCTATTGGCGATTTCGTTCCAATTCACATTCCAAGTAATATTCGGCATGCTAATTACATTGCCGGTTGCCAAATTGCATTATCTCTTATAGTTTCCGAGATATGGACTATCGATAATTTACACCTTAGGCTCTGCTTCTAACTTGGGCCCAAATTGTAAAATGGTCTTATCTATTGGCGATTTCGTTCCAATTCACATTCCAAGTAATATTCGGCATGCTAATTACATTGCCGGTTGCCAAATTGCATTATCTCTTATAGTTTCCGAGATATGGACTATCGATAATTTACACCTTAGGCTCTGCTTCTAACTTGGGCCCAAATTGTAAAATGGTCTTATCTATTGGCGATTTCGTTCCAATTCACATTCCAAGTAATATTCGGCATGCTAATTACATTGCCGGTTGCCAAATTGCATTATCTCTTATAGTTTCCGAGATATGGACTATCGATAATTTACACCTTAAGCTCTGCTTCTAACTTGGGCCCAAATTGTAAAATGGTCTTATCTATTTGCGATTTCGTTCCAATTCACATTCCAAGTAATATTCGGCATGCTAATTACATTGCCGGTTGCCAAATTGCATTATCTCTTATAGTTTCCGAGATATGGACTATCGATAATTTACACCTTAGGCTCTGCTTCTAACTTGGGCCCAAATTGTAAAATGGTCTTATCTATTGGCGATTTCGTTCCAATTCACATTCCAAGTAATATTCGACATGCTAATTACATTGCCGGTTGCCAAATTGCATTATCTCTTATAGTTTCCGAGATATGGACTATCGATAATTTACACCTTAGGCTCTGCTTCTAACTTGGGCCCAAATTGTAAAATGGTCTTATCTATTGGCGATTTCGTTCCAATTCACATTCCAAGTAATATTCGGCATGCTAATTACATTGCCGGTTGCCAAATTGCATTACCTCTTATAGTTTCCGAGATATGGACTATCGATAATTTACACCTTAGGCTCTGCTTCTAACTTGGGCCCAAATTGTAAAATGGTCTTATCTATTGGCGATTTCGTTCCAATTCACATTCCAAGTAATATTCGGCATGCTAATTACATTGCCGGTTGCCAAATTGCATTATCTCTTATAGTTTCCGAGATATGGACTATCGATAATTTACACCTTAGGCTCTACTTCTAACTTGGGCCCAAATTGTAAAATGGTCTTACCTATTGGCGATTTCGTTCCAATTCACACTCCAAGTAATATTCGGCATGCTAATTACATTGCCGGTTGCCAAATTGCATTATCTCTTATAGTTTCCGAGATATGGACTATCGATAATTTACACCTTAGGCTCTACTTCTAACTTGGGCCCAAATTGTAAAATGGTCTTACCTATTGGCGATTTCGTTCCAATTCACACTCCAAGTAATATTCGGCATGCTAATTACATTGCTGGTTGCGAAATTGCATTATCTCTTACAGTTTCCGAGATATGGACTATCAATAATTTACACCTTAGGCTCTGCTTCTAACTTGGGCCCAAATTGTAAAATGGTCTTATCTATTAGCGATTTCGTTCCAATTCACATTCCAAGTAATATTCGGCATGCTAATTACATTGCCGGTTGCCAAATTGCATTATCTCTTATAGTTTCCGAGATATGGACTCTCGATAATTTACACCTTAGGCTCTGCTTCTAACATGGGCCCAAATTGTAAAATGGTCTTATCTATTGGCGATTTCGTTCCAATTCACAATCCAAGTAATATTCGGCATGCTAATTACATTGCCGGTTGCCAAATTGCATTATCTCTTATAGTTTCCGAGATATGGACTATCGATAATTTACACCTTAGGCTCTGCTTCTAACTTGGGCTCAAATTGTAAAATGGTCTTATATATTGGCGATTTCGTCCCAATTCACATTCCAAGTGATATTCGGCATGCTAATTACATTGCCGATTGCGAAATTGCATTATCTCTTATAGTTTCCGAGATATGGACTATCAATAATTTACACCTTAGGCTCTGCTTCTAACTTGGGCCCAAATTGTAAAATGGTCTTATCTATTGGCGATTTCGTTCCAATTCACATTCCAAGTAATATTCGGCATGCTAATTACATTGCCGGTTGCCAAATTGCATTATCTCTTATAGTTTCCGAGATATGGACTCTCGATAATTTACACCTTAGGCTCTGCTTCTAACATGGGCCCAAATTGTAAAATGGTCTTATCTATTGGCGATTTCGTTCCAATTCACAATCCAAGTAATATTCGGCATGCTAATTACATTGCCGGTTGCCAAATTGCATTATCTCTTATAGTTTCCGAGATATGGACTATCGATAATTTACACCTTAGGCTCTGCTTCTAACTTGGGCCCAAATTGTAAAATGGTCTTATCTATTGGCGATTTCGTTCCAATTCACATTCCAAGTAATATTCGGCATGCTAATTACATTGCCGGTTGCCAAATTGCATTATCTCTTATAGTTTCCGAGATATGGACTATCGATAATTTACACCTTAGGCTCTGCTTCTAACTTGGGCCCAAATTGTAAAATGGTCTTATCTATTGGCGATTTCGTTCCAATTCACATTCCAAGTATTATTCGGCATGCTAATTACATTGCCGGTTGCCAAATTGCATTATCTCTTATAGTTTCCGAGATATGGACTATCGATAATTTACACCTTATGCTCTGCTTCTAACTTGGGCCCAAATTGTAAAATGGTCTTATCTATTGGCGATTTCGTTCCAATTCACACTATAAGTAATATTCGGCATGCTAATTACATTGCCGGTTGCGAAATTGCATTATCTCTTATAGTTTCCGAGATATGGACTATCAATAATTTACACCTTAGGCTCTGCTTCTAACTTGGGCCCAAATTGTAAAATGGTCTTATCTATTGGCGATTTCGTTCCAATTCACACTCCAAGTAATATTCGGCATGCTAATTACATTGCCGGTTGCGAAATTGCATTATCTCTTATAGTTTCCGAGATATGGACTATCAATAATTTACACCTTAGGCTCTGCTTCTAACTTGGGCCCAAATTGTAAAACGGTCTTATCTATTGGCGATTTCGTTCCAATTCACATTCCAAGTAATATTCGGCATGCTAATTACATTGCCGATTGCCAAATTGCATTATCTCTTATAGTTTCCGAGATATGGACTATCGATAATTTACACCTTAGGCTCTGCTTCTAACTTAGGCCCAAATTGTAAAATGGTCTTCTCTATTGGCGATTTCGTTCCAATTCACATTCCAAGTAATATTCGGCATGCTAATTACATTGCCGGTTGCCAAATTGCATTATCTCTTATAGTTTCCGAGATATGGACTATCGATAATTTACACCTTAGGCTCTGCTTCTAACTTGGGCCCAAATTGTAAAATGGTCTTATCTATTGGCGATTTCGTTCCAATTCACATTCCAAGTAATATTCGGCATGCTAATTACATTGCCGGTTGCCAAATTGCATTATCTCTTATAGTTTCCGAGATATGGACTATCGATAATTTACACCTTAGGCTCTGCTTTTAACTTGGGCCCAAATTTTAAAATGGTCTTCTCTATTGGCGATTTCGTTCCAATTCACATTCCAAGTAATATTCGGCATGCTAATTACATTGCCGGTTGCCAAATTGCATTATCTCTTATAGTTTCCGAGATATGGACTATCGATAATTTACACCTTAGGCTCTGCTTCTAACTTGGGCCCAAATTGTAAAATGGTCTTCTCTATTGGCGATTTCGTTCCAATTCACATTCCAAGTAATATTCGGCATGCTAATTACATTGCCGGTTGCCAAATTGCATTATCTCTTATAGTTTCCGAGATATGGACTATCGATAATTTACACCTTAGGCTCTGCTTCTAACTTGGGCCCAAATTGTAAAATCGTCTTATCTATTGGCGATTTCGTTCCAATTCACATTCCAAGTAATATTCGGCATGCTAATTACATTGCCGGTTGCCAAATTGCATTATCTCTTATAGTTTCCGAGATATGGACTATCGATAATTTACACCTTAGGCTCTGCTTCTAACTTGGGCCCAAATTGTAAAATGGTCTTACCTATTGGCGATTTCGTTCCAATTCACATTCCAAGTAATATTCGGCATGCTAATTACATTGCCGGTTGCCAAATTGCATTATCTCTTATAGTTTCCGAGATATGGACTATCGATAATTTACACCTTAGGCTCTGCTTCTAACTTGGGCCCAAATTGTAAAATGGTCTTATCTATTGGCGATTTCGTTCCAATTCACATTCCAAGTAATATTCGGCATGCTAATTACATTGCCGGTTGCCAAATTGCATTATCTCTTATAGTTTCCGAGATATGGACTATTGATAATTTACATCTTACGCTCTGCTTCTAACTTGGGCCCAAATTGTAAAATAGCCTTATCTATCGGCGATTTCGTTCCAATTCACATTCCAAGTAATATTCGGCATGCTAATTACATTGCCGGTTGCCAAATTGCATTATCTCTTATAGTTTCCGAGATATGGACTATCGATAATTTACACCTTAGGCTCTGCTTCTAACTTGGGCCCAAATTGTAAAATGGTCTTATCTATTGGCGATTTCGTTCCAATTCACATTCCAAGTAATATCCGGCATGCTAATTACATTGCCGGTTGCCAAATTGAATTATCTCTTATAGTTTCCGAGATATGGACTATCGATAATTTACACCTTAGGCTCTGCTTCTAACTTGGGCCCAAATTGTAAAATGGTCTTATCTATTGGCGATTTCGTTCCAATTCACATTCCAAGTAATATTCGGCATGCTAATTACATTGCCGGTTGCCAAATTGCATTATCTCTTATAGTTTCCGAGATATGGACTATCGATAATTTACACCTTAGGCTCTGCTTCTAACTTGGGCCCAAATTGTAAAATGGTCTTATCTATTGGCGATTTCGTCCCAATTCACATTCCAAGTGATATTCGGCATGCTAATTACATTGCCGGTTGCGAAATTGCATTATCTCTTATAGTTTCCGAAATATGGACTATCAATAATTTACACCTTAGGCTCTGCTTCCAACTTGGGCCCAAATTGTAAAATGGTCTTATCTATTGGCGATTTCGTTCCAATTCACATTCCAAGTAATATTCGGCATGCTAATTACATTGCCGGTTGCCAAATTGCATTATCTCTTATAGTTTCCGAGATATGGACTATCGATAATTTACACCTTAGGCTCTGCTTCTAACTTGGGCCCAAATTGTAAAATGGTCTTATCTATTGGCGATTTCGTTCCAATTCACATTCCAAGTAATATTCGGCATGCTAATTACATTGCCGGTTGCCAAATTGCATTATCTCTTATAGTTTCCGAGATATGGATTATCGATAATTTACACCTTAGGCTCTGCTTCTAACTTGGGCCCAAATTGTAAAATGGTCTTGTCTATTGGCGTTTTCGTTCCAATTCACATTCCAAGTAATATTCGGCATGCTAATTACATTGCCGGTTGCCAAATTGCATTATCTCTTATAGTTTCCGAGATATGGACTATCGATAATTTACACCTTAGGCTCTGCTTCTAACTTGGGCCCAAATTGTAAAATGGTCTTCTCTATTGGCGATTTCGTTCCAATTCACATTCCAAGTAATATACGGCATGCTAATTACATTGCCGGTTGCCAAATTGCATTATCTCTTATAGTTTCCGAGATATGGACTATCGATAATTTACACTTTAGGCTCTGCTTCTAACTTGGGCCCAAATTGTAAAATGGTCTTATCTATTAGCGATTTCGTTCCAATTCACATTCCAAGTAATATTCGGCATGCTAATTACATTGCCGGTTGCCAAATTGCATTATCTCTTATAGTTTCCGAGATATGGACTATCGATAATTTACACCTTAGGCTCTGCTTCTAACTTGGGCCCAAATTGTAAAATGGTCTTCTCTATTGGCGATTTCGTTCCAATTCACATTCCAAGTAATATTCGGCATGCTAATTACATTGCCGGTTGCCAAATTGCATTATCTCTTATAGTTTCCGAGATATGGACTATCGATAATTTACACCATAGGCTCTGCTTCTAACTTGGGCCCAAATTGTAAAATGGTCTTCTCTATTGGCGATTTCGTTCCAATTCACATTCCAAGTAATATTCGGCATGCTAATTACATTGCCGGTTGCCAAATTGCATTATCTGTTATAGTTTCCGAGATATGGACTATCGATAATTTACACCTTAGGCTCTGCTTCTAACTTGGGCCCAAATTGTAAAATCGTCTTATCTATTGGCGATTTCGTTCCAATTCACATTCCAAGTAATATTCGGCATGCTAATTACATTGCCGGTTGCCAAATTGCATTATCTCTTATAGTTTCCGAGATATGGACTATCGGTAATTTACACCTTAGGCTCTGCTTCTAACTTGGGCCCAAATTGTAAAATGGTCTTATCTATTGGCGATCTCGTTCCAATTCACATTCCAAGTAATATCCAGCATGCTAATTACATTGCCGGTTGCCAAATTGAATTATCTCTTATAGTTTCCGAGATATGGACTATCGATAATTTACACCTTAGGCTCTGCTTCTAACTTGGGCCCAAATTGTAAAATGGTCTTACCTATTGGCGATTTCGTTCCAATTCACATTCCAAGTAATATTCGGCATGCTAATTACATTGCCGGTTGCCAAATTGCATTATCTCTTATAGTTTCCGAGATATGGACTATCGATAATTTACACCTTAGGCTCTGCTTCTAACTTGGGCCCAAATTGTAAAATGGTCTTATCTATTGGCGATTTCGTTCCAATTCACATTCCAAGTAATATTCGGCATGCTAATTACATTGCCGGTTGCCAAATTGCATTATCTCTTATAGTTTCCGAGATATGGACTATCGATAATTTACATCTTAGGCTCTGCTTCTAACTTGGGCCCAAATTGTAAAATCGTCTTATCTATTGGCGATTTCGTTCCAATTCACATTCCAAGTAATATTCGGCATGCTAATTACATTGCCGGTTGCCAAATTGCATTATCTCTTATAGTTTCCGAGATATGGACTATCGATAATTTACACCTTAGGCTCTGCTTCTAACTTGGGCCCAAATTGTAAAATGGTCTTATCTATTGGCGATTTCGTTCCAATTCACATTCCAAGTAATATCCGGCATGCTAATTACATTGCCGGTTGCCAAATTGAATTATCTCTTATAGTTTCCGAGATATGGACTATCGATAATTTACACCTTAGGCTCTGCTTCTAACTTGGGCCCAAATTGTAAAATGGTCTTATCTATTGGCGATTTCGTTCCAATTCACATTCCAAGTAATATTCGGCATGCTAATTACATTGCCGGTTGCCAAATTGCATTATCTCTTATAGTTTCCGAGATATGGACTATCGATAATTTACATCTTAGGCTCTGCTTCTAACTTGGGCCCAAATTGTAAAATGGTCTTATCTATTGGCGATTTCGTTCCAATTCACATTCCAAGTAATATTCGGCATGCTAATTACATTGCCGGTTGCCAAATTGCATTATCTCTTATAGTTTCCGAGATATGGACTATCGATAATTTACACCTTAGGCTCTGCTTCTAACTTGGGCCCAAATTGTAAAATGGTCTTATCTATTGGCGATTTCGTCCCAATTCACATTCCAAGTGATATTCGGCATGCTAATTACATTGCCGGTTGCGAAATTGCATTATCTCTTATAGTTTCCGAGATATGGACTATCAATAATTTACACCTTAGGCTCTGCTTCTAACTTGGGCCCAAATTGTAAAATGGTCTTATCTATTGGCGATTTCGTTCCAATTCACATTCCAAGTAATATTCGGCATGCTAATTACATTGCCGGTTGCCAAATTGCATTATCTCTTATAGTTTCCGAGATATGGACTATCGATAATTTACACCTTAGGCTCTGCTTCTAACTTGGGCCCAAATTGTAAAATGGTCTTATCTATTGGCGATTTCGTTCCAATTCACATTCCAAGTAATATTCGGCATGCTAATTACATTGCCGGTTGCCAATTTGCATTATCTCTTATAGTTTCCGAGATATGGACTATCGATAATTTACACCTTAGGCTCTGCTTCTAACTTGGGCCCAAATTGTAAAATGGTCTTATCTATTGGCGGTTTCGTTCCAATTCACATTCCAAGTAATATTCGGCATGCTAATTACATTGCCGGTTGCCAAATTGCATTATCTCTTATAGTCTCCGAGATATGGACTATCGATAATTTACACCTTAGGCTCTGCTTCTAACTTGGGCCCAAATTGTAAAATGGTCTTATCTATTGGCGATTTCGTTCCAATTCACATTCCAAGTAATATTCGGCATGCTAATTACATTGCCGGTTGCCAAATTGCATTATCTCTTATAGTTTCCGAGATATGGACTATCGATAATTTACACCTTAGGCTCTGCTTCTAACTTGGGCCCAAATTGTAAAATGGTCTTATCTATTGGCGATTTCGTCCCAATTCACATTCCAAGTGATATTCGGCATGCTAATTACATTGCCGGTTGCGAAATTGCATTATCTCTTATAGTTTCCGAGATATGGACTATCAATAATTTACACCTTAGGCTCTGCTTCTAACTTGGGCCCAAATTGTAAAATGGCCTTATCTATTGGCAATTTCGTTCCAATTCACATTCCAAGTAATATTCGGCATGCTAATTACATTGCCGGTTGCCAAATTGCATTATCTCTTATAGTTTCCGAGATATGGACTATCGATAATTTACACATTAGGCTCTGCTTCTAACTTGGGCCCAAATTGTAAAATGGTCTTATCTATTGGCGATTTCGTTCCAATTCACATTCCAAGTAATATTCGGAATGCTAATTACATTGCCGGTTGCCAAATTGCATTATCTCTTATAGTTTCCGAGATATGGACTATCGATAATTTACACCTTAGGCTCTGCTTCTAACTTGGGCCCAAATTGTAAAATGGTCTTATCTATTGGCGATTTCGTTTCAATTCACATTCCAAGTAATATTCGGCATGCTAATTACATTGCCGGTTGCCAATTTGCATTATCTCTTATAGTTTCCGAGATATGGACTATCGATAATTTACACCTTAGGCTCTGCTTCTAACTTGGGCCCAAATTGTAAAATGGTCTTATCTATTGGCGATTTCGTTCCAATTCACATTCCAAGTAATATTCGGCATGCTAATTACATTGCCGGTTGCCAAATTGCATTATCTCTTATAGTTTCCGAGATATGGACTATCGATAATTTACACCTTAGGCTCTGCTTCTAACTTGGGCCCAAATTGTAAAATGGTCTTATCTATTGGCGATTTCGTTCCAATTCACACTCCAAGTAATATTCGGCATACTAATTACATTGCCGGTTGCGAAATTGCATTATCTCTTATAGTTTCCGAGATATGGACTATCAATAATTTACACCTTAGGCTCTGCTTCTAACTTGGGCCCAAATTGTAAAATGGTCTTATCTATTGGCGATTTCGTTCCAATTCACATTCCAAGTAATATTCGGCATGCTAATTACATTGCCGGTTGCCAAATTGCATTATCTCTTATAGTTTCCGAGATATGGACTATCGATAATTTACACCACAGGCTCTGCTTCTAACTTGGGCCCAAATTGTAAAATGGTCTTCTCTATTGGCGATTTCGTTCCAATTCACATTCCAAATAATATTCGGCATGCTAATTACATTGCCGGTTGCCAAATTGCATTATCTCTTATAGTTTCCGAGATATGGACTATCGATAATTTACACCTTAGGCTCTGCTTCTAACTTGGGCCCAAATTGTAAAATCGTCTTATCTATTGGCGATTTCGTTCCAATTCACATTCCAAGTAATATTCGGCATGCTAATTACATTGCCGGTTGCCAAATTGCATTATCTCTTATAGTTTCCGAGATATGGACTATCGGTAATTTACACCTTAGGCTCTGCTTCTAACTTGGGCCCAAATTGTAAAATGGTCTTATCTATTGGCGATTTCCTTCCAATTCACATTCCAAGTAATATCCGGCATGCTAATTACATTGCCGGTTGCCAAATTGAATTATCTCTTATAGTTTCCGAGATATGGACTATCGATAATTTACACCTTAGGCTCTGCTTCTAACTTGGGCCCAAATTGTAAAATGGTCTTACCTATTGGCGATTTCGTTCCAATTCACATTCCAAGTAATATTCGGCATGCTAATTACATTGCCGGTTGCCAAATTGCATTATCTCTTATAGTTTCCGAGATATGGACTATCGATAATTTACACCTTAGGCTCTGCTTCTAACTTGGGCCCAAATTGTAAAATCGTCTTATCTATTGGCGATTTCGTTCCAATTCACATTCCAAGTAATATTCGGCATGCTAATTACATTGCCGGTTGCCAAATTGCATTATCTCTTATAGTTTCCGAGATATGGACTATCGATAATTTACATCTTAGGCTCTGCTTCTAACTTGGGCCCAAATTGTAAAATCGTCTTATCTATTGGCGATTTCGTTCCAATTCACATTCCAAGTAATACTCGGCATGCTAATTACATTGCCGGTTGCCAAATTGCATTATCTCTTATAGTTTCCGAGATATGGACTATCGATAATTTACACCTTAGGCTCTGCTTCTAACTTGGGCCCAAATTGTAAAATGGTCTTATCTATTGGCGATTTCGTTCCAATTCACACTCCAAGTAATATTCGGCATACTAATTACATTGCCGGTTGCGAAATTGCATTATCTCTTATAGTTTCCGAGATATGGACTATCAATAATTTACACCTTAGGCTCTGCTTCTAACTTGGGCCCAAATTCTAAAATGGTCTTATCTATTGGCGATTTCGTTCCAATTCACATTCCAAGTAATATTCGGCATGCTAATTACATTGCCGGTTGCCAAATTGCATTATCTCTTATAGTTTCCGAGATATGGACTATCGATAATTTACACCTTAGGCTCTGCTTCTAACTTGGGCCCAAATTGTAAAATCGTCTTATCTATTGGCGATTTCGTTCCAATTCACATTCCAAGTAATATTCGGCATGCTAATTACATTGCCGGTTGCCAAATTGCATTATCTCTTATAGTTTCCGAGATATGGACTATCGGTAATTTACACCTTAGGCTCTGCTTCTAACTTGGGCCCAAATTGTAAAATGGTCTTATCTATTGGCGATTTCGTTCCAATTCACATTCCAAGTAATATTCGGCATGTTAATTACATTGCCGGTTGCCAAATTGAATTATCTCTTATAGTTTCCGAGATATGGACTATCGATAATTTACACCTTAGGCTCTGCTTCTAACTTGGGCCCAAATTGTAAAATGGTCTTACCTATTGGCGATTTCGTTCCAATTCACATTCCAAGTAATATTCGGCATGCTAATTACATTGCCGGTTGCCAAATTGCATTATCTCTTATAGTTTCCGAGATATGGACTATCGATAATTTACACCTTAGGCTCTGCTTCTAACTTGGGCCCAAATTGTAAAATGGTCTTATCTATTGGCGATTTCGTTCCAATTCACATTCCAAGTAATATTCGGCATGCTAATTACATTGCCGGTTGCCAAATTGCATTATCTCTTATAGTTTCCGAGATATGGACTATCGATAATTTACACCTTAGGCTCTGCTTCTAACTTGGGCCCAAATTGTAAAATGGTCTTATCTATTGGCGATTTCGTCCCAATTCACATTCCAAGTGATATTCGGCATGCTAATTACATTGCCGGTTGCGAAATTGCATTATCTCTTATAGTTTCCGAGATATGGACTATCAATAATTTACACCTTAGGCTCTGCTTCTAACTTGGGCCCAAATTGTAAAATGGTCTTATCTATTGGCGATTTCGTTCCAATTCACATTCCAAGTAATATTCGGCATGCTAATTACATTGCCGGTTGCCAAATTGCATTATCTCTTATAGTTTCCGAGATATGGACTATCGATAATTTACACCTTAGGCTCTGCTTCTAACTTGGGCCCAAATTGTAAAATGGTCTTATCTATTGGCGATTTCGTTCCAATTCACATTCCAAGTAATATTCGGCATGCTAATTACATTGCCGGTTGCCAATTTGCATTATCTCTTATAGTTTCCGAGATATGGACTATCGATAATTTACACCTTAGGCTCTGCTTCTAACTTGGGCCCAAATTGTAAAATGGTCTTATCTATTGGCGGTTTCGTTCCAATTCACATTCCAAGTAATATTCGGCATGCTAATTACATTGCCGGTTGCCAAATTGCATTATCTCTTATAGTCTCCGAGATATGGACTATCGATAATTTACACCTTAGGCTCTGCTTCTAACTTGGGCCCAAATTGTAAAATGGTCTTATCTATTGGCGATTTCGTTCCAATTCACATTCCAAGTAATATTCGGCATGCTAATTACATTGCCGGTTGCCAAATTGCATTATCTCTTATAGTTTCCGAGATATGGACTATCGATAATTTACACCTTAGGCTCTGCTTCTAACTTGGGCCCAAATTGTAAAATGGTCTTATCTATTGGCGATTTCGTCCCAATTCACATTCCAAGTGATATTCGGCATGCTAATTACATTGCCGGTTGCGAAATTGCATTATCTCTTATAGTTTCCGAGATATGGACTATCAATAATTTACACCTTAGGCTCTGCTTCTAACTTGGGCCCAAATTGTAAAATGGCCTTATCTATTGGCAATTTCGTTCCAATTCACATTCCAAGTAATATTCGGCATGCTAATTACATTGCCGGTTGCCAAATTGCATTATCTCTTATAGTTTCCGAGATATGGACTATCGATAATTTACACATTAGGCTCTGCTTCTAACTTGGGCCCAAATTGTAAAATGGTCTTATCTATTGGCGATTTCGTTCCAATTCACATTCCAAGTAATATTCGGAATGCTAATTACATTGCCGGTTGCCAAATTGCATTATCTCTTATAGTTTCCGAGATATGGACTATCGATAATTTACACCTTAGGCTCTGCTTCTAACTTGGGCCCAAATTGTAAAATGGTCTTATCTATTGGCGATTTCGTTTCAATTCACATTCCAAGTAATATTCGGCATGCTAATTACATTGCCGGTTGCCAATTTGCATTATCTCTTATAGTTTCCGAGATATGGACTATCGATAATTTACACCTTAGGCTCTGCTTCTAACTTGGGCCCAAATTGTAAAATGGTCTTATCTATTGGCGATTTCGTTCCAATTCACATTCCAAGTAATATTCGGCATGCTAATTACATTGCCGGTTGCCAAATTGCATTATCTCTTATAGTTTCCGAGATATGGACTATCGATAATTTACACCTTAGGCTCTGCTTCTAACTTGGGCCCAAATTGTAAAATGGTCTTATCTATTGGCGATTTCGTTCCAATTCACACTCCAAGTAATATTCGGCATACTAATTACATTGCCGGTTGCGAAATTGCATTATCTCTTATAGTTTCCGAGATATGGACTATCAATAATTTACACCTTAGGCTCTGCTTCTAACTTGGGCCCAAATTGTAAAATGGTCTTATCTATTGGCGATTTCGTTCCAATTCACATTCCAAGTAATATTCGGCATGCTAATTACATTGCCGGTTGCCAAATTGCATTATCTCTTATAGTTTCCGAGATATGGACTATCGATAATTTACACCACAGGCTCTGCTTCTAACTTGGGCCCAAATTGTAAAATGGTCTTCTCTATTGGCGATTTCGTTCCAATTCACATTCCAAATAATATTCGGCATGCTAATTACATTGCCGGTTGCCAAATTGCATTATCTCTTATAGTTTCCGAGATATGGACTATCGATAATTTACACCTTAGGCTCTGCTTCTAACTTGGGCCCAAATTGTAAAATCGTCTTATCTATTGGCGATTTCGTTCCAATTCACATTCCAAGTAATATTCGGCATGCTAATTACATTGCCGGTTGCCAAATTGCATTATCTCTTATAGTTTCCGAGATATGGACTATCGGTAATTTACACCTTAGGCTCTGCTTCTAACTTGGGCCCAAATTGTAAAATGGTCTTATCTATTGGCGATTTCCTTCCAATTCACATTCCAAGTAATATCCGGCATGCTAATTACATTGCCGGTTGCCAAATTGAATTATCTCTTATAGTTTCCGAGATATGGACTATCGATAATTTACACCTTAGGCTCTGCTTCTAACTTGGGCCCAAATTGTAAAATGGTCTTACCTATTGGCGATTTCGTTCCAATTCACATTCCAAGTAATATTCGGCATGCTAATTACATTGCCGGTTGCCAAATTGCATTATCTCTTATAGTTTCCGAGATATGGACTATCGATAATTTACACCTTAGGCTCTGCTTCTAACTTGGGCCCAAATTGTAAAATCGTCTTATCTATTGGCGATTTCGTTCCAATTCACATTCCAAGTAATATTCGGCATGCTAATTACATTGCCGGTTGCCAAATTGCATTATCTCTTATAGTTTCCGAGATATGGACTATCGATAATTTACATCTTAGGCTCTGCTTCTAACTTGGGCCCAAATTGTAAAATCGTCTTATCTATTGGCGATTTCGTTCCAATTCACATTCCAAGTAATATTCGGCATGCTAATTACATTGCCGGTTGCCAAATTGCATTATCTCTTATAGTTTCCGAGATATGGACTATCGATAATTTACACCTTAGGCTCTGCTTCTAACTTGGGCCCAAATTGTAAAATGGTCTTATCTATTGGCGATTTCGTTCCAATTCACACTCCAAGTAATATTCGGCATACTAATTACATTGCCGGTTGCGAAATTGCATTATCTCTTATAGTTTCCGAGATATGGACTATCAATAATTTACACCTTAGGCTCTGCTTCTAACTTGGGCCCAAATTCTAAAATGGTCTTATCTATTGGCGATTTCGTTCCAATTCACATTCCAAGTAATATTCGGCATGCTAATTACATTGCCGGTTGCCAAATTGCATTATCTCTTATAGTTTCCGAGATATGGACTATCGATAATTTACACCTTAGGCTCTGCTTCTAACTTGGGCCCAAATTGTAAAATCGTCTTATCTATTGGCGATTTCGTTCCAATTCACATTCCAAGTAATATTCGGCATGCTAATTACATTGCCGGTTGCCAAATTGCATTATCTCTTATAGTTTCCGAGATATGGACTATCGGTAATTTACACCTTAGGCTCTGCTTCTAACTTGGGCCCAAATTGTAAAATGGTCTTATCTATTGGCGATTTCGTTCCAATTCACATTCCAAGTAATATTCGGCATGTTAATTACATTGCCGGTTGCCAAATTGAATTATCTCTTATAGTTTCCGAGATATGGACTATCGATAATTTACACCTTAGGCTCTGCTTCTAACTTGGGCCCAAATTGTAAAATGGTCTTACCTATTGGCGATTTCGTTCCAATTCACATTCCAAGTAATATTCGGCATGCTAATTACATTGCCGGTTGCCAAATTGCATTATCTCTTATAGTTTCCGAGATATGGACTATCGATAATTTACACCTTAGGCTCTGCTTCTAACTTGGGCCCAAATTGTAAAATCGTCTTATCTATTGGCGATTTCGTTCCAATTCACATTCCAAGTAATATTCGGCATGCTAATTACATTGCCGGTTGCCAAATTGCATTATCTCTTATAGTTTCCGAGATATGGACTATCGATAATTTACATCTTAGGCTCTGCTTCTAACTTGGGCCCAAATTGTAAAATCGTCTTATCTATTGGCGATTTCGTTCCAATTCACATTCCAAGTAATATTCGGCATGCTAATTACATTGCCGGTTGCCAAATTGCATTATCTCTTATAGTTTCCGAGATATGGACTATCGATAATTTACACCTTAGGCTCTGCTTCTAACTTGGGCCCAAATTGTAAAATGGTCTTATCTATTGGCGATTTCGTTCCAATTCACATTCCAAGTAATATTCGGCATGCTAATTACATTGCCGGTTGCCAAATTGCATTATCTCTTATAGTTTCCGAGATATGGACTATCGATAATTTACACCTTAGGCTCTGCTTCTAACTTGGGCCCAAATTGTAAAATCGTCTTATCTATTGGCGATTTCGTTCCAATTCACATTCCAAGTAATATTCGGCATGCTAATTACATTGCCGGTTGCCAAATTGCATTATCTCTTATAGTTTCCGAGATATGGACTATCGATAATTTACATCTTAGGCTCTGCTTCTAACTTGGGCCCAAATTGTAAAATGGTCTTATCTATTGGCGATTTCGTTCCAATTCACATTCCAAGTAATATTCGGCATGCTAATTACATTGCCGGTTGCCAAATTGCATTATCTCTTATAGTTTCCGAGATATGGACTATCGATAATTTACACCTTAGGCTCTGCTTCTAACTTGGGCCCAAATTGTAAAATCGTCTTATCTATTGGCGATTTCGTTCCAATTCACATTCCAAGTAATATTCGGCATGCTAATTACATTGCCGGTTGCCAAATTGCATTATCTCTTATAGTTTCCGAGATATGGACTATCGATAATTTACATCTTAGGCTCTGCTTCTAACTTGGGATCAAATTGTAAAATCGTCTTATCTATTGGCGATTTCGTTCCAATTCACATTCCAAGTAATATTCGGCATGCTAATTACATTGCCGGTTGCCAAATTGCATTATCTCTTATAGTTTCCGAGATATGGACTATCGATAATTTACATCTTAGGCTCTGCTTCTAACTTGGGCCCAAATTGTAAAATGGTCTTATCTATTGGCGATTTCGTTCCAATTCACATTCCAAGTAATATTCGGCATGCTAATTACATTGCCGGTTGCCAAATTGCATTATCTCTTATAGTTTCCGAGATATGGACTATCGATAATTTACACCTTAGGCTCTGCTTCTAACTTGGGCCCAAATTGTAAAATGGTCTTATCTATTGGCGATTTCGTCCCAATTCACATTCCAAGTGATATTCGGCATGCTAATTACATTGCCGGTTGCGAAATTGCATTACCTCTTATAGTTTCCGAGATATGGACTATCAATAATTTACACCTTAGGCTCTGCTTCTAACTTGGGCCCAAATTGTAAAATGGCCTTATCTATTGGCGATTTCGTTCCAATTCACATTCCAAGTAATATTCGGCATGCTAATTACATTGCCGGTTGCCAAATTGCATTATCTCTTATAGTTTCCGAGATATGGACTATCGATAATTTACACCTTAGGCTCTGCTTCTAACTTGGGCCCAAATTGTAAAATGGTCTTATCTATTGGCGATTTCGTTCCAATTCACATTCCAAGTAATATTCGGCATGCTAATTACATTGCCGGTTGCCAAATTGCATTATCTCTTATAGTTTCCGAGATATGGACTATCGATAATTTACACCTTAGGCTCTGCTTCTAACTTGGGCCCAAATTGTAAAATGGTCTTATCTATTGGCGATTTCGTTCCAATTCACATTCCAAGTAATATTCGGCATGCTAATTACATTGCCGGTTGCCAAATTGCATTATCTCTTATAGTTTCCGAGATATGGACTATCGATAATTTACACCTTAGGCTCTGCTTCTAACTTGGGCCCAAATTGTAAAATGGTCTTATCTATTGGCGATTTCGTTCCAATTCACACTCCAAGTAATATTCGGCATACTAATTATATTGCCGGTTGCGAAATTGCATTATCTCTTATAGTTTCCGAGATATGGACTATCAATAATTTACACCTTAGGCTCTGCTTCTAACTTGGGCCCAAATTGTAAAATGGTCTTATCTATTGGCGATTTCGTTCCAATTCACATTCCAAGTAATATTCGGCATGCTAATTACATTGCCGGTTGCTAAATTGCATTATCTCTTATAGTTTCCGAGATATGGACTATCGGTAATTTACACCTTAGGCTCTGCTTCTAACTTGGGCCCAAATTATAAAATGGTCTTATCTATTGGCGATTTCGTTCCATTTCACATTCCAAGTAATATCCGGCATGCTAATTACATTGACGGTTGCCAAATTGAATTATCTCTTATAGTTTCCGAGATATGGACTATCGATAAATTACACCTTAGGCTCTGCTTCTAACTTGGGCCCAAATTGTAAAATGGTCTTACCTATTGGCGATTTCGTTCCAATTCACACTCCAAGTAATATTCGGCATACTAATTACATTGCCGGTTGCGAAATTGCATTATCTCTTATAGTTTCCGAGATATGGACTATCAATAATTTACACCTTAGGCTCTGCTTCTAACTTGGGCCCAAATTGTAAAATGGTCTTATCTATTGGCGATTTCGTTCCAATTCACATTCCAAGTAATATTCGGCATGCTAATTACATTGCCGGTTGCTAAATTGCATTATCTCTTATAGTTTCCGAGATATGGACTATCGGTAATTTACACCTTAGGCTCTGCTTCTAACTTGGGCCCAAATTATAAAATGGTCTTATCTATTGGCGATTTCGTTCCAATTCACATTCCAAGTAATATCCGGCATGCTAATTACATTGACGGTTGCCAAATTGAATTATCTCTTATAGTTTCCGAGATATGGACTATCGATAAATTACAACTTAGGCTCTGCTTCTAACTTGGGCCCAAATTGTAAAATGGTCTTACCTATTGGCGATTTCGTTCCAATTCACATTCCAAGTAATATTCGGCATGCTAATTACATTGCCGGTTGCCAAATTGCATTATCTCTTATAGTTTCCGAGATATGGACTATCGATAATTTACACCTTAGGCTCTGCTTCTAACTTGGGCCCAAATTGTAAAATGGTCTTATCTATTGGCGATTTCGTTCCAATTCACATTCCAAGTAATATTCGGCATGCTAATTACATTGCCGGTTGCCAAATTGCATTATCTCTTATAGTTTCCGAGATATGGACTATCGATAATTTACATCTTAGGCTCTGCTTCTAACTTGGGCCCAAATTGTAAAATGGTCTTATCTATTGGCGATTTCGTTCCAATTCACATTCCAAGTAATATTCGGCATGCTAATTACATTGCCGGTTGCCAAATTGCATTATCTCTTATAGTTTCCGAGATATGGACTATCGATAATTTACACCTTAGGCTCTGCTTCTAACTTGGGCCCAAATTGTAAAATGGTCTTATCTATTGGCGATTTCGTTCCAATTCACACTCCAAGTAATATTCGGCATACTAATTACATTGCCGGTTGCGAAATTGCATTATCTCTTATAGTTTCCGAGATATGGACTATCAATAATTTACACCTTAGGCTCTGCTTCTAACTTGGGCCCAAATTGTAAAATGGTCTTATCTATTGGCAATTTCGTTCCAATTCACATTCCAAGTAATATTCGGCATGCTAATTACATTGCCGGTTGCTAAATTGCATTATCTCTTATAGTTTCCGAGATATGGACTATCGGTAATTTACACCTTAGGCTCTGCTTCTAACTTGGGCCCAAATTGTAAAATGGTCTTATCTATTGGCGATTTCGTTCCAATTCACATTCCAAGTAATATTCGGCATGCTAATTACATTGCCGGTTGCCAAATTGCATTATCTCTTATAGTTTCCGAGATATAGACTATCGATAATTTACACCTTAGGCTCTGCTTCTAACTTGGGCCCAAATTGTAAAATGGTCTTATCTATTGGTGATTTCGTTCCAATTCACACTCCAAGTAATATTCGGCATACTAATTTCATTGCCGGTTGCGAAATTGCATTATCTCTTATAGTTTCCGAGATATGGACTATCAATAATTTACACCTTAGGCTCTGCTTCTAACTTGGGCCCAAATTGTAAAATGGTCTTATCTATTGGCGATTTCGTCCCAATTCACATTCCAAGTGATATTCGGCATGCTAATTGCATTGCCGGTTGCGAAATTGCATTATCTCTTATAGTTTCCGAGATATGGACTATCAATAATTTACACCTTTGGCTCTGCTTCTAACTTGGGCCCAAATTGTAAAATGGCCTTATCTATTGGCGATTTCGTTCCAATTCACATTCCAAGTAATATTCGGCATGCTAATTACATTGCCGGTTGCCAAATTGCATTATCTCTTATAGTTTCCGAGATATGGACTATCGATAATTTACACCTTAGGCTCTGCTTCTAACTTGGGCCCAAATTGTAAAATGGTCTTATCTATTGGCGATTTCGTTCCAATTCACATTCCAAGTAATATTCGGCATGCTAATTACATTGCCGGTTGCCAAATTGCATTATCTCTTATAGTTTCCGAGATATGGACTATCGATAATTTACACATTAGGCTCTGCTTCTAACTTGGGCCCAAATTGTAAAATGGTCTTATCTATTGGCGATTTCGTTCCAATTCACATTCCAAGTAATATTCGGCATGCTAATTACATTGCCGGTTGCCAAATTGCATTATCTCTTATAGTTTCCGAGATATGGAGTATCGATAATTTACACCTTAGGCTCTGCTTCTAACTTGGGCCCAAATTGTAAAATGGTCTTATCTATTGGCGATTTCGTTCCAATTCACATTCCAAGTAATATTCGGCATGCTAATTACATTGCCGGTTGCCAAATTGCATTATCTCTTATAGTTTCCGAGATATGGACTATCGATAATTTACACCTTAGGCTCTGCTTCTAACTTGGGCCCAAATTGTAAAATGGTCTTATCTATTGGCGATTTCGTTCCAATTCACACTCCAAGTAATATTCGGCAAACTAATTACATTGCCGGTTGCGAAATTGCATTATCTCTTATAGTTTCCGAGATATGGACTATCAATAATTTACACCTTAGGCTCTGCTTCTAACTTGGGCCCAAATTGTAAAATGGTCTTATCTATTGGCGATTTCGTTCCAATTCACATTCCAAGTAATATTCGGCATGCTAATTACATTGCCGGTTGCTAAATTGCATTATCTCTTATAGTTTCCGAGATATGGACTATCGGTAATTTACACCTTAGGCTCTGCTTCTAACTTGGGCCCAAATTATAAAATGGTCTTATCTATTGGCGATTTCGTTCCATTTCACATTCCAAGTAATATCCGGCATGCTAATTACATTGACGGTTGCCAAATTGAATTATCTCTTATAGTTTCCGAAATATGGACTATCGATAAATTACACCTTAGGCTCTGCTTCTAACTTGGGCCCAAATTGTAAAATGGTCTTACCTATTGGCGATATCGTTCCAATTCACACTCCAAGTAATATTCGGCATACTAATTACATTGCCGGTTGCGAAATTGCATTATCTCTTATAGTTTCCGAGATATGGACTATCAATAATTTACACCTTAGGCTCTGCTTCTAACTTGGGCCCAAATTGTAAAATGGTCTTATCTATTGGCGATTTCGTTCCAATTCACATTCCAAGTAATATTCGGCATGCTAATTACATTGCCGGTTGCTAAATTGCATTATCTCTTATAGTTTCCGAGATATGGAATATCGGTAATTTACACCTTAGGCTCTGCTTCTAACTTGGGCCCAAATTATAAAATGGTCTTATCTATTGGCGATTTCGTTCCAATTCACATTCCAAGTAATATCCGGCATGCTAATTACATTGACGGTTGCCAAATTGAATTATCTCTTATAGTTTCCGAGATATGGACTATCGATAAATTACACCTTAGGCTCTGCTTCTAACTTGGGCCCAAATTGTAAAATGGTCTTACCTATTGGCGATTTCGTTCCAATTCACATTCCAAGTAATATTCGGCATGCTAATTACATTGCCGGTTGCCAAATTGCATTATCTCTTATAGTTTCCGAGATATGGACTATCGATAATTTACACCTTAGGCTCTGCTTCTAACTTGGGCCCAAATTGTAAAATGGTCTTATCTATTGGCGATTTCGTTCCAATTCACATTCCAAGTAATATTCGGCATGCTAATTACATTGCCGGTTGCCAAATTGCATTATCTCTTATAGTTTCCGAGATATGGACTATCGATAATTTACATCTTAGGCTCTGCTTCTAACTTGGGCCCAAATTGTAAAATCGTCTTATCTATTGGCGATTTCGTTCCAATTCACATTCCAAGTAATATTCGGCATGCTAATTACATTGCCGGTTGCCAAATTGCATTATCTCTTATAGTTTCCGAGATATGGACTATCGATAATTTACACCTTAGGCTCTGCTTCTAACTTGGGCCCAAATTGTAAAATGGTCTTATCTATTGGCGATTTCGTTCCAATTCACATTCCAAGTAATATTCGGCATGCTAATTACATTGCCGGTTGCCAAATTGCATTATCTCTTATAGTTTCCGAGATATGGACTATCGATAATTTACACCTTAGGCTCTGCTTCTAACTTGGGCCCAAATTGTAAAATGGTCTTATCTATTGGCGATTTCGTTCCAATTCACATTCCAAGTAATATTCGGCATGCTAATTACATTGCCGGTTGCCAAATTGCATTATCTCTTATAGTTTCCGAGATATGGACTATCGATAATTTACACATTAGGCTCTGCTTCTAACTTGGGCCCAAATTGTAAAATGGTCTTATCTATTGGCGATTTCGTTCCAATTCACATTCCAAGTAATATTCGGCATGCTAATTACATTGCCGGTTGCCAATTTGCATTATCTCTTATAGTTTCCGAGATATGGAGTATCGATAATTTACACCTTAGGCTCTGCTTCTAACTTGGGCCCAAATTGTAAAATGGTCTTATCTATTGGCGATTTCGTTCCAATTCACATTCCAAGTAATATTCGGCATGCTAATTACATTGCCGGTTGCCAAATTGCATTATCTCTTATAGTTTCCGAGATATGGACTATCGATAATTTACACCTTAGGCTCTGCTTCTAACTTGGGCCCAAATTGTAAAATGGTCTTATCTATTGGCGATTTCGTTCCAATTCACACTCCAAGTAATATTCGGCATACTAATTACATTGCCGGTTGCGAAATTGCATTATCTCTTATAGTTTCCGAGATATGGACTATCAATAATTTACACCTTAGGCTCTGCTTCTAACTTGGGCCCAAATTGTAAAATGGTCTTATCTATTGGCGATTTCGTTCCAATTCACATTCCAAGTAATATTCGGCATGCTAATTACATTGCCGGTTGCTAAATTGCATTATCTCTTATAGTTTCCGAGATATGGACTATCGGTAATTTACACCTTAGGCTCTGCTTCTAACTTGGGCCCAAATTATAAAATGGTCTTATCTATTGGCGATTTCGTTCCATTTCACATTCCAAGTAATATCCGGCATGCTAATTACATTGACGGTTGCCAAATTGAATTATCTCTTATAGTTTCCGAAATATGGACTATCGATAAATTACACCTTAGGCTCTGCTTCTAACTTGGGCCCAAATTGTAAAATGGTCTTACCTATTGGCGATTTCGTTCCAATTCACACTCCAAGTAATATTCGGCATACTAATTACATTGCCGGTTGCGAAATTGCATTATCTCTTATAGTTTCCGAGATATGGACTATCAATAATTTACACCTTAGGCTCTGCTTCTAACTTGGGCCCAAATTGTAAAATGGTCTTATCTATTGGCGATTTCGTTCCAATTCACATTCCAAGTAATATTCGGCATGCTAATTACATTGCCGGTTGCTAAATTGCATTATCTCTTATAGTTTCCGAGATATGGACTATCGGTAATTTACACCTTAGGCTCTGCTTCTAACTTGGGCCCAAATTATAAAATGGTCTTATCTATTGGCGATTTCGTTCCAATTCACATTCCAAGTAATATCCGGCATGCTAATTACATTGACGGTTGCCAAATTGAATTATCTCTTATAGTTTCCGAGATATGGACTATCGATAAATTACACCTTAGGCTCTGCTTCTAACTTGGGCCCAAATTGTAAAATGGTCTTACCTATTGGCGATTTCGTTCCAATTCACATTCCAAGTAATATTCGGCATGCTAATTACATTGCCGGTTGCCAAATTGCATTATCTCTTATAGTTTCCGAGATATGGACTATCGATAATTTACACCTTAGGCTCTGCTTCTAACTTGGGCCCAAATTGTAAAATGGTCTTATCTATTGGCGATTTCGTTCCAATTCACATTCCAAGTAATATTCGGCATGCTAATTACATTGCCGGTTGCCAAATTGCATTATCTCTTATAGTTTCCGAGATATGGACTATCGATAATTTACATCTTAGGCTCTGCTTCTAACTTGGGCCCAAATTGTAAAATCGTCTTATCTATTGGCGATTTCGTTCCAATTCACATTCCAAGTAATATTCGGCATGCTAATTACATTGCCGGTTGCCAAATTGCATTATCTCTTATAGTTTCCGAGATATGGACTATCGATAATTTACACCTTAGGCTCTGCTTCTAACTTGGGCCCAAATTGTAAAATGGTCTTATCTATTGGCGATTTCGTTCCAATTCACATTCCAAGTAATATTCGGCATGCTAATTACATTGCCGGTTGCCAAATTGCATTATCTCTTATAGTTTCCGAGATATGGACTATCGATAATTTACATCTTAGGCTCTGCTTCTAACTTGGGCCCAAATTGTAAAATGGTCTTATCTATTGGCGATTTCGTTCCAATTCACATTCCAAGTAATATTCGGCATGCTAATTACATTGCCGGTTGCCAAATTGCATTATCTCTTATAGTTTCCGAGATATGGACTATCGATAATTTACACCTTAGGCTCTGCTTCTAACTTGGGCCCAAATTGTAAAATGGTCTTATCTATTGGCGATTTCGTCCCAATTCACATTCCAAGTGATATTCGGCATGCTAATTACATTGCCGGTTGCGAAATTGCATTATCTCTTATAGTTTCCGAGATAAGGACTATCAATAATTTACACCTTAGGCTCTGCTTCTAACTTGGGCCCAAATTGTAAAATGGCCTTATCTATTGGCGATATCGTTCCAATTCACATTCCAAGTAATATTCGGCATGCTAATTACATTGCCGGTTGCCAAATTGCATTATCTCTTATAGTTTCCGAGATATGGACTATCGATAATTTACACCTTAGGCTCTGCTTCTAACTTGGGCCCAAATTGTAAAATGGTCTTATCTATTGGCGATTTCGTTCCAATTCACATTCCAAGTAATATTCGGCATGCTAATTACATTGCCGGTTGCCAAATTGCATTATCTCTTATAGTTTCCGAGATATGGACTATCGATAATTTACACCTTAGGCTCTGCTTCTAACTTGGGCCCAAATTGTAAAATGGTCTTATCTATTGGCGATTTCGTTCCAATTCACATTCCAAGTAATATTCGGCATTCTAATTACATTGCCGGTTGCCAAATTGCATTATCTCTTATAGTTTCCGAGATATGGACTATCGATAATTTACACCTTAGGCTCTGCTTCTAACTTGGGCCCAAATTGTAAAATGGTCTTATCTATTGGCGATTTCGTTCCAATTCACATTCCAAGTAATATTCGGCATGCTAATTACATTGCCGGTTGCCAATTTGCATTATCTCTTATAGTTTCCGAGATATGGACTATCGATAATTTACACCTTAGGCTCTGCTTCTAACTTGGGCCCAAATTGTAAAATGGTCTTATCTATTGGCGATTTCGTTCCAATTCACATTCCAAGTAATATTCGGCATGCTAATTACATTGCCGGTTGCCAAATTGCATTATCTCTTATAGTTTCCGAGATTTGGACTATCGATAATTTACACCTTAGGCTCTGCTTCTAACTTGGGCCCAAATTGTAAAATGGTCTTATCTATTGGCGATTTCGTTCCAATTCACACTCCAAGTAATATTCGGCATACTAATTACATTGCCGGTTGCGAAATTGCATTATCTCTTATAGTTTCCGAGATATGGACTATCAATAATTTACACTTTAGGCTCTGCTTCTAACTTGGGCCCAAATTGTAAAATGGTCTTATCTATTGGCGATTTCGTTCCAATTCACATTCCAAGTAATATTCGGCATGCTAATTACATTGCCGGTTGCTAAATTGCATTATCTCTTATAGTTTCCGAGATATGGACTATCGGTAATTTACACCTTAGGCTCTGCTTCTAACTTGGGCCCAAATTATAAAATGGTCTTATCTATTGGCGATTTCGTTCCAATTCACATTCCAAGTAATATCCGGCATGCTAATTACATTGACGGTTGCCAAATTGAATTATCTCTTATAGTTTCCGAGATATGGACTATCGATAAATTACACCTTAGGCTCTGCTTCTAACTTGGGCCCAAATTGTAAAATGGTCTTACCTATTGGCGATTTCGTTCCAATTCACATTCCAAGTAATATTCGGCATGCTAATTACATTGCCGGTTGCCAAATTGCATTATCTCTTATAGTTTCCGAGATATGGACTATCGATAATTTACACCTTAGGCTCTGCTTCTAACTTGGGCCCAAATTGTAAAATGGTCTTATCTATTGGCGATTTCGTTCCAATTCACATTCCAAGTAATATTCGGCATGCTAATTACATTGCCGGTTGCCAAATTGCATTATCTCTTATAGTTTCCGAGATATGGACTATCGATAATTTACATCTTAGGCTCTGCTTCTAACTTGGGCCCAAATTGTAAAATCGTCTTATCTATTGGCGATTTCGTTCCAATTCACATTCCAAGTAATATTCGGCATGCTAATTACATTGCCGGTTGCCAAATTGCGTTATCTCTTATAGTTTCCGAGATATGGACTATCGATAATTTACACCTTAGGCTCTGCTTCTAACTTGGGCCCAAATTGTAAAATGGTCTTATCTATTGGCGATTTCGTTCCAATTCACATTCCAAGTAATATCCGGCATGCTAATTACATTGCCCGTTGCCAAATTGAATTATCTCTTATAGTTTCCGAGATATGGACTATCGATAATTTACACCTTAGGCTCTGCTTCTAACTTGGGCCCAAATTGTAAAATGGTCTTATCTATTGGCGATTTCGTTCCAATTCACATTCCAAGTAATATTCGGCATGCTAATTACATTGCCGGTTGCCAAATTGCATTATCTCTTATAGTTTCCGAGATATGGACTATCGATAATTTACATCTTAGGCTCTGTTTCTAACTTGGGCCCAAATTGTAAAATGGTCTTATCTATTGGCGATTTCGTTCTAATTCACATTCCAAGTAATATTCGGCATGCTAATTACATTGCCGGTTGCCAAATTGCATTATCTCTTATAGTTTCCGAGATATGGACTATCGATAATTTACACCTTAGGCTCTGCTTCTAACTTGGGCCCAAATTGTAAAATGGTCTTATCTATTGGCGATTTCGTCCCAATTCACATTCCAAGTGATATTCGGCATGCTAATTACATTGCCGGTTGCGAAATTGCATTATCTCTTATAGTTTCCGAGATATGGACTATCAATAATTTACACCTTAGGCTCTGCTTCTAACTTGGGCCCAAATTGTAAAATGGTCTTATCTATTGGCGATTTCGTTCCAATTCACATTCCAAGTAATATTCGGCATGCTAATTACATTGCCGGTTGCCAAATTGCATTTTCTCTTATAGTTTCCGAGATATGGACTATCGATAATTTACACCTTAGGCTCTGCTTCTAACTTGGGCCCAAATTGTAAAATGGTCTTATCTATTGGCGATTTCGTTCCAATTCACATTCCAAGTAATTTTCGGCATGCTAATTACATTGCCGGTTGCCAAATTGCATCATCTCTTATAGTTTCCGAGATATGGACTATCGATAATTTACACCTTAGGCTCTGCTTCTAACTTGGGCCCAAATTGTAAAATGGTCTTATCTATTGGCGATTTCGTTCCAATTCACATTCCAAGTAATATTCGGCATGCTAATTACATTGCCGGTTGCCAAATTGCATTATCTCTTATAGTTTCCGAGATATGGACTATCGATAATTTACATCTTAGGCTCTGCTTCTAACTTGGGCCCAAATTGTAAAATCGTCTTATCTATTGGCGATTTCGTTCCAATTCACATTCCAAGTAATATTCGGCATGCTAATTACATTGCCGGTTGCCAAATTGCATTATCTCTTATAGTTTCCGAGATATGGACTATCGATAATTTACACCTTAGGCTCTGCTTCTAACTTGGGCCCAAATTGTAAAATGGTCTTATCTATTGGCGATTTCGTTCCAATTCACATTCCAAGTAATATCCGGCATGCTAATTACATTGCCGTTTGCCAAATTGAATTATCTCTTATAGTTTCCGAGATATGGACTATCGATAATTTACACCTTAGGCTCTGCTTCTAACTTGGGCCCAAATTGTAAAATGGCCTTATCTATTGGCGATTTCGTTCCAATTCACATTCCAAGTAATATTCGGCATGCTAATTACATTGCCGGTTGCCAAATTGCATTATCTCTTATAGTTTCCGAGATATGGACTATCGATAATTTACACCTTAGGCTCTGCTTCTAACTTGGGCCCAAATTGTAAAATGGTCTTATCTATTGGCGATTTCGTCCCAATTCACATTCCAAGTGATATTCGGCATGCTAATTACATTGCCGGTTGCGAAATTGCATTATCTCTTATAGTTTCCGAGATATGGACTATCAATAATTTACACCTTAGGCTCTGCTTCTAACTTGGGCCCAAATTGTAAAATGGTCTTATCTATTGGCGATTTCGTTCCAATTCACATTCCAAGTAATATTCGGCATGCTAATTACATTGCCGGTTGCCAAATTGCATTTTCTCTTATAGTTTCCGAGATATGGACTATCGATAATTTACACCTTAGGCTCTGCTTCTAACTTGGGCCCAAATTGTAAAATGGTCTTATCTATTGGCGATTTCGTTCCAATTCACATTCCAAGTAATATTCGGCATGCCAATTACATTGCCGGTTGCCAAATTGCATTATCTCTTATAGTTTCCGAGATATGGACTATCGATAATTTACACCTTAGGCTCTGCTTCTAACTTGGGCCCAAATTGTAAAATGGTCTTATCTATTGGCGATTTCGTTCCAATTCACATTCCAAGTAATATCCGGCATGCTAATTACATTGCCGGTTGCCAAATTGAATTATCTCTTATAGTTTCCGAGATATGGACTATCGATAATTTACACCTTAGGCTCTGCTTCTAACTTGGGCCCAAATTGTAAAATGGTCTTATCTATTGGCGATTTCGTTCCAATTCACATTCCAAGTAATATTCGGCATGCTAATTACATTGCCGGTTGCCAAATTGCATTATCTCTTATAGTTTCCGAGATATGGACTATCGATAATTTACATCTTAGGCTCTGTTTCTAACTTGGGCCCAAATTGTAAAATGGTCTTATCTATTGGCGATTTCGTTCCAATTCACATTCCAAGTAATATTCGGCATGCTAATTACATTGCCGGTTGCCAAATTGCATTATCTCTTATAGTTTCCGAGATATGGACTATCGATAATTTACACCTTAGGCTCTGCTTCTAACTTGGGCCCAAATTGTAAAATGGTCTTATCTATTGGCGATTTCGTCCCAATTCACATTCCAAGTGATATTCGGCATGCTAATTACATTGCCGGTTGCGAAATTGCATTATCTCTTATAGTTTCCGAGATATGGACTATCAATAATTTACACCTTAGGCTCTGCTTCTAACTTGGGCCCAAATTGTAAAATGGTCTTATCTATTGGCGATTTCGTTCCAATTCACATTCCAAGTAATATTCGGCATGCTAATTACATTGCCGGTTGCCAAATTGCATTTTCTCTTATAGTTTCCGAGATATGGACTATCGATAATTTACACCTTAGGCTCTGCTTCTAACTTGGGCCCAAATTGTAAAATGGTCTTATCTATTGGCGATTTCGTTCCAATTCACATTCCAAGTAATATTCGGCATGCCAATTACATTGCCGGTTGCCAAATTGCATTATCTCTTATAGTTTCCGAGATATGGACTATCGATAATTTACACCTTAGGCTCTGCTTCTAACTTGGGCCCAAATTGTAAAATGGTCTTTCTATTGGCGATTTCGTTCCAATTCACATTCCAAGTAATTTTCGGCATGCTAATTACATTGCCGGTTGCCAAATTGCATTATCTCTTATAGTTTCCGAGATATGGACTATCGATAATTTACACCTTAGGCTCTGCTTCTAACTTGGGCCCAAATTGTAAAATGGTCTTATCTATTGGCGATTTCGTTCCAATTCTCATTCCAAGTAATATTCGGCATGCTAATTACATTGCCGGTTGCGAAATTGCATTATCTCTTATAGTTTCCGAGATATGGACTATCAATAATTTACACCTTAGGCTCTGCTTCTAACTTGGGCCCAAATTGTAAAATGGTTTTATCTATTGGCGATTTCGTTCCAATTCACACTCCAAGTAATATTCGGCATGCTAATTACATTGCCGGTTGCGAAATTGCATTATCTCTTATAGTTTCCGAGATATGGACTATCAATAATTTACACCTTAGGCTCTGCTTCTAACTTGGGCCCAAATTGTAAAATGGTCTTATCTATTGGCGATTTCGTTCCAATTCACATTCCAAGTAATATTCGGCATGCTAATTACATTGCCGGTTGCCAAATTGCATTATCTCTTATAGTTTCCGAGATATGGACTATCGATAATTTACATCTTAGGCTCTGCTTCTAACTTGGGCTCAAATTGTAAAATCGTCTTATCTATTGGCGATTTCGTTCCAATTCACATTCCAAGTAATATTCGGCATGCTAATTACATTGCCGGTTGCCAAATTGCATTATCTCTTATAGTTTCCGAGATATGGACTATCGATAATTTACACCTTAGGCTCTGCTTCTAACTTGGGCCCAAATTGTAAAATGGTCTTATCTATTGGCGATTTCGTTCTAATTCACATTCCAAGTAATATTCGGCATGCTAATTACATTGCCGGTTGCCAAATTGCATTATCTCTTATGGTTTCCGAGATATGGACTATCGATAATTTACACCTTAGGCTCTGCTTCTAACTTGGGCCCAAATTGTAAAATGGTCTTATCTATTGGCGATTTCGTTCCAATTCACATTCCAAGTAATATTCGGCATGCTAATTACATTGCCGGTTGCCAAATTGCATTATCTCTTATAGTTTCCGAGATATGGACTATCGATAATTTACACCTTAGGCTCTGCTTCTAACTTGGGCCCAAATTGTAAAATGGTCTTCTCTATTGGCGATTTCGTCCCAATTCACATTCCAAGTAATATTCGGCATACTAATTACATTGCCGTTTGCGAAATTGCATTATCTCTTATAGTTTCAGAGATATGGACTATCGATAATTTACACCTTAGGCTCTGCTTCTAACTTGGGCCCAAATTGTAAAATGGTCTTATCTATTGGCGATTTCGTTCCAATTCACATTCCAAGTAATATTCGGCATGCTAATTACATTGCCGGTTGCCAAATTGCATTATCTCTTATAGGTTCCGAGATATGGACTATCGATAATTTACACCTTAGGCTCTGCTTCTAACTTGGGCCCAAATTGTAAAATGGTCTTATCTATTGGCGATTTCGTTCCAATTCACATTCCAAGTAATATTCGGCATGCTAATTACATTGCCGGTTGCCAAATTGCATTATCTCTTATAGTTTCCGAGATATGGACTATCGATAATTTACACCTTAGGCTCTGCTTCTAACTTGGGCCCAAATTGTAAAATGGTCTTATATATTGGCGATTTCGTTCCAATTCACATTCCAAGTAATATTCGGCATGCTAATTACATTGCCGGTTGCCAAATTGAATTATCTCTTATAGTTTCCGAGATATGGACTATCGATAATTTACACCTTAGGCTCTGCTTCTAACTTGGGCCCAAATTGTAAAATGGTCTTACCTATTGGCGATTTCGTTCCAATTCACATTCCAAGTAATATTCGGCATGCTAATTACATTGCCGGTTGCCAAATTGCATTATCTCTTATAGTTTCCGAGATATGGACTATCGATAATTTACACCTTAGGCTCTGCTTCTAACTTGGGCCCAAATTGTAAAATGGTCTTATCTATTGGCGATTTCGTTCCAATTCACATTCCAAGTAATATTCGGCATGCTAATTACATTGCCGGTTGCCAAATTGCATTATCTCTTATAGTTTCCGAGATATGGACTATCGATAATTTACACCTTAGGCTCTGCTTCTAACTTGGGCCCAAATTGTAAAATGGTCTTATCTATTGGCAACTTCGTTCCAATTCACATTCCAAGTAATATTCGGCATGCTAATTACATTGCCGGTTGCCAAATTGCATTAACTCTTATAGTTTCCGAGATATGGACTATCGATAATTTACACCTTAGGCTCTGCTTCTAACTTGGGCCCAAATTGTAAAATGGTCTTATCTATTGGCGATTTCGTTCCAATTCACATTCCAAGTAATATTCGGCATGCTAATTACATTGCCGGTTGCCAAATTGCATTATCTCTTATAGTTTCCGAGATATGGACTATCGATAATTTACACCATAGGCTCTGCTTATAACTTGGGCCCAAATTGTAAAATGGTCTTATCTATTGGCGATTTCGTTGCAATTCACATTCCAAGCAATATTCGGCATGCTAATTACATTGCCGGTTGCCAAATTGCATTATCTCTTATAGTTTCCGAGATATGGACTATCGATAATTTATACCTTAGGCTCTGCTTCTAACTTGGGCCCAAATAGTAAAATGGTCTTATCTATTGGCGATTTCGTTCCAATTCACATTCCAAGTAATATTCGGCATGCTAATTACATTGCCGGTTGCCAAATTGCATTAACTCTTATAGTTTCCGAGATATGGACTATCGATAATTTACACCTTAGGCTCTGCTTCTAACTTGGGCCCAAATTGTAAAATGGTCTTATCTATTGGCGATTTCGTTCCAATTCACATTCCAAGTAATATTCGGCATGCTAATTACATTGCCGGTTGCCAAATTGCATTATCTCTTATAGTTTCCGAGATATGGACTATCGATAATTTACACCATAGGCTCTGCTTATAACTTGGGCCCAAATTGTAAAATGGTCTTATCTATTGGCGATTTCGTTGCAATTCACATTCCAAGCAATATTCGGCATGCTAATTACATTGCCGGTTGCCAAATTGCATTATCTCTTATAGTTTCCGAGATATGGACTATCGATAATTTACACCTTAGGCTCTGCTTCTAACTTGGGCCCAAATTGTAAAATGGTCTTATCTATTGGCGATTTCGTCCCAATTCACATTCCAAGTGATATTCGGCATGCTAATTACATTGCCGGTTGCGAAATTGCATTATCTCTTATAGTTTCCGAGATATGGACTATCAATAATTTACACCTTAGGCTCTGCTTCTAACTTGGGCCCAAATTGTAAAATGGTCTTATCTATTGGCGATTTCGTTCCAATTCACATTCCAAGTAATATTCGGCATGCTAATAACATTGCCGGTTGCCAAATTGCATTATCTCTTATAGTTTCCGAGATATGGACTATCGATAATTTACACCTTAGGCTCTGCTTCTAACTTGGGCCCAAATTGTAAAATGGTCTTATCTATTGGCGATTTCGTTTCAATTCACATTCCAAGTAATATTCGGCATGCTAATTACATTGCCGGTTGCCAAATTGCATTATCTCTTATAGTTTCCGAGATATGGACTATCGATAATTTACACCTTAGGCTCTGCTTCTAACTTGGGCCCAAATTGTAAAATGGTCTTATCTATTGGCGATTTCGTTCCAATTCACATTCCAAGTAATATTCGGCATGCTAATTTCATTGCCGGTTGCCAAATTGCATTATCTCTTATAGTTTCCGAGATATGGACTATCGATAATTTACACCTTAGGCTCCGCTTCTAACTTGGGCCCAAATTGAAAAATGGTCTTATCTATTGGCGATTTCGTTCCAATTCACATTCCAAGTAATATTCGGCATGCTAATTACATTGCCGGTTGCCAAATTGAATTATCTCTTATAGTTTCCGAGATATGGACTATCGATAATTTACACCTTAGGCTCTGCTTCTAACTTGGGCCCAAATTGTAAAATGGTCTTACCTATTGGCGATTTCGTTCCAATTCACATTCCAAGTAATATTCGGCATGCTAATTACATTGCCGGTTGCCAAATTGCATTATCTCTTATAGTTTCCGAGATATGGACTATCGATAATTTACACCTTAGGCTCTGCTTCTAACTTGGGCCCAAATTGTAAAATGGTCGTATCTATTGGCGATTTCGTTCCAATTCACATTCCAAGTAATATTCGGCATGCTAATTACATTGCCGGTTGCCAAATTGCATTATCTCTTATAGTTTCCGAGATATGGACTATCGATAATTTACATTAGGCTCTGCTTCTAACTTGGGCCCAAATTGTAAAATGGTCTTATCTATTGGCGATTTCGTTCCAATTCACACTCCAAGTAATATTCGGCATACTAATTACATTACCGGTTGCGAAATTGCATTATCTCTTATAGTTTCCGAGATATGGACTATCAATAATTTACACCTTAGGCTCTGCTTCTAACTTGGGCCCAAATTGTAAAATGGTCTTATCTATTGGCAATTTCGTTCCAATTCACATTCCAAGTAATATTCGGCATGCTAATTACATTGCCGGTTGCTAAATTGCATTATCTCTTATAGTTTCCGAGATATGGACTATCGGTAATTTACACCTTAGGCTCTGCTTCTAACTTGGGCCCAAATTGTAAAATGGTCTTATCTATTGGCGATTTCGTTCCAATTCACATTCCAAGTAATATTCGGCATGCTAATTACATTGCCGGTTGCCAAATTGCATTATCTCTCATAGTTTCCGAGATATGGACTATCGATAATTTACACCTTAGGCTCTGCTTCTAACTTGGGCCCAAATTGTAAAATGGTCTTATCTATTGGCGATTTCGTTCCAATTCACACTCCAAGTAATATTCGGCATACTAATTACATTGCCGGTTGCGAAATTGCATTATCTCTTATAGTTTCCGAGATATGGACTATCAATAATTTACACCTTAGGCTCTGCTTCTAACTTGGGCCCAAATTGTAAAATGGTCTTATCTATTGGCGATTTCGTCCCAATTCACATTCCAAGTGATATTCGGCATGCTAATTATATTGCCGGTTGCGAAATTGCATTATCTCTTATAGTTTCCGAGATATGGACTATCAATAATTTACACCTTTGGCTCTGCTTCTAACTTGGGCCCAAATTGTAAAATGGCCTTATCTATTGGCGATTTCGTTCCAATTCACATTCCAAGTAATATTCGGCATGCTAATTACATTGCCGGTTGCCAAATTGCATTATCTCTTATAGTTTCCGAGATATGGACTATCGATAATTTACACCTTAGGCTCTGCTTCTAACTTGGGCCCAAATTGTAAAATGGTCTTATCTATTGGCGATTTCGTTCCAATTCACATTCCAAGTAATATTCGGCATGCTAATTACATTGCCGGTTGCCAAATTGCATTATCTCTTATAGTTTCCGAGATATGGACTATCGATAATTTACAAATTATGCTCTGCTTCTAACTTGGGCCCAAATTGTAAAATGGTCTTATCTATTGGCGATTTCGTTTCAATTCACATTCCAAGTAATATTCGGCATGCTAATTACATTGCCGGTTGCCAATTTGCATTATCTCTTATAGTTTCCGAGATATGGAGTATCGATAATTTACACCTTAGGCTCTGCTTCTAACTTGGGCCCAAATTGTAAAATGGTCTTATCTATTGGCGATTTCGTTCCAATTCACATTCCAAGTAATATTCGGCATGCTAATTACATTGCCGGTTGCCAAATTGCATTATCTCTTATAGTTTCCGAGATATGGACTATCGATAATTTACACCTTAGGCTCTGCTTCTAACTTGGGCCCAAATTGTAAAATGGTCTTATCTATTGGCGATTTCGTTCCAATTCACACTCCAAGTAATATTCGGCATACTAATTACATTGCCGGTTGCGAAATTGCATTATCTCTTATAGTTTCCGAGATATGGACTATCAATAATTTACACCTTAGGCTCTGCTTCTAACTTGGGCCCAAATTGTAAAATGGTCTTATCTATTGGCGATTTCGTTCCAATTCACATTCCAAGTAATATTCGGCATGCTAATTACATTGCCGGTTGCTAAATTGCATTATCTCTTATAGTTTCCGAGATATGGACTATCGGTAATTTAAACCTTAGGCTCTGCTTCTAACTTGGGCCCAAATTATAAAATGGTCTTATCTATTGGCGATTTCGTTCCATTTCACATTAAAAGTAATATCCGGCATGCTAATTACATTGACGGTTGCCAAATTGAATTATCTCTTATAGTTTCCGAGATATGGACTATCGATAAATTACACCTTAGGCTCTGCTTCTAACTTGGGCCCAAATTGTAAAATGGTCTTACCTATTGGCGATTTCGTTCCAATTCACACTCCAAGTAATATTCGGCATACTAATTACATTGCCGGTTGCGAAATTGCATTATCTCTTATAGTTTCCGAGATATGGACTATCAATAATTTACACCTTAGGCTCTGCTTCTAACTTGGGCCCAAATTGTAAAATGGTCTTATCTATTGGCGATTTCGTTCCAATTCACATTCCAAGTAATATTCGGCATGCTAATTACATTGCCGGTTGCCAAATTGCATTATCTCTTATAGTTTCCGAGATATGGACTATCGATAATTTACATTAGGCTCTGCTTCTAACTTGGGCCCAAATTGTAAAATGGTCTTATCTATTGGCGATTTCGTTCCAATTCACACTCCAAGTAATATTCGGCATACTAATTACATTACCGGTTGCGAAATTGCATTATCTCTTATAGTTTCCGAGATATGGACTATCAATAATTTACACCTTAGGCTCTGCTTCTAACTTGGGCCCAAATTGTAAAATGGTCTTATCTATTGGCAATTTCGTTCCAATTCACATTCCAAGTAATATTCGGCATGCTAATTACATTGCCGGTTGCTAAATTGTATTATCTCTTATAGTTTCCGAGATATGGACTATCGGTAATTTACACCTTAGGCTCTGCTTCTAACTTGGGCCCAAATTGTAAAATGGTCTTATCTATTGGCGATTTCGTTCCAATTCACATTCCAAGTAATATTCGGCATGCTAATTACATTGCCGGTTGCCAAATTGCATTATCTCTCATAGTTTCCGAGATATGGACTATCGATAATTTACACCTTAGGCTCTGCTTCTAACTTGGGCCCAAATTGTAAAATGGTCTTATCTATTGGCGATTTCGTTCCAATTCACACTCCAAGTAATATTCGGCATACTAATTACATTGCCGGTTGCGAAATTGCATTATCTCTTATAGTTTCCGAGATATGGACTATCAATAATTTACACCTTAGGCTCTGCTTCTAACTTGGGCCCAAATTGTAAAATGGTCTTATCTATTGGCGATTTCGTCCCAATTCACATTCCAAGTGATATTCGGCATGCTAATTATATTGCCGGTTGCGAAATTGCATTATCTCTTATAGTTTCCGAGATATGGACTATCAATAATTTACACCTTTGGCTCTGCTTCTAACTTGGGCCCAAATTGTAAAATGGCCTTATCTATTGGCGATTTCGTTCCAATTCACATTCCAAGTAATATTCGGCATGCTAATTACATTGCCGGTTGCCAAATTGCATTATCTCTTATAGTTTCCGAGATATGGACTATCGATAATTTACACCTTAGGCTCTGCTTCTAACTTGGGCCCAAATTGTAAAATGGTCTTATCTATTGGCGATTTCGTTCCAATTCACATTCCAAGTAATATTCGGCATGCTAATTACATTGCCGGTTGCCAAATTGCATTATCTCTTATAGTTTCCGAGATATGGACTATCGATAATTTACAAATTATGCTCTGCTTCTAACTTGGGCCCAAATTGTAAAATGGTCTTATCTATTGGCGATTTCGTTTCAATTCACATTCCAAGTAATATTCGGCATGCTAATTACATTGCCGGTTGCCAATTTGCATTATCTCTTATAGTTTCCGAGATATGGAGTATCGATAATTTACACCTTAGGCTCTGCTTCTAACTTGGGCCCAAATTGTAAAATGGTCTTATCTATTGGCGATTTCGTTCCAATTCACATTCCAAGTAATATTCGGCATGCTAATTACATTGCCGGTTGCCAAATTGCATTATCTCTTATAGTTTCCGAGATATGGACTATCGATAATTTACACCTTAGGCTCTGCTTCTAACTTGGGCCCAAATTGTAAAATGGTCTTATCTATTGGCGATTTCGTTCCAATTCACACTCCAAGTAATATTCGGCATACTAATTACATTGCCGGTTGCGAAATTGCATTATCTCTTATAGTTTCCGAGATATGGACTATCAATAATTTACACCTTAGGCTCTGCTTCTAACTTGGGCCCAAATTGTAAAATGGTCTTATCTATTGGCGATTTCGTTCCAATTCACATTCCAAGTAATATTCGGCATGCTAATTACATTGCCGGTTGCTAAATTGCATTATCTCTTATAGTTTCCGAGATATGGACTATCGGTAATTTAAACCTTAGGCTCTGCTTCTAACTTGGGCCCAAATTATAAAATGGTCTTATCTATTGGCGATTTCGTTCCATTTCACATTAAAAGTAATATCCGGCATGCTAATTACATTGACGGTTGCCAAATTGAATTATCTCTTATAGTTTCCGAGATATGGACTATCGATAAATTACACCTTAGGCTCTGCTTCTAACTTGGGCCCAAATTGTAAAATGGTCTTACCTATTGGCGATTTCGTTCCAATTCACACTCCAAGTAATATTCGGCATACTAATTACATTGCCGGTTGCGAAATTGCATTATCTCTTATAGTTTCCGAGATATGGACTATCAATAATTTACACCTTAGGCTCTGCTTCTAACTTGGGCCCAAATTGTAAAATGGTCTTATCTATTGGCGATTTCGTTCCAATTCACATTCCAAGTAATATTCGGCATGCTAATTACATTGCCGGTTGCTAAATTGCATTATCTCTTATAGTTTCCGAGATATGGACTATCGGTAATTTACACCTTAGGCTCTGCTTCTAACTTGGGCCCAAATTATAAAATGGTCTTATCTATTGGCGATTTCGTTCCAATTCACATTCCAAGTAATATCCGGCATGCTAATTACATTGACGGTTGCCAAATTGAATTATCTCTTATAGTTTCCGAGATATAGACTATCGATAAATTACAACTTAGGCTCTGCTTCTAACTTGGGCCCAAATTGTAAAATGGTCTTACCTATTGGCGATTTCGTTCCAATTCACATTCCAAGTAATATTCGGCATGCTAATTACATTGCCGGTTGCCAAATTGCATTATCTCTTATAGTTTCCGAGATATGGACTATCGATAATTTACACCTTAGGCTCTGCTTCTAACTTGGGCCCAAATTGTAAAATGGTCTTATCTATTGGCGATTTCGTTCCAATTCACATTCCAAGTAATATTCGGCATGCTAATTACATTGCCGGTTGCCAAATTGCATTATCTCTTATAGTTTCCGAGATATGGACTATCGATAATTTACATCTTAGGCTCTGCTTCTAACTTGGGCCCAAATTGTAAAATGGTCTTATCTATTGGCGATTTCGTTCCAATTCACATTCCAAGTAATATTCGGCATGCTAATTACATTGCCGGTTGCCAAATTGCATTATCTCTTATAGTTTCCGAGATATGGACTATCGATAATTTACACCTTAGGCTCTGCTTCTAACTTGGGCCCAAATTGTAAAATGGTCTTATCTATTGGCGATTTCGTTCCAATTCACACTCCAAGTAATATTCGGCATACTAATTACATTGCCGGTTGCGAAATTGCATTATCTCTTATAGTTTCCGAGATATGGACTATCAATAATTTACACCTTAGGCTCTGCTTCTAACTTGGACCCAAATTGTAAAATGGTCTTATCTATTGGCAATTTCGTTCCAATTCACATTCCAAGTAATATTCGGCATGCTAATTACATTGCCGGTTGCTAAATTGTATTATCTCTTATAGTTTCCGAGATATGGACTATCGGTAATTTACACCTTAGGCTCTGCTTCTAACTTGGGCCCAAATTGTAAAATGGTCTTATCTATTGGCGATTTCGTTCCAATTCACATTCCAAGTAATATTCGGCATGCTAATTACATTGCCGGTTGCCAAATTGCATTATCTCTCATAGTTTCCGAGATATGGACTATCGATAATTTACACCTTAGGCTCTGCTTCTAACTTGGGCCCAAATTGTAAAATGGTCTTATCTATTGGCGATTTCGTTCCAATTCACACTCCAAGTAATATTCGGCATACTAATTACATTGCCGGTTGCGAAATTGCATTATCTCTTATAGTTTCCGAGATATGGACTATCAATAATTTACACCTTAGGCTCTGCTTCTAACTTGGGCCCAAATTGTAAAATGGTCTTATCTATTGGCGATTTCGTCCCAATTCACATTCCAAGTGATATTCGGCATGCTAATTACATTGCCGGTTGCCAAATTGCATTATCTCTTATAGTTTCCGAGATATGGACTATCGATAATTTACATCTTAGGCTCTGCTTCTAACTTGGGCCCAAATTGTAAAATGGTCTTATCTATTGGCGATTTCGTTCCAATTCACATTCCAAGTAATATTCGGCATGCTAATTACATTGCCGGTTGCCAAATTGCATTATCTCTTATAGTTTCCGAGATATGGACTATCGATAATTTACACCTTAGGCTCTGCTTCTAACTTGGGCCCAAATTGTAAAATGGTCTTATCTATTGGCGATTTCGTTCCAATTCACACTCCAAGTAATATTCGGCATACTAATTACATTGCCGGTTGCGAAATTGCATTATCTCTTATAGTTTCCGAGATATGGACTATCAATAATTTACACCTTAGGCTCTGCTTCTAACTTGGACCCAAATTGTAAAATGGTCTTATCTATTGGCGATTTCGTTCCAATTCACATTCCAAGTAATATTCGGCATGCTAATTACATTGCCGGTTGCCAAATTGCATTATCTCTTATAGTTTCCGAGATATGGACTATCGATAATTTACATCTTAGGCTCTGCTTCTAACTTGGGCTCAAATTGTAAAATCGTCTTATCTATTGGCGATTTCGTTCCAATTCACATTCCAAGTAATATTCGGCATGCTAATTACATTGCCGGTTGCCAAATTGCATTATCTCTTATAGTTTCCGAGATATGGACTATCGATAATTTACACCTTAGGCTCTGCTTCTAACTTGGGCCCAAATTGTAAAATGGTCTTATCTATTGGCGATTTCGTTCTAATTCACATTCCAAGTAATATTCGGCATGCTAATTACATTGCCGGTTGCCAAATTGCATTATCTCTTATGGTTTCCGAGATATGGACTATCGATAATTTACACCTTAGGCTCTGCTTCTAACTTGGGCCCAAATTGTAAAATGGTCTTATCTATTGGCGATTTCGTTCCAATTCACATTCCAAGTAATATTCGGCATGCTAATTACATTGCCGGTTGCCAAATTGCATTATCTCTTATAGTTTCCGAGATATGGACTATCGATAATTTACACCTTAGGCTCTGCTTCTAACTTGGGCCCAAATTGTAAAATGGTCTTCTATATTGGCGATTTCGTCCCAATTCACATTCCAAGTAATATTCGGCATGCTAATTACATTGCCATTTGCGAAATTGCATTATCTCTTATAGTTTCAGAGATATGGACTATCGATAATTTACACCTTAGGCTCTGCTTCTAACTTGGGCCCAAATTGTAAAATGGTCTTATCTATTGGCGATTTCGTTCCAATTCACATTCCAAGTAATATTCGGCATGCTAATTACATTGCCGGTTGCCAAATTGCATTATCTCTTATAGGTTCCTCCATCGATCGATGGACGAACCTGAGATATGGACTATCGGTAATTTACACCTTAGGCTCTGCTTCTAACTTGGGCCCAAATTGTAAAATGGTCTTATCTATTGGCGATTTCGTTCCAATTCACATTCCAAGTAATATTCGGCATGCTAATTACATTGCCGGTTGCCAAATTGCATTATCTCTTATAGTTTCCGAGATATGGACTATCGATAATTTACACCTTAGGCTCTGCTTCTAACTTGGGCCCAAATTGTAAAATGGTCTTATATATTGGCGATTTCGTTCCAATTCACATTCCAAGTAATATTCGGCATGCTAATTACATTGCCGGTTGCCAAATTGAATTATCTCTTATAGTTTCCGAGATATGGACTATCGATAATTTACACCTTAGGCTCTGCTTCTAACTTGGGCCCAAATTGTAAAATGGTCTTACTTATTGGCGATTTCGTTCCAATTCACATTCCAAGTAATATTCGGCATGCTAATTACATTGCCGGTTGCCAAATTGCATTATCTCTTATAGTTTCCGAGATATGGACTATCGATAATTTACACCTTAGGCTCTGCTTCTAACTTGGGCCCAAATTGTAAAATGGTCTTATCTATTGGCGATTTCGTTCCAATTCACATTCCAAGTAATATTCGGCATGCTAATTACATTGCCGGTTGCCAAATTGCATTATCTCTTATAGTTTCCGAGATATGGACTATCGATAATTTACACCTTAGGCTCTGCTTCTAACTTGGGCCCAAATTGTAAAATGGTCTTATCTATTGGCGACTTCGTTCCAATTCACATTCCAAGTAATATTCGGCATGCTAATTACATTGCCGGTTGCCAAATTGCATTAACTCTTATAGTTTCCGAGATATGGACTATCGATAATTTACACCTTAGGCTCTGCTTCTAACTTGGGCCCAAATTGTAAAATGGTCTTATCTATTGGCGATTTCGTTCCAATTCACATTCCAAGTAATATTCGGCATGCTAATTACATTGCCGGTTGCCAAATTGCATTATCTCTTATAGTTTCCGAGATATGGACTATCGATAATTTACACCATAGGCTCTGCTTATAACTTGGGCCCAAATTGTAAAATGGTCTTATCTATTGGCGATTTCGTTGCAATTCACATTCCAAGCAATATTCGGCATGCTAATTACATTGCCGGTTGCCAAATTGCATTATCTCTTATAGTTTCCGAGATATGGACTATCGATAATTTATACCTTAGGCTCTGCTTCTAACTTGGGCCCAAATTGTAAAATGGTCTTATCTATTGGCGATTTCGTTCCAATTCACATTCCAAGTAATATTCGGCATGCTAATTACATTGCCGGTTGCCAAATTGCATTAACTCTTATAGTTTCCGAGATATGGACTATCGATAATTTACACCTTAGGCTCTGCTTCTAACTTGGGCCCAAATTGTAAAATGGTCTTATCTATTGGCGATTTCGTTCCAATTCACATTCCAAGTAATATTCGGCATGCTAATTACATTGCCGGTTGCCAAATTGCATTATCTCTTATAGTTTCCGAGATATGGACTATCGATAATTTACACCATAGGCTCTGCTTATAACTTGGGCCCAAATTGTAAAATGGTCTTATCTATTGGCGATTTCGTTGCAATTCACATTCCAAGCAATATTCGGCATGCTAATTACATTGCCGGTTGCCAAAGTGCATTATCTCTTATAGTTTCCGAGATATGGACTATCGATAATTTACACCTTAGGCTCTGCTTCTAACTTGGGCCCAAATTGTAAAATGGTCTTATCTATTGGCGATTTCGTCCCAATTCACATTCCAAGTGATATTCGGCATGCTAATTACATTGCCGGTTGCGAAATTGCATTATCTCTTATAGTTTCCGAGATATGGACTATCAATAATTTACACCTTAGGCTCTGCTTCTAACTTGGGCCCAAATTGTAAAATGGTCTTATCTATTGGCGATTTCGTTCCAATTCACATTCCAAGTAATATTCGGCATGCTAATTACATTGCCGGTTGCCAAATTGCATTATCTCTTATAGTTTCCGAGATATGGACTATCGATAATTTACACCTTAGGCTCTGCTTCTAACTTGGGCCCAAATTGTAAAATGGTCTTATCTATTGGCGATTTCGTTCCAATTCACACTCCAAGTAATATTCGGCATACTAATTACATTACCGGTTGCGAAATTGCATTATCTCTTATAGTTTCCGAGATATGGACTATCAATAATTTACACCTTAGGCTCTGCTTCTAACTTGGGCCCAAATTGTAAAATGGTCTTATCTATTGGCAATTTCGTTCCAATTCACATTCCAAGTAATATTCGGCATGCTAATTACATTGCCGGTTGCTAAATTGCATTATCTCTTATAGTTTCCGAGATATGGACTATCGGTAATTTACACCTTAGGCTCTGCTTCTAACTTGGGCCCAAATTGTAAAATGGTCTTATCTATTGGCGATTTCGTTCCAATTCACATTCCAAGTAATATTCGGCATGCTAATTACATTGCCGGTTGCCAAATTGCATTATCTCTCATAGTTTCCGAGATATGGACTATCGATAATTTACACCTTAGGCTCTGCTTCTAACTTGGGCCCAAATTGTAAAATGGTCTTATCTATTGGCGATTTCGTTCCAATTCACACTCCAAGTAATATTCGGCATACTAATTACATTGCCGGTTGCGAAATTGCATTATCTCTTATAGTTTCCGAGATATGGACTATCAATAATTTACACCTTAGGCTCTGCTTCTAACTTGGGCCCAAATTGTAAAATGGTCTTATCTATTGGCGATTTCGTCCCAATTCACATTCCAAGTGATATTCGGCATGCTAATTACATTGCCGGTTGCGAAATTGCATTATCTCTTATAGTTTCCGAGATATGGACTATCAATAATTTACACCTTTGGCTCTGCTTCTAACTTGGGCCCAAATTGTAAAATGGCCTTATCTATTGGCGATTTCGTTCCAATTCACATTCCAAGTAATATTCGGCATGCTAATTACATTGCCGGTTGCCAAATTGCATTATCTCTTATTGTTTCCGAGATATGGACTATCGATAATTTACACCTTAGGCTCTGCTTCTAACTTGGGCCCAAATTGTAAAATGGTCTTATCTATTGGCGATTTCGTTCCAATTCACATTCCAAGTAATATTCGGCATGCTAATTACATTGCCGGTTGCCAAATTGCATTATCTCTTATAGTTTCCGAGATATGGACTATCGATAATTTACAAATTATGCTCTGCTTCTAACTTGGGCCCAAATTGTAAAATGGTCTTATCTATTGGCGATTTCGTTTCAATTCACATTCCAAGTAATATTCGGCATGCTAATTACATTGCCGGTTGCCAATTTGCATTATCTCTTATAGTTTCCGAGATATGGAGTATCGATAATTTACACCTTAGGCTCTGCTTCTAACTTGGGCCCAAATTGTAAAATGGTCTTATCTATTGGCGATTTCGTTCCAATTCACATTCCAAGTAATATTCGGCATGCTAATTACATTGCCGGTTGCCAAATTGCATTATCTCTTATAGTTTCCGAGATATGGACTATCGATAATTTACACCTTAGGCTCTGCTTCTAACTTGGGCCCAAATTGTAAAATGGTCTTATCTATTGGCGATTTCGTTCCAATTCACACTCCAAGTAATATTCGGCATACTAATTACATTGCCGGTTGCGAAATTGCATTATCTCTTATAGTTTCCGAGATATGGACTATCAATAATTTACACCTTAGGCTCTGCTTCTAACTTGGGCCCAAATTGTAAAATGGTCTTATCTATTGGCGATTTCGTTCCAATTCACATTCCAAGTAATATTCGGCATGCTAATTACATTGCCGGTTGCTAAATTGCATTATCTCTTATAGTTTCCGAGATATGGACTATCGGTAATTTAAACCTTAGGCTCTGCTTCTAACTTGGGCCCAAATTATAAAATGGTCTTATCTATTGGCGATTTCGTTCCATTTCACATTAAAAGTAATATCCGGCATGCTAATTACATTGACGGTTGCCAAATTGCATTATCTCTTATAGTTTCCGAGATATGGACTATCGGTAATTTACACCTTAGGCTCTGCTTCTAACTTGGGCCCAAATTATAAAATGGTCTTATCTATTGGCGATTTCGTTCCAATTCACATTCCAAGTAATATCCGGCATGCTAATTACATTGACGGTTGCCAAATTGAATTATCTCTTATAGTTTCCGAGATATAGACTATCGATAAATTACAACTTAGGCTCTGCTTCTAACTTGGGCCCAAATTGTAAAATGGTCTTACCTATTGGCGATTTCGTTCCAATTCACATTCCAAGTAATATTCGGCATGCTAATTACATTGCCGGTTGCCAAATTGCATTATCTCTTATAGTTTCCGAGATATGGACTATCGATAATTTACACCTTAGGCTCTGCTTCTAACTTGGGCCCAAATTGTAAAATGGTCTTATCTATTGGCGATTTCGTTCCAATTCACATTCCAAGTAATATTCGGCATGCTAATTACATTGCCGGTTGCCAAATTGCATTATCTCTTATAGTTTCCGAGATATGGACTATCGATAATTTACATCTTAGGCTCTGCTTCTAACTTGGGCCCAAATTGTAAAATGGTCTTATCTATTGGCGATTTCGTTCCAATTCACATTCCAAGTAATATTCGGCATGCTAATTACATTGCCGGTTGCCAAATTGCATTATCTCTTATAGTTTCCGAGATATGGACTATCGATAATTTACACCTTAGGCTCTGCTTCTAACTTGGGCCCAAATTGTAAAATGGTCTTATCTATTGGCGATTTCGTTCCAATTCACACTCCAAGTAATATTCGGCATACTAATTACATTGCCGGTTGCGAAATTGCATTATCTCTTATAGTTTCCGAGATATGGACTATCAATAATTTACACCTTAGGCTCCGCTTCTAACTTGGGCCCAAATTGTAAAATGGTCTTATCTATTGGCAATTTCGTTCCAATTCACATTCCAAGTAATATTCGGCATGCTAATTACATTGCCGGTTGCTAAATTGCATTATCTCTTATAGTTTCCGAGATATGGACTATCGGTAATTTACACCTTAGGCTCTGCTTCTAACTTGGGTCCAAATTGTAAAATGGTCTTATCTATTGGCGATTTCGTTCCAATTCACATTCCAAGTAATATTCGGCATGCTAATTACATTGCCGGTTGCCATATTGCATTATCTCTTATAGTTTCCGAGATATGGACTATCGATAATTTACACCTTAGGCTCTGCTTCTAACTTGGGCCCAAATTGTAAAATGGTCTTATCTATTGGCGATTTCGTTCCAATTCACACTCCAAGTAATATTCGGCATACTAATTACATTGCCGGTTGCGAAATTGCATTATCTCTTATAGTTTCCGAGATATGGACTATCAATAATTTACACCTTAGGCTCTGCTTCTAACTTGGGCCCAAATTGTAAAATGGTCTTATCTATTGGCGATTTCGTCCCAATTCACATTCCAAGTGATATTCGGCATGCTAATTACATTGCCGGTTGCGAAATTGCATTATCTCTTATAGTTTCCGAGATATGGACTATCAATAATTTACACCTTTGGCTCTGCTTCTAATTTGGGCCCAAATTGTAAAATGGCCTTATCTATTGGCGATTTCGTTCCAATTCACATTCCAAGTAATATTCGGCATGCTAATTACATTGCCGGTTGCCAAATTGCATTATCTCTTATAGTTTCCGAGATATGGACTATCGATAATTTACACCTTAGGCTCTGCTTCTAACTTGGGCCCAAATTGTAAAATGGTCTTATCTATTGGCGATTTCGTTCCAATTCACATTCCAAGTAATATTCGGCATGCTAATTACATTGCCGGTTGCCAAATTGCATTATCTCTTATAGTTTCCGAGATATGGACTATCGATAATTTACACCTTAGGCTCTGCTTCTAACTTGGGCCCAAATTGTAAAATGGTCTTATCTATTGGCGATTTCGTTCCAATTCACATTCCAAGTAATATTCGGCATGCTAATTACATTGCCGGTTGCCAATTTGCATTATCTCTTATAGTTTCCGAGATATGGAGTATCGATAATTTACACCTTAGTCTCTGTTTCTAACTTGGGCCCAAATTGTAAAATGGTCTTATCTATTGGCGATTTCGTTCCAATTCACATTCCAAGTAATATTCGGCATGCTAATTACATTGCCGGTTGCCAAATTGCATTATCTCTTATAGTTTCCGAGATATGGACTATCGATAATTTACACCTTAGGCTCTGCTTCTAACTTGGGCCCAAATTGTAAAATGGTCTTATCTATTGGCGATTTCGTTCCAATTCACACTCCAAGTAATATTCGGCATACTAATTACATTGCCGGTTGCGAAATTGCATTATCTCTTATAGTTTCCGAGATATGGACTATCAATAATTTACACCTTAGGCTCTGCTTCTAACTTGGGCCCAAATTGTAAAATGGTCTTATCTATTGGCGATTTCGTTCCAATTCACATTCCAAGTAATATTCGGCATGCTAATTACATTGCCGGTTGCTAAATTGCATTATCTCTTATAGTTTCCGAGATATGGACTATCGGTAATTTACACCTTAGGCTCTGCTTCTAACTTGGGCCCAAATTATAAAATGGTCTTATCTATTGGCGATTTCGTTCCATTTCACATTCCAAGTAATATCCGGCATGCCAATTACATTGACGGTTGCCAAATTGAATTATCTCTTATAGTTTCCGAGATATGGACTATCGATAAATTACACCTTAGGCTCTGCTTCTAACTTGGGCCCAAATTGTAAAATGGTCTTACCTATTGGCGATTTCGTTCCAATTCACACTCCAAGTAATATTCGGCATACTAATTACATTGCCGGTTGCGAAATTGCATTATCTCTTATAGTTTCCGAGATATGGACTATCAATAATTTACACCTTAGGCTCTGCTTCTAACTTGGGCCCAAATTGTAAAATGGTCTTATCTATTGGCGATTTCGTTCCAATTCACATTCCAAGTAATATTCGGCATGCTAATTACATTGCCGGTTGCTAAATTGCATTATCTCTTATAGTTTCCGAGATATGGACTATCGGTAATTTACACCTTAGGCTCTGCTTCTAACTTGGGCCCAAATTATAAAATGGTCTTATCTATTGGCGATTTCGTTCCAATTCACATTCCAAGTAATATCCGGCATGCTAATTACATTGACGGTTGCCAAATTGAATTATCTCTTATAGTTTCCGAGATATGGACTATCGATAAATTACACCTTAGGCTCTGCTTCTAACTTGGGCCCAAATTGTAAAATGGTCTTACCTATTGGCGATTTCGTTCCAATTCACATTCCAAGTAATATTCGGCATGCTAATTACATTGCCGGTTGCCAAATTGCATTATCTCTTATAGTTTCCGAGATATGGACTATCGATAATTTACACCTTAGGCTCTGCTTCTAACTTGGGCCCAAATTGTAAAATGGTCTTATCTATTGGCGATATCGTTCCAATTCACATTCCAAGTAATATTCGGCATGCTAATTACATTGCCGGTTGCCAAATTGCATTATCTCTTATAGTTTCCGAGATATGGACTATCGATAATTTACATCTTAGGCTCTGCTTCTAACTTGGGCCCAAATTGTAAAATGGTCTTATCTATTGGCGATTTCGTTCCAATTCACATTCCAAGTAATATTCGGCATGCTAATTACATTGCCGGTTGCCAAATTGCATTATCTCTTATAGTTTCCGAGATATGGACTATCGATAATTTACATCTTAGGCTCTGCTTCTAACTTGGGCCCAAATTGTAAAATGGTCTTATCTATTGGCGATTTCGTTCCAATTCACATTCCAAGTAATATTCGGCATGCTAATTACATTGCCGGTTGCCAAATTGCATTATCTCTTATAGTTTCCGAGATATGGACTATCGATAATTTACACCTTAGGCTCTGCTTCTAACTTGGGCCCAAATTGTAAAATGGTCTTATCTATTGGCGATTTCGTCCCAATTCACATTCCAAGTGATATTCGGCATGCTAATTACATTGCCGGTTGCGAAATTGCATTATCTCTTATAGTTTCCGAGATAAGGACTATCAATAATTTACACCTTAGGCTCTGCTTCTAACTTGGGCCCAAATTGTAAAATGGCCTTATCTATTGGCGATTTCGTTCCAATTCACATTCCAAGTAATATTCGGCATGCTAATTACATTGCCGGTTGCCAAATTGCATTATCTCTTATAGTTTCCGAGATATGGACTATCGATAATTTACACCTTAGGCTCTGCTTCTAACTTGGGCCCAAATTGTAAAATGGTCTTATCTATTGGCAATTTCGTTCCAATTCACATTCCAAGTAATATTCGGCATGCTAATTATATTGCCGGTTGCCAAATTGCATTATCTCTTATAGTTTCCGAGATATGGACTATCGATAATTTACACCTTAGGCTCTGCTTCTAACTTGGGCCCAAATTGTAAAATGGTCTTATCTATTGGCGATTTCGTTCCAATTCACATTCCAAGTAATATTCGGCATGCTAATTACATTGCCGGTTGCCAAATTGCATTATCTCTTATAGTTTCCGAGATATGGACTATCGATAATTTACACCTTAGGCTCTGCTTCTAACTTGGGCCCAAATTGTAAAATGGTCTTATCTATTGGCGATTTCGTTCCAATTCACATTCCAAGTAATATTCGGCATGCTAATTACATTGCCGGTTGCCAATTTGCATTATCTCTTATAGTTTCCGAGATATGGACTATCGATAATTTACACCTTAGGCTCTGCTTCTAACTTGGGCCCAAATTGTAAAATGGTCTTATCTATTGGCGATTTCGTTCCAATTCACATTCCAAGTAATATTCGGCATGCTAATTACATTGCCGGTTGCCAAATTGCATTATCTCTTATAGTTTCCGAGATATGGACTATCGATAATTTACACCTTAGGCTCTGCTTCTAACTTGGGCCCAAATTGTAAAATGGTCTTATCTATTGGCGATTTCGTTCCAATTCACACTCCAAGTAATATTCGGCATACTAATTACATTGCCGGTTGCGAAATTGCATTATCTCTTATAGTTTCCGAGATATGGACTATCAATAATTTACACCTTAGGCTCTGCTTCTAACTTGGGCCCAAATTGTAAAATGGTCTTATCTATTGGCGATTTCGTTCCAATTCACATTCCAAGTAATATTCGGCATGCTAATTACATTGCCGGTTGCCAAATTGCATTATCTCTTATAGTTTCCGAGATATGGACTATCGATAATTTACACCTTAGGCTCTGCTTCTAACTTGGGCCCAAATTGTAAAATGGTCTTACCTATTGGCGATTTCGTTCCAATTCACATTCCAAGTAATATCCGGCATGCTAATTACATTGACGGTTGCCAAATTGAATTATCTCTTATAGTTTCCGAGATATGGACTATCGATAAATTACACCTTAGGCTCTGCTTCTAACTTGGGCCCAAATTGTAAAATGGTCTTACCTATTGGCGATTTCGTTCCAATTCACATTCCAAGTAATATTCGGCATGCTAATTACATTGCCGGTTGCCAAATTGCATTATCTCTTATAGTTTCCGAGATATGGACTATCGATAATTTACACCTTAGGCTCTGCTTCTAACTTGGGCCCAAATTGTAAAATGGTCTTATCTATTGGCGATTTCGTTCCAATTCACATTCCAAGTAATATTCGGCATGCTAATTACATTGCCGGTTGCCAAATTGCATTATCTCTTATAGTTTCCGAGATATGGACTATCGATAATTTACATCTTAGGCTCTGCTTCTAACTTGGGCCCAAATTGTAAAATCGTCTTATCTATTGGCGATTTCGTTCCAATTCACATTCCAAGTAATATTCGGCATGCTAATTACATTGCCGGTTGCCAAATTGCATTATCTCTTATTGTTTCCGAGATATGGACTATCGATAATTTACACCTTAGGCTCTGCTTCTAACTTGGGCCCAAATTGTAAAATGGTCTTATCTATTGGCGATTTCGTTCCAATTCACATTCCAAGTAATATCCGGCATGCTAATTACATTGCCGGTTGCCAAATTGAATTATCTCTTATAGTTTCCGAGATATGGACTATCGATAATTTACACCTTAGGCTCTGCTTCTAACTTGGGCCCAAATTGTAAAATGGTCTTATCTATTGGCGATTTCGTTCCAATTCACATTCCAAGTAATATTCGGCATGCTAATTACATTGCCGGTTGCCAAATTGCATTATCTCTTATAGTTTCCGAGATATGGACTATCGATAATTTACATCTTAGGCTCTGTTTCTAACTTGGGCCCAAATTGTAAAATGGTCTTATCTATTGGCGATTTCGTTCTAATTCACATTCCAAGTAATATTCGGCATGCTAATTACATTGCCGGTTGCCAAATTGCATTATCTCTTATAGTTTCCGAGATATGGACTATCGATAATTTACACCTTAGGCTCTGCTTCTAACTTGGGCCCAAATTGTAAAATGGTCTTATCTATTGGCGATTTCGTCCCAATTCACATTCCAAGTGATATTCGGCATGCTAATTACATTGCCGGTTGCGAAATTGCATTATCTCTTATAGTTTCCGAGATATGGACTATCAATTATTTACACCTTAGGCTCTGCTTCTAACTTGGGCCCAAATTGTAAAATGGTCTTATCTATTGGCGATTTCGTTCCAATTCACATTCCAAGTAATATTCGGCATGCTAATTACATTGCCGGTTGCCAAATTGCATTTTCTCTAATAGTTTCCGAGATATGGACTATCGATAATTTACACCTTAGGCTCTGCTTCTAACTTGGGCCCAAATTATAAAATGGTCTTATCTATTGGCGATTTCGTTCCAATTCACATTCCAAGTAATATCCGGCATGCTAATTACATTGACGGTTGCCAAATTGAATTATCTCTTATAGTTTCCGAGATATGGACTATCGATAAATTACACCTTAGGCTCTGCTTCTAACTTGGGCCCAAATTGTAAAATGGTCTTACCTATTGGCGATTTCGTTCCAATTCACATTCCAAGTAATATTCGGCATGCTAATTACATTGCCGGTTGCCAAATTGCATTATCTCTTATAGTTTCCGAGATATGGACTATCGATAATTTACACCTTAGGCTCTGCTTCTAACTTGGGCCCAAATTGTAAAATGGTCTTATCTATTGGCGATTTCGTTCCAATTCACATTCCAAGTAATATTCGGCATGCTAATTACATTGCCGGTTGCCAAATTGCATTATCTCTTATAGTTTCCGAGATATGGACTATCGATAATTTACACCTTAGGCTCTGCTTCTAACTTGGGCCCAAATTGTAAAATGGTCTTATCTATTGGCGATTTCGTTCCAATTCACATTCCAAGTAATATCCGGCATGCTAATTACATTGCCGGTTGCCAAATTGAATTATCTCTTATAGTTTCCGAGATATGGACTATCGATAATTTACACCTTAGGCTCTGCTTCTAACTTGGGCCCAAATTGTAAAATGGTCTTATCTATTGGCGATTTCGTTCCAATTCACATTCCAAGTAATATTCGGCATGCTAATTACATTGCCGGTTGCCAAATTGCATTATCTCTTATAGTTTCCGAGATATGGACTATCGATAATTTACATCTTAGGCTCTGTTTCTAACTTGGGCCCAAATTGTAAAATGGTCTTATCTATTGGCGATTTCGTTCTAATTCACATTCCAAGTAATATTCGGCATGCTAATTACATTGCCGGTTGCCAAATTGCATTATCTCTTATAGTTTCCGAGATATGGACTATCGATAATTTACACCTTAGGCTCTGCTTCTAACTTGGGCCCAAATTGTAAAATGGTCTTATCTATTGGCGATTTCGTCCCAATTCACATTCCAAGTGATATTCGGCATGCTAATTACATTGCCGGTTGCGAAATTGCATTATCTCTTATAGTTTCCGAGATATGGACTATCAATTATTTACACCTTAGGCTCTGCTTCTAACTTGGGCCCAAATTGTAAAATGGTCTTATCTATTGGCGATTTCGTTCCAATTCACATTCCAAGTAATATTCGGCATGCTAATTACATTGCCGGTTGCCAAATTGCATTTTCTCTAATAGTTTCCGAGATATGGACTATCGATAATTTACACCTTAGGCTCTGCTTCTAACTTGGGCCCAAATTGTAAAATGGTCTTATCTATTGGCGATTTCGTTCCAATTCACATTCCAAGTAATATTCGGCATGCCAATTACATTGCCGGTTGCCAAATTGCATTATCTCTTATAGTTTCCGAGATATGGACTATCGATAATTTACACCTTAGGCTCTGCTTCTAACTTGGGCCCAAATTGTAAAATGGTCTTATCTATTGGCGATTTCGTTCCAATTCACATTCCAAGTAATTTTCGGCATGCTAATTACATTGCCGGTTGCCAAATTGCATTATCTCTTATAGTTTCCGAGATATGGACTATCGATAATTTACACCTTAGGCTCTGCTTCTAACTTGGGCCCAAATTGTAAAATGGTCTTATCTATTGGCGATTTCGTTCCAATTCACATTCCAAGTAATATTCGGCATGCTAATTACATTGCCGGTTGCCAAATTGCATTATCTCTTATAGTTTCCGAGATATGGACTATCGATAATTTACATCTTAGGCTCTGTTTCTAACTTGGGCCCAAATTGTAAAATGGTCTTATCTATTGGCGATTTCGTTCCAATTCACATTCCAAGTAATATTCGGCATGCTAATTACATTGCCGGTTGCCAAATTGCATTATCTCTTATCGTTTCCGAGATATGGACTATCGATAATTTACACCTTAGGCTCTGCTTCTAACTTGGGCCCAAATTGTAAAATGGTCTTATCTATTGGCGATTTCGTCCCAATTCACATTCCAAGTGATATTCGGCATGCTAATTACATTACCGGTTGCGAAATTGCATTATCTCTTATAGTTTCCGAGATATGGACTATCAATAATTTACACCTTAGGCTCTGCTTCTAACTTGGGCCCAAATTGTAAAATGGTCTTATCTATTGGCGATTTCGTTCCAATTCACATTCCAAGTAATATTCGGCATGCTAGTTACATTGCCGGTTGCCAAATTGCATTTTCTCTTATAGTTTCCGAGATATGGACTATCGATAATTTACACCTTAGGCTCTGCTTCTAACTTGGGCCCAAATTGTAAAATGGTCTTATCTATTGGCGATTTCGTTCCAATTCACATTCCAAGTAATATTCGGCATGCCAATTACATTGCCGGTTGCCAAATTGCATTATCTCTTATAGTTTCCGAGATATGGACTATCGATAATTTACACCTTAGGCTCTGCTTCTAACTTGGGCCCAAATTGTAAAATGGTCTTATCTATTGGCGATTTCGTTCCAATTCACATTCCAAGTAATTTTCGGCATGCTAATTACATTGCCGGTTGCCAAATTGCATTATCTCTTATAGTTTCCGAGATATGGACTATCGATAATTTACACCTTAGGCTCTGCTTCTAACTTGGGCCCAAATTGTAAAATGGTCTTATCTATTGGCGATTTCGTTCCAATTCTCATTCCAAGTAATATTCGGCATGCTAATTACATTGCCGGTTGCGAAATTGCATTATCTCTTATAGTTTCCGAGATATGGACTATCAATAATTTACACCTTAGGCTCTGCTTCTAACTTGGGCCCAAATTGTAAAATGGTTTTATCTATTGGCGATTTCGTTCCAATTCACACTCCAAGTAATATTCGGCATGCTAATTACATTGCCGGTTGCGAAATTGCATTATCTCTTATAGTTTCCGAGATATGGACTATCAATAATTTACACCTTAGGCTCTGCTTCTAACTTGGGCCCAAATTGTAAAATGGTCTTATCTATTGGCGATTTCGTTCCAATTCACATTCCAAGTAATATTCGGCATGCTAATTACATTGCCGGTTGCCAAATAGCATTATCTCTTATAGTTTCCGAGATATGGACTATCGATAATTTACATCTTAGGCTCTGCTTCTAACTTGGGCTCAAATTGTAAAATCGTCTTATCTATTGGCGATTTCGTTCCAATTCACATTCCAAGTAATATTCGGCATGCTAATTACATTGCCGGTTGCCAAATTGCATTATCTCTTATAGTTTCCGAGATATGGACTATCGATAATTTACACCTTAGGCTCTGCTTCTAACTTGGGCCCAAATTGTAAAATGGTCTTATCTATTGGCGATTTCGTTCCAATTCACATTCCAAGTAATATCCGGCATGCTAATTACATTGCCGGTTGCCAAATTGAATTATCTCTTATAGTTTCCGAGATATGGACTATCGATAATTTACACCTTAGGCTCTGCTTCTAACTTGGGCCCAAATTGTAAAATGGTCTTATCTATTGGCGATTTCGTTCCAATTCACATTCCAAGTAATATTCGGCATGCTAATTACATTGCCGGTTGCCAAATTGCATTATCTCTTATAGTTTCCGAGATATGGACTATCGATAATTTACATCTTAGGCTCTGCTTCTAATTTGGGCCCAAATTGTAAAATGGTCTTATCTATTGGCGATTTCGTTCCAATTCACATTCCAAGTAATATTCGGCATGCTAATTACATTGCCGGTTGCCAAATTGCATTATCTCTTATAGTTTACGAGATATGGACTATCGATTATTTACACATTATGCTCTGCTTCTAACTTGGGCCCAAATTGTAAAATGGTCTTATCTAATGGCGACTTCGTCCCAATTCACATTCCAAGTGATATTCGGCATGCTAATTACATTGCCGGTTGCGAAATTGCATTAACTCTTATAGTTTCCGAGATATGGACTATCAATAATTTACACCTTAGGCTCTGCTTCTAACTTGGGCCCAAATTGTAAAATGGTCTTATCTATTGGCGATTTCGTTCCAATTCACATTCCAAGTAATATTCGGCATGCTAATTACATTGCCGGTTGCCAAATTGCATTATCTCTTATAGTTTCCGAGAAATGGACTATCGATAATTTACACCTTAGGCTCTGCTTCTAACTTGGGCCCAAATTGTAAAATCGTCTTATCTATTGGCGATTTCGTTCCAATTCACATTCCAAGTAATATTCGGCATGCTAATTACATTGCCGGTTGCCAAATTGCATTATCTCTTATAGTTTCCGAGATATGGACTATCGATAATTTACACCTTAGGCTCTGCTTCTAACTTGGGCCCAAATTGTAAAATGGTCTTATCTATTGGCGATTTCGTTCCAATTCACATTCCAAGTAATATTCGGCATGCTAATTACATTGCCGGTTGCCAAATTGCATTATCTCTTATAGTTTCCGAGATATGGACTATCGATAATTTACACCTTAGGCTCTGCTTCTAACTTGGGCCCAAATTGTAAAATGGTCTTATCTATTGGCGATTTCGTCCCAATTCACATTCCAAGTGATATTCGGCATGCTAATTACATTGCCGGTTGCGAAATTGCATTATCTCTTATAGTTTCCGAGATATGGACTATCAATAATTTACACCTTAGGCTCTGCTTCTAACTTGGGCCCAAATTGTAAAATGGCCTTATCTATTGGCGATTTCGTTCCAATTCACATTCCAAGTAATATTCGGCATGCTAATTACATTGCCGGTTGCCAAATTGCATTATCTCTTATAGTTTCCGAGATATGGACTATCGATAATTTACACCTTAGGCTCTGCTTCTAACTTGGGCCCAAATTGTAAAATGGTCTTATCTATTGGCGATTTCGTTCCAATTCACATTCCAAGTAATATTCGGCATGCTAATTACATTGCTGGTTGCCAAATTGCATTATCTCTTATAGTTTCCGAGATATGGACTATCGATAATTTACACCTTAGGCTCTGCTTCTAACTTGGGCCCAAATTGTAAAATGGTCTTATCTATTGGCGATTTCGTTCCAATTCACATTCCAAGTAATATTCGGCATGCTAATTACATTGCCGGTTGCCAATTTGCATTATCTCTTATAGTTTCCGAGATATGGACTATCGATAATTTACACCTTAGGCTCTGCTTCTAACTTGGGCCCAAATTGTAAAATGGTCTTATCTATTGGCGATTTCGTTCCAATTCACATTCCAAGTAATATTCGGCATGCTAATTACATTGCCGGTTGCCAAATTGCATTATCTCTTATAGTTTCCGAGATATGGACTATCGATAATTTACACCTTAGGCTCTGCTTCTAACTTGGGCCCAAATTGTAAAATGGTCTTATCTATTGGCGATTTCGTCCCAATTCACATTCCAAGTGATATTCGGCATGCTAATTACATTGCCGGTTGCGAAATTGCATTATCTCTTATAGTTTCCGAGATATGGACTATCAATAATTTACACCTTAGGCTCTGCTTCTAACTTGGGCCCAAATTGTAAAATGGCCTTATCTATTGGCGATTTCGTTCCAATTCACATTCCAAGTAATATTCGGCATGCTAATTACATTGCCGGTTGCCAAATTGCATTATCTCTTATAGTTTCCGAGATATGGACTATCGATAATTTACACATTAGGCTCTGCTTCTAACTTGGGCCCAAATTGTAAAATGGTCTTATCTATTGGCGATTTCGTTCCAATTCACATTCCAAGTAATATTCGGAATGCTAATTACATTGCCGGTTGCCAAATTACATTATCTCTTATAGTTTCCGAGATATGGACTATCGATAATTTACACCTTAGGCTCTGCTTCTAACTTGGGCCCAAATTGCAAAATGGTCTTATCTATTGGCGATTTCGTTTCAATTCACATTTCAAGTAATATTCGGCATGCTAATTACATTGCCGGTTGCCAATTTGCATTATCTCTTATAGTTTCCGAGATATGGACTATCGATAATTTACACCTTAGGCTCTGCTTCTAACTTGGGCCCAAATTGTAAAATGGTCTTATCTATTGGCGATTTCGTTCCAATTCACATTCCAAGTAATATTCGGCATGCTAATTACATTGCCGGTTGCCAAATTGCATTATCTCTTATAGTTTCCGAGATATGGACTATCGATAATTTACACCTTAGGCTCTGCTTCTAACTTGGGCCCAAATTGTAAAATGGTCTTATCTATTGGCGATTTCGTTCCAATTCACACTCCAAGTAATATTCGGCATACTAATTACATTGCCGGTTGCGAAATTGCATTATCTCTTATAGTTTCCGAGATATGGACTATCAATAATTTACACCTTAGGCTCTGCTTCTAACTTGGGCCCAAATTGTAAAATGGTCTTATCTATTGGCGATTTCGTTCCAATTCACATTCCAAGTAATATTCGGCATGCTAATTACATTGCCGGTTGCCAAATTGCATTATCTCTTATAGTTTCCGAGATATGGACTATCGATAATTTACACCATAGGCTCTGCTTCTAACTTGGGCCCAAATTGTAAAATGGTCTTCTCTATTGGCGATTTCGTTCCAATTCACATTCCAAGTAATATTCGGCATGCTAATTACATTGCCGGTTGCCAAATTGCATTATCTCTTATAGTTTCCGAGATATGGACTATCGATAATTTACACCTTAGGCTCTGCTTCTAACTTGGGCCAAATTGTAAAATCGTCTTATCTATTGGCGATTTCGTTCCAATTCACATTCCAAGTAATATTCGGCATGCTAATTACATTGCCGGTTGCCAAATTGTATTATCTCTTATAGTTTCCGAGATATGGACTATCGGTAATTTACACCTTAGGCTCTGCTTCTAACTTGGGCCCAAATTGTAAAATGGTCTTATCTATTGGCGATTTCGTTCCAATTCACATTCCAAGTAATATCCGGCATGCTAATTACATTGCCGGTTGCCAAATTGAATTATCTCTTATAGTTTCCGAGATATGGACTATCGATAATTTACACCTTAGGCTCTGCTTCTAACTTGGGCCCAAATTGTAAAATGGTCTTACCTATTGGCGATTTCGTTCCAATTCACATTCCAAGTAATATTCGGCATGCTAATTACATTGCCGGTTGCCAAATTGCATTATCTCTTATAGTTTCCGAGATATGGACTATCGATAATTTACACCTTAGGCTCTGCTTCTAACTTGGGCCCAAATTGTAAAATCGTCTTATCTATTGGCGATTTCGTTCCAATTCACATTCCAAGTAATATTCGGCATGCTAATTACATTGCCGGTTGCCAAATTGCATTATCTCTTATAGTTTCCGAGATATGGACTATCGATAATTTACATCTTAGTCTCTGCTTCTAACTTGGGCCCAAATTGTAAAATCGTCTTATCTATTGGCGATTTCGTTCCAATTCACATTCCAAGTAATATTCGGCATGCTAATTACATTGCCGGTTGCCAAATTGCATTATCTCTTATAGTTTCCGAGATATGGACTATCGATAATTTACACCTTAGGCTCTGCTTCTAACTTGGGCCCAAATTGTAAAATGGTCTTATCTATTGGCGATTTCGTTCCAATTCACACTCCAAGTAATATTCGGCATACTAATTACATTGCCGGTTGCGAAATTGCATTATCTCTTATAGTTTCCGAGATATGGACTATCAATAATTTACACCTTAGGCTCTGCTTCTAACTTGGGCCCAAATTGTAAAATGGTCTTATCTATTGGCGATTTCGTTCCAATTCACATTCCAAGTAATATTCGGCATGCTAATTACATTGCCGGTTGCCAAATTGCATTATCTCTTATAGTTTCCGAGATATGGACTATCGATAATTTACACCTTAGGCTCTGCTTCTAACTTGGGCCCAAATTGTAAAATCGTCTTATCTATTGGCGATTTCGTTCCAATTCACATTCCAAGTAATATTCGGCATGCTAATTACATTGCCGGTTGCCAAATTGCATTATCTCTTATAGTTTCCGAGATATGGACTATCGGTAATTTACACCTTAGGCTCTGCTTCTAACTTGGGCCCAAATTGTAAAATGGTCTTATCTATTGGCGATTTCGTTCCAATTCACATTCCAAGTAATATCCGGCATGTTAATTACATTGCCGGTTGCCAAATTGAATTATCTCTTATAGTTTCCGAGATATGGACTATCGATAATTTACACCTTAGGCTCTGCTTCTAACTTGGGCCCAAATTGTAAAATGGTCTTACCTATTGGCGATTTCGTTCCAATTCACATTCCAAGTAATATTCGGCATGCTAATTACATTGCCGGTTGCCAAATTGCATTATCTCTTATAGTTTCCGAGATATGGACTATCGATAATTTACACCTTAGGCTCTGCTTCTAACTTGGGCCCAAATTGTAAAATCGTCTTATCTATTGGCGATTTCGTTCCAATTCACATTCCAAGTAATATTCGGCATGCTAATTACATTGCCGGTTGCCAAATTGCATTATCTCTTATAGTTTCCGAGATATGGACTATCGATAATTTACATCTTAGGCTCTGCTTCTAACTCGGGCCCAAATTGTAAAATCGTCTTATCTATTGGCGATTTCGTTCCAATTCACATTCCAAGTAATATTCGGCATGCTAATTACATTGCCGGTTGCCAAATTGCATTATCTCTTATAGTTTCCGAGATATGGACTATCGATAATTTACACCTTAGTCTCTGCTTCTAACTTGGGCCCAAATTGTAAAATGGTCTTATCTATTGGCGATTTCGTTCCAATTCACATTCCAAGTAATATCCGGCATGCTAATTACATTGCCGGTTGCCAAATTGAATTATCTCTTATAGTTTCCGAGATATGGACTATCGATAATTTACACCTTAGGCTCTGCTTCTAACTTGGGCCCAAATTGTAAAATGGTCTTATCTATTGGCGATTTCGTTCCAATTCACATTCCAAGTAATATCCGGCATGTTAATTACATTGCCGGTTGCCAAATTGAATTATCTCTTATAGTTTCCGAGATATGGACTATCGATAATTTACACCTTAGGCTCTGCTTCTAACTTGGGCCCAAATTGTAAAATGGTCTTACCTATTGGCGATTTCGTTCCAATTCACATTCCAAGTAATATTCGGCATGCTAATTACATTGCCGGTTGCCAAATTGCATTATCTCTTATAGTTTCCGAGATATGGACTATCGATAATTTACACCTTAGGCTCTGCTTCTAACTTGGGCCCAAATTGTAAAATCGTCTTATCTATTGGCGATTTCGTTCCAATTCACATTCCAAGTAATATTCGGCATGCTAATTACATTGCCGGTTGCCAAATTGCATTATCTCTTATAGTTTCCGAGATATGGACTATCGATAATTTACATCTTAGGCTCTGCTTCTAACTTGGGCCCAAATTGTAAAATCGTCTTATCTATTGGCGATTTCGTTCCAATTCACATTCCAAGTAATATTCGGCATGCTAATTACATTGCCGGTTGCCAAATTGCATTATCTCTTATAGTTTCCGAGATATGGACTATCGATAATTTACACCTTAGTCTCTGCTTCTAACTTGGGCCCAAATTGTAAAATGGTCTTATCTATTGGCGATTTCGTTCCAATTCACATTCCAAGTAATATCCGGCATGCTAATTACATTGCCGGTTGCCAAATTGAATTATCTCTTATAGTTTCCGAGATATGGACTATCGATAATTTACACCTTAGGCTCTGCTTCTAACTTGGGCCCAAATTGTAAAATGGTCTTATCTATTGGCGATTTCGTTCCAATTCACATTCGAAGTAATATTCGGCATGCTAATTACATTGCCGGTTGCCAAATTGCATTATCTCTTATAGTTTCCGAGATATGGACTATCGATAATTTACATCTTAGGCTCTGCTTCTAACTTGGGCCCAAATTGTAAAATGGTCTTATCTATTGGCGATTTCGTTCCAATTCACATTCCAAGTAATATTCGGCATGCTAATTACATTGCCGGTTGCCAAATTGCATTATCTCTTATAGTTTCCGAGATATGGACTATCGATAATTTACACCTTAGGCTCTGCTTCTAACTTGGGCCCAAATTGTAAAATGGTCTTATCTATTGGCGATTTCGTTCCAATTCACACTCCAAGTAATATTCGGCAAACTAATTACATTGCCGGTTGCGAAATTGCATTATCTCTTATAGTTTCCGAGATATGGACTATCAATAATTTACACCTTAGGCTCTGCTTCTAACTTGGGCCCAAATTGTAAAATGGTCTTATCTATTGGCGATTTCGTTCCAATTCACATTCCAAGTAATATTCGGCATGCTAATTACATTGCCGGTTGCTAAATTGCATTATCTCTTATAGTTTCCGAGATATGGACTATCGGTAATTTACACCTTAGGCTCTGCTTCTAACTTGGGCCCAAATTATAAAATGGTCTTATCTATTGGCGATTTCGTTCCATTTCACATTCCAAGTAATATCCGGCATGCTAATTACATTGACGGTTGCCAAATTGAATTATCTCTTATAGTTTCCGAAATATGGACTATCGATAAATTACACCTTAGGCTCTGCTTCTAACTTGGGCCCAAATTGTAAAATGGTCTTACCTATTGGCGATTTCGTTCCAATTCACACTCCAAGTAATATTCGGCATACTAATTACATTGCCGGTTGCGAAATTGCATTATCTCTTATAGTTTCCGAGATATGGACTATCAATAATTTACACCTTAGGCTCTGCTTCTAACTTGGGCCCAAATTGTAAAATGGTCTTACCTATTGGCGATTTCGTTCCAATTCACATTCCAAGTAATATTCGGCATGCTAATTACATTGCCGGTTGCCAAATTGCATTATCTCTTATAGTTTCCGAGATATGGACTATCGATAATTTACACCTTAGGCTCTGCTTCTAACTTGGGCCCAAATTGTAAAATGGTCTTATCTATTGGCGATTTCGTTCCAATTCACATTCCAAGTAATATTCGGCATGCTAATTACATTGCCGGTTGCCAAATTGCATTATCTCTTATACTTTCCGAGATATGGACTATCGATAATTTACATCTTAGGCTCTGCTTCTAACTTGGGCCCAAATTGTAAAATCGTCTTATCTATTGGCGATTTCGTTCCAATTCACATTCCAAGTAATATTCGGCATGCTAATTACATTGCCGGTTGCCAAATTGCATTATCTCTTATAGTTTCCGAGATATGGACTATCGATAATTTACACCTTAGGCTCTGCTTCTAACTTGGGCCCAAATTGTAAAATGGTCTTATCTATTGGCGATTTCGTTCCAATTCACATTCCAAGTAATATTCGGCATGCTAATTACATTGCCGGTTGCCAAATTGCATTATCTCTTATAGTTTCCGAGATATGGACTATCGATAATTTACACATTAGGCTCTGCTTCTAACTTGGGCCCAAATTGTAAAATGGTCTTATCTATTGGCGATTTCGTTCCAATTCACATTCCAAGTAATATTCGGCATGCTAATTACATTGCCGGTTGCCAATTTGCATTATCTCTTATAGTTTCCGAGATATGGAGTATCGATAATTTACACCTTAGGCTCTGCTTCTAACTTGGGCCCAAATTGTAAAATGGTCTTATCTATTGGCGATTTCGTTCCAATTCACATTCCAAGTAATATTCGGCATGCTAATTACATTGCCGGTTGCCAAATTGCATTATCTCTTATAGTTTCCGAGATATGGACTATCGATAATTTACACCTTAGGCTCTGCTTCTAACTTGGGCCCAAATTGTAAAATGGTCTTATCTATTGGCGATTTCGTTCCAATTCACACTCCAAGTAATATTCGGCATACTAATTACATTGCCGGTTGCGAAATTGCATTATCTCTTATAGTTTCCGAGATATGGACTATCAATAATTTACACCTTAGGCTCTGCTTCTAACTTGGGCCCAAATTGTAAAATGGTCTTATCTATTGGCGATTTCGTTCCAATTCACATTCCAAGTAATATTCGGCATGCTAATTACATTGCCGGTTGCTAAATTGCATTATCTCTTATAGTTTCCGAGATATGGACTATCGGTAATTTACACCTTAGGCTCTGCTTCTAACTTGGGCCCAAATTATAAAATGGTCTTATCTATTGGCGATTTCGTTCCAATTCACATTCCAAGTAATATTCGGCATGCTAATTACATTGCCGGTTGCCAATTTGCATTATCTCTTATAGTTTCCGAGATATGGAGTATCGATAATTTACACCTTAGGCTCTGCTTCTAACTTGGGCCCAAATTGTAAAATGGTCTTATCTATTGGCGATTTCGTTCCAATTCACATTCCAAGTAATATCCGGCATGCTAATTACATTGACGGTTGCCAAATTGAATTATCTCTTATAGTTTCCGAAATATGGACTATCGATAAATTACACCTTAGGCTCTGCTTCTAACTTGGGCCCAAATTGTAAAATGGTCTTACCTATTGGCGATTTCGTTCCAATTCACACTCCAAGTAATATTCGGCATACTAATTACATTGCCGGTTGCGAAATTGCATTATCTCTTATAGTTTCCGAGATATGGACTATCAATAATTTACACCTTAGGCTCTGCTTCTAACTTGGGCCCAAATTGTAAAATGGTCTTATCTATTGGCGATTTCGTTCCAATTCACATTCCAAGTAATATTCGGAATGCTAATTACATTGCCGGTTGCTAAATTGCATTATCTCTTATAGTTTCCGAGATATGGACTATCGGTAATTTACACCTTAGGCTCTGCTTCTAACTTGGGCCCAAATTATAAAATGGTCTTATCTATTGGCGATTTCGTTCCAATTCACATTCCAAGTAATATCCGGCATGCTAATTACATTGACGGTTGCCAAATTGAATTATCTCTTATAGTTTCCGAGATATGGACTATCGATAAATTACACCTTAGGCTCTGCTTCTAACTTGGGCCCAAATTGTAAAATGGTCTTACCTATTGGCGATTTCGTTCCAATTCACATTCCAAGTAATATTCGGCATGCTAATTACATTGCCGGTTGCCAAATTGCATTATCTCTTATAGTTTCCGAGATATGGACTATCGATAATTTACACCTTAGGCTCTGCTTCTAACTTGGGCCCAAATTGTAAAATGGTCTTATCTATTGGCGATTTCGTTCCAATTCACATTCCAAGTAATATTCGGCATGCTAATTACATTGCCGGTTGCCAAATTGCATTATCTCTTATAGTTTCCGAGATATGGACTATCGATAATTTACATCTTAGGCTCTGCTTCTAACTTGGGCCCAAATTGTAAAATCGTCTTATCTATTGGCGATTTCGTTCCAATTCACATTCCAAGTAATATTCGGCATGCTAATTACATTGCCGGTTGCCAAATTGCATTATCTCTTATAGTTTCCGAGATATGGACTATCGATAATTTACACCTTAGGCTCTGCTTCTAACTTGGGCCCAAATTGTAAAATGGTCTTATCTATTGGCGATTTCGTTCCAATTCACATTCCAAGTAATATTCGGCATGCTAATTACATTGCCGGTTGCCAAATTGCATTATCTCTTATAGTTTCCGAGATATGGACTATCGATAATTTACACCTTAGGCTCTGCTTCTAACTTGGGCCCAAATTGTAAAATGGTCTTATCTATTGGCGATTTCGTTCCAATTCACATTCCAAGTAATATTCGGCATGCTAATTACATTGCCGGTTGCCAAATTGCATTATCTCTTATAGTTTCCGAGATATGGACTATCGATAATTTACACCTTAGGCTCTGCTTCTAACTTGGGCCCAAATTGTAAAATGGTCTTATCTATTGGCGATTTCGTTCCAATTCACATTCCAAGTAATATTCGGCATTCTAATTACATTGCCGGTTGCCAAATTGCATTATCTCTTATAGTTTCCGAGATATGGACTATCGATAATTTACACCTTAGGCTCTGCTTCTAACTTGGGCCCAAATTGTAAAATGGTCTTATCTATTGGCGATTTCGTTCCAATTCACATTCCAAGTAATATTCGGCATGCTAATTACATTGCCGGTTGCCAATTTGCATTATCTCTTATAGTTTCCGAGATATGGACTATCGATAATTTACACCTTAGGCTCTGCTTCTAACTTGGGCCCAAATTGTAAAATGGTCTTATCTATTGGCGATTTCGTTCCAATTCACATTCCAAGTAATATTCGGCATGCTAATTACATTGCCGGTTGCCAAATTGCATTATCTCTTATAGTTTCCGAGATTTGGACTATCGATAATTTACACCTTAGGCTCTGCTTCTAACTTGGGCCCAAATTGTAAAATGGTCTTATCTATTGGCGATTTCGTTCCAATTCACACTCCAAGTAATATTCGGCATACTAATTACATTGCCGGTTGCGAAATTGCATTATCTCTTATAGTTTCCGAGATATGGACTATCAATAATTTACACCTTAGGCTCTGCTTCTAACTTGGGCCCAAATTGTAAAATGGTCTTATCTATTGGCGATTCCGTTCCAATTCACATTCCAAGTAATATTCGGCATGCTAATTACATTGCCGGTTGCTAAATTGAATTATCTCTTATAGTTTCCGAGATATGGACTATCGATAAATTACACCTTAGGCTCTGCTTCTAACTTGGGCCCAAATTGTAAAATGGTCTTACCTATTGGCGATTTCGTTCCAATTCACATTCCAAGTAATATTCGGCATGCTAATTACATTGCCGGTTGCCAAATTGAATTATCTCTTATAGTTTCCGAGATATGGACTATCGATAAATTACACCTTAGGCTCTGCTTCTAACTTGGGCCCAAATTGTAAAATGGTCTTACCTATTGGCGATTTCGTTCCAATTCACATTCCAAGTAATATTCGGCATGCTAATTACATTGCCGGTTGCCAAATTGCATTATCTCTTATAGTTTCCGAGATATGGACTATCGATAATTTACACCTTAGGCTCTGCTTCTAACTTGGGCCCAAATTGTAAAATGGTCTTATCTATTGGCGATTTCGTTCCAATTCACATTCCAAGTAATATTCGGCATGCTAATTACATTGCCGGTTGCCAAATTGCATTATCTCTTATAGTTTCCGAGATATGGACTATCGATAATTTACATCTTAGGCTCTGCTTCTAACTTGGGCCCAAATTGTAAAATCGTCTTATCTATTGGCGATTTCGTTCCAATTCACATTCCAAGTAATATTCGGCATGCTAATTACATTGCCGGTTGCCAAATTGCATTATCTCTTATAGTTTCCGAGATATGGACTATCGATAATTTACACCTTAGGCTCTGCTTCTAACTTGGGCCCAAATTGTAAAATGGTCTTATCTATTGGCGATTTCGTTCCAATTCACATTCCAAGTAATATCCGGCATGCTAATTACATTGCCGGTTGCCAAATTGAATTATCTCTTATAGTTTCCGAGATATGGACTATCGATAATTTACACCTTAGGCTCTGCTTCTAACTTGGGCCCAAATTGTAAAATGGTCTTATCTATTGGCGATTTCGTTCCAATTCACATTCCAAGTAATATTCGGCATGCTAATTACATTGCCGGTTGCCAAATTGCATTATCTCTTATAGTTTCCGAGATATGGACTATCGATAATTTACATCTTAGGCTCTGTTTCTAACTTGGGCCCAAATTGTAAAATGGTCTTATCTATTGGCGATTCCGTTCTAATTCACATTCCAAGTAATATTCGGCATGCTAATTACATTGCCGGTTGCCAAATTGCATTATCTTTTATAGTTTCCGAGATATGGACTATCGATAATTTACACCTTAGGCTCTGCTTCTAACTTGGGCCCAAATTGTAAAATGGTCTTATCTATTGGCGATTTCGTCCCAATTCACATTCCAAGTGATATTCGGCATGCTAATTACATTGCCGGTTGCGAAATTGCATTATCTCTTATAGTTTCCGAGATATGGACTATCAATAATTTACACCTTAGGCTCTGCTTCTAACTTGGGCCCAAATTGTAAAATGGTCTTATCTATTGGCGATTTCGTTCCAATTCACATTCCAAGTAATATTCGGCATGCTAATTACATTGCCGGTTGCCAAATTGCATTTTCTCTTATAGTTTCCGAGATATGGACTATCGATAATTTACACCTTAGGCTCTGCTTCTAACTTGGGCCCAAATTGTAAAATGGCCTTATCTATTGGCGATTTCGTTCCAATTCACATTCCAAGTAATTTTCGGCATGCTAATTACATTGCCGGTTGCCAAATTGCATTATCTCTTATAGTTTCCGAGATATGGACTATCGATAATTTACACCTTAGGCTCTGCTTCTAACTTGGGCCCAAATTGTAAAATGGTCTTATCTATTGGCGATTTCGTTCCAATTCACATTCCAAGTAATATTCGGCATGCTAATTACATTGCCGGTTGCCAAATTGCATTATCTCTTATAGTTTCCGAGATATGGACTATCGATAATTTACATCTTAGGCTCTGCTTCTAACTTGGGCCCAAATTGTAAAATCGTCTTATCTATTGGCGATTTCGTTCCAATTCACATTCCAAGTAATATTCGGCATGCTAATTACATTGCCGGTTGCCAAATTGCATTATCTCTTATAGTTTCCGAGATATGGACTATCGATAATTTACACCTTAGGCTCTGCTTCTAACTTGGGCCCAAATTGTAAAATGGTCTTATCTATTGGCGATTTCGTTCCAATTCACATTCCAAGTAATATCCGGCATGCTAATTACATTGCCGGTTGCCAAATTGAATTATCTCTTATAGTTTCCGAGATATGGACTATCGATAATTTACACCTTAGGCTCTGCTTCTAACTTGGGCCCAAATTGTAAAATGGTCTTATCTATTGGCGATTTCGTTCCAATTCACATTCCAAGTAATATTCGGCATGCTAGTTACATTGCCGGTTGCCAAATTGCATTATCTCTTATAGTTTCCGAGATATGGACTATCGATAATTTACATCTTAGGCTCTGTTTCTAACTTGGGCCCAAATTGTAAAATGGTCTTATCTATTGGCGATTTCGTTCCAATTCACATTCCAAGTAATATTCGGCATGCTAATTACATTGCCGGTTGCCAAATTGCATTATCTCTTATAGTTTCCGAGATATGGACTATCGATAATTTACACCTTAGGCTCTGCTTCTAACTTGGGCCCAAATTGTAAAATGGTCTTATCTATTGGCGATTTCGTCCCAATTCACATTCCAAGTAATATTCGGCATGCTAATTACATTGCCGGTTGCCAAATTGCATTATCTCTTATAGTTTCCGAGATATGGACTATCGATAATTTACACCTTAGGCTCTGCTTCTAACTTGGGCCCAAATTGTAAAATGGTCTTATCTATTGGCGATTTCGTTCCAATTCACATTCCAAGTAATATTCGGCATGCTAATTACATTGCCGGTTGCCAAATTGCATTTTCTCTTATAGTTTCCGAGATATGGACTATCGATAATTTACACCTTAGGCTCTACTTCTAACTTGGGCCCAAATTGTAAAATGGTCTTATCTATTGGCGATTTCGTTCCAATTCACATTCCAAGTAATATTCGGCATGCCAATTACATTGCCGGTTGCCAAATTGCATTATCTCTTATAGTTTCCGAGATATGGACTATCGATAATTTACACCTTAGGCTCTGCTTCTAACTTGGGCCCAAATTGTAAAATGGTCTTTCTATTGGCGATTTCGTTCCAATTCACATTCCAAGTAATTTTCGGCATGCTAATTACATTGCCGGTTGCCAAATTGCATTATCTCTTATAGTTTCCGAGATATGGACTATCGATAATTTACACCTTAGGCTCTGCTTCTAACTTGGGCCCAAATTGTAAAATGGTCTTATCTATTGGCGATTTCGTTCCAATTCTCATTCCAAGTAATATTCGGCATGCTAATTACATTGCCGGTTGCGAAATTGCATTATCTCTTATAGTTTCCGAGATATGGACTATCAATAATTTACACCTTAGGCTCTGCTTCTAACTTGGGCCCAAATTGTAAAATGGTTTTATCTATTGGCGATTTCGTTCCAATTCACACTCCAAGTAATATTCGGCATGCTAATTACATTGCCGGTTGCGAAATTGCATTATCTCTTATAGTTTCCGAGATATGGACTATCAATAATTTACACCTTAGGCTCTGCTTCTAACTTGGGCCCAAATTGTAAAATGGTCTTATCTATTGGCGATTTCGTTCCAATTCACATTCCAAGTAATATTCGGCATGCTAATTACATTGCCGGTTGCCAAATTGCATTATCTCTTATAGTTTCCGAGATATGGACTATCGATAATTTACATCTTAGGCTCTGCTTCTAACTTGGGCTCAAATTGTAAAATCGTCTTATCTATTGGCGATTTCGTTCCAATTCACATTCCAAGTAATATTCGGCATGCTAATTACATTGCCGGTTGCCAAATTGCATTATCTCTTATAGTTTCCGAGATATGGACTATCGATAATTTACACCTTAGGCTCTGCTTCTAACTTGGGCCCAAATTGTAAAATGGTCTTATCTATTGGCGATTTCGTTCTAATTCACATTCCAAGTAATATTCGGCATGCTAATTACATTGCCGGTTGCCAAATTGCATTATCTCTTATGGTTTCCGAGATATGGACTATCGATAATTTACACCTTAGGCTCTGCTTCTAACTTGGGCCCAAATTGTAAAATGGTCTTATCTATTGGCGATTTCGTTCCAATTCACATTCCAAGTAATATTCGGCATGCTAATTACATTGCCGGTTGCCAAATTGCATTATCTCTTATAGTTTCCGAGATATGGACTATCGATAATTTACACCTTAGGCTCTGCTTCTAACTTGGGCCCAAATTGTAAAATGGTCTTCTCTATTGGCGATTTCGTCCCAATTCACATTCCAAGTAATATTCGGCATGCTAATTACATTGCCGTTTGCGAAATTGCATTATCTCTTATAGTTTCAGAGATATGGACTATCGATAATTTACACCTTAGGCTCTGCTTCTAACTTGGGCCCAAATTGTAAAATGGTCTTATCTATTGGCGATTTCGTTCCAATTCACATTCCAAGTAATATTCGGCATGCTAATTACATTGCCGGTTGCCAAATTGCATTATCTCTTATAGGTTCCGAGATATGGACTATCGATAATTTACACCTTAGGCTCTGCTTCTAACTTGGGCCCAAATTGTAAAATGGTCTTATCTATTGGCGATTTCGTTCCAATTCACATTCCAAGTAATATTCGGCATGCTAATTACATTGCCGGTTGCCAAATTGCATTATCTCTTATAGTTTCCGAGATATGGACTATCGATAATTTACACCTTAGGCTCTGCTTCTAACTTGGGCCCAAATTGTAAAATGGTCTTATATATTGGCGATTTCGTTCCAATTCACATTCCAAGTAATATTCGGCATGCTAATTACATTGCCGGTTGCCAAATTGAATTATCTCTTATAGTTTCCGAGATATGGACTATCGATAATTTACACCTTAGGCTCTGCTTCTAACTTGGGCCCAAATTGTAAAATGGTCTTACTTATTGGCGATTTCGTTCCAATTCACATTCCAAGTAATATTCGGCATGCTAATTACATTGCCGGTTGCCAAATTGCATTATCTCTTATAGTTTCCGAGATATGGACTATCGATAATTTACACCTTAGGCTCTGCTTCTAACTTGGGCCCAAATTGTAAAATGGTCTTATCTATTGGCGATTTCGTTCCAATTCACATTCCAAGTAATATTCGGCATGCTAATTACATTGCCGGTTGCCAAATTGCATTATCTCTTATAGTTTCCGAGATATGGACTATCGATAATTTACACCTTAGGCTCTGCTTCTAACTTGGGCCCAAATTGTAAAATGGTCTTATCTATTGGCAACTTCGTTCCAATTCACATTCCAAGTAATATTCGGCATGCTAATTACATTGCCGGTTGCCAAATTGCATTAACTCTTATAGTTTCCGAGATATGGACTATCGATAATTTACACCTTAGGCTCTGCTTCTAACTTGGGCCCAAATTGTAAAATGGTCTTATCTATTGGCGATTTCGTTCCAATTCACATTCCAAGTAATATTCGGCATGCTAATTACATTGCCGGTTGCCAAATTGCATTATCTCTTATAGTTTCCGAGATATGGACTATCGATAATTTACACCATAGGCTCTGCTTATAACTTGGGCCCAAATTGTAAAATGGTCTTATCTATTGGCGATTTCGTTGCAATTCACATTCCAAGCAATATTCGGCATGCTAATTACATTGCCGGTTGCCAAATTGCATTATCTCTTATAGTTTCCGAGATATGGACTATCGATAATTTATACCTTAGGCTCTGCTTCTAACTTGGGCCCAAATTGTAAAATGGTCTTATCTATTGGCGATTTCGTTCCAATTCACATTCCAAGTAATATTCGGCATGCTAATTACATTGCCGGTTGCCAAATTGCATTAACTCTTATAGTTTCCGAGATATGGACTATCGATAATTTACACCTTAGGCTCTGCTTCTAACTTGGGCCCAAATTGTAAAATGGTCTTATCTATTGGCGATTTCGTTCCAATTCACATTCCAAGTAATATTCGGCATGCTAATTACATTGCCGGTTGCCAAATTGCATTATCTCTTATAGTTTCCGAGATATGGACTATCGATAATTTACACCATAGGCTCTGCTTATAACTTGGGCCCAAATTGTAAAATGGTCTTATCTATTGGCGATTTCGTTGCAATTCACATTCCAAGCAATATTCGGCATGCTAATTACATTGCCGGTTGCCAAATTGCATTATCTCTTATAGTTTCCGAGATATGGACTATCGATAATTTACACCTTAGGCTCTGCTTCTAACTTGGGCCCAAATTGTAAAATGGTCTTATCTATTGGCGATTTCGTCCCAATTCACATTCCAAGTGATATTCGGCATGCTAATTACATTGCCGGTTGCGAAATTGCATTATCTCTTATAGTTTCCGAGATATGGACTATCAATAATTTACACCTTAGGCTCTGCTTCTAACTTGGGCCCAAATTGTAAAATGGTCTTATCTATTGGCGATTTCGTTCCAATTCACATTCCAAGTAATATTCGGCATGCTAATAACATTGCCGGTTGCCAAATTGCATTATCTCTTATAGTTTCCGAGATATGGACTATCGATAATTTACACCTTAGGCTCTGCTTCTAATTTGGGCCCAAATTGTAAAATGGTCTTATCTATTGGCGATTTCGTTTCAATTCACATTCCAAGTAATATTCGGCATGCTAATTACATTGCCGGTTGCCAAATTGCATTATCTCTTATAGTTTCCGAGATATGGACTATCGATAATTTACACCTTAGGCTCTGCTTCTAACTTGGGCCCAAATTGTAAAATGGTCTTATCTATTGGCGATTTCGTTCCAATTTACATTCCAAGTAATATTCGGCATGCTAATTTCATTGCCGGTTGCCAAATTGCATTATCTCTTATAGTTTCCGAGATATGGTCTATCGATAATTTACACCTTAGGCTCCGCTTCTAACTTGGGCCCAAATTGTAAAATGGTCTTATCTATTGGCGATTTCGTTCCAATTCACATTCCAAGTAATATTCGGCATGCTAATTACATTGCCGGTTGCCAAATTGAATTATCTCTTATAGTTTCCGAGATATGGACTATCGATAATTTACACCTTAGGCTCTGCTTCTAACTTGGGCCCAAATTGTAAAATGGTCTTACCTATTGGCGATTTCGTTCCAATTCACATTCCAAGTAATATTCGGCATGCTAATTACATTGCCGGTTGCCAAATTGCATTATCTCTTATAGTTTCCGAGATATGGACTATCGATAATTTACACCTTAGGCTCTGCTTCTAACTTGGGCCCAAATTGTAAAATGGTCGTATCTATTGGCGATTTCGTTCCAATTCACATTCCAAGTAATATTCGGCATGCTAATTACATTGCCGGTTGCCAAATTGCATTATCTCTTATAGTTTCCGAGATATGGACTATCAATAATTTACACCTTAGGCTCTGCTTCTAACTTGGGCCCAAATTGTAAAATGGTCTTATCTATTGGCAATTTCGTTCCAATTCACACTCCAAGTAATATTCGGCATACTAATTACATTACCGGTTGCCAAATTGCATTATCTCTTATAGTTTCCGAGATATGGACTATCGATAATTTACACCTTAGGCTCTGCTTCTAACTTGGGCCCAAATTGTAAAATGGTCGTATCTATTGGCGATTTCGTTCCAATTCACATTCCAAGTAATATTCGGCATGCTAATTACATTGCCGGTTGCCAAATTGCATTATCTCTTATAGTTTCCGAGATATGGACTATCAATAATTTACACCTTAGGCTCTGCTTCTAACTTGGGCCCAAATTGTAAAATGGTCTTATCTATTGGCGATTTCGTTCCAATTCACACTCCAAGTAATATTCGGCATACTAATTACATTACCGGTTGCGAAATTGCATTATCTCTTATAGTTTCCGAGATATGGACTATCAATAATTTACACCTTAGGCTCTGCTTCTAACTTGGGCCCAAATTGTAAAATGGTCTTATCTATTGGCAATTTCGTTCCAATTCACATTCCAAGTAATATTCGGCATGCTAATTACATTGCCGGTTGCTAAATTGCATTATCTCTTATAGTTTATGAGATATGGACTATCGGTAATTTACACCTTAGGCTCTGCTTCTAACTTGGGCCCAAATTGTAAAATGGTCTTATCTATTGGCGATTTCGTTCCAATTCACATTCCAAGTAATATTCGGCATGCTAATTACATTGCCGGTTGCCAAATTGCATTATCTCTTATAGTTTCCGAGATATGGACTATCGATAATTTACACCTTAGGCTCTGCTTCTAACTTGGGCCCAAATTGTAAAATGGTCTTATCTATTGGCGATTTCGTTCCAATTCACACTCCAAGTAATATTCGGCATACTAATTACATTGCCGGTTGCGAAATTGCATTATCTCTTATAGTTTCCGAGATATGGACTATCAATAATTTACACCTTAGGCTCTGCTTCTAACTTGGGCCCAAATTGTAAAATGGTCTTATCTATTGGCGATTTCGTCCCAATTCACATTCCAAGTGATATTCGGCATGCTAATTACATTGCCGGTTGCGAAATTGCATTATCTCTTATAGTTTCCGAGATATGGACTATCAATAATTTACACCTTTGGCTCTGCTTCTAACTTGGGCCCAAATTGTAAAATGGCCTTATCTATTGGCGATTTCGTTCCAATTCACATTCCAAGTAATATTCGGCATGCTAATTACATTGCCGGTTGCCAAATTGCATTATCTCTTATAGTTTCCGAGATATGGACTATCGATAATTTATACCTTAGGCTCTGCTTCTAACTTGGGCCCAAATTGTAAAATGGTCTTATCTATTGGCGATTTCGTTCCAATTCACATTCCAAGTAATATTCGGCATGCTAATTACATTGCCGGTTGCCAAATTGCATTATCTCTTATAGTTTCCGAGATATGGACTATCGATAATTTACAAATTAGGCTCTGCTTCTAACTTGGGCCCAAATTGTAAAATGGTCTTATCTATTGGCGATTTCGTTTCAATTCACATTCCAAGTAATATTCGGCATGCTAATTACATTGCCGGTTGCCAATTTGCATTATCTCTTATAGTTTCCGAGATATGGAGTATCGATAATTTACACCTTAGGCTCTGCTTCTAACTTGGGCCCAAATTGTAAAATGGTCTTATCTATTGGCGATTTCGTTCCAATTCACATTCCAAGTAATATTCGGCATGCTAATTACATTGCCGGTTGCCAAATTGCATTATCTCTTATAGTTTCCGAGATATGGACTATCGATAATTTACACCTTAGGCTCTGCTTCTAACTTGGGCCCAAATTGTAAAATGGTCTTATCTATTGGCGATTTCGTTCCAATTCACACTCCAAGTAATATTCGGCATACTAATTACATTGCCGGTTGCGAAATTGCATTATCTCTTATAGTTTCCGAGATATGGACTATCAATAATTTACACCTTAGGCTCTGCTTCTAACTTGGGCCCAAATTGTAAAATGGTCTTATCTATTGGCGATTTCGTTCCAATTCACATTCCAAGTAATATTCGGCATGCTAATTACATTGCCGGTTGCTAAATTGCATTATCTCTTATAGTTTCCGAGATATGGACTATCGGTAATTTAAACCTTAGGCTCTGCTTCTAACTTGGGCCCAAATTATAAAATGGTCTTATCTATTGGCGATTTCGTTCCATTTCACATTCCAAGTAATATCCGGCATGCTAATTACATTGACGGTTGCCAAATTGAATTATCTCTTATAGTTTCCGAGATATGGACTATCGATAAATTACACCTTAGGCTCTGCTTCTAACTTGGGCCCAAATTGTAAAATGGTCTTACCTATTGGCGATTTCGTTCCAATTCACACTCCATGTAATATTCGGCATACTAATTACATTGCCGGTTGCGAAATTGCATTATCTCTTATAGTTTCCGAGATATGGACTGTCAATAATTTACACCTTAGGCTCTGCTTCTAACTTGGGCCCAAATTGTAAAATGGTCTTATCTATTGGCGATTTCGTTCCAATTCACATTCCAAGTAATATTCGGCATGCTAATTACATTGCCGGTTGCTAAATTGCATTATCTCTTATAGTTTCCGAGATATGGACTATCGGTAATTTACACCTTAGGCTCTGCTTCTAACTTGGGCCCAAATTATAAAATGGTCTTATCTATTGGCGATTTCGTTCCAATTCACATTCCAAGTAATATCCGGCATGCTAATTACATTGACGGTTGCCAAATTGAATTATCTCTTATAGTTTCCGAGATATAGACTATCGATAAATTACAACTTAGGCTCTGCTTCTAACTTGGGCCCAAATTGTAAAATGGTCTTACCTATTGGCGATTTCGTTCCAATTCACATTCCAAGTAATATTCGGCATGCTAATTACATTGCCGGTTGCCAAATTGCATTATCTCTTATAGTTTCCGAGATATGGACTATCGATAATTTACACCTTAGGCTCTGCTTCTAACTTGGGCCCAAATTGTAAAATGGTCTTATCTATTGGCGATTTCGTTCCAATTCACATTCCAAGTAATATTCGGCATGCTAATTACATTGCCGGTTGCCAAATTGCATTATCTCTTATAGTTTCCGAGATATGGACTATCGATAATTTACATCTTAGGCTCTGCTTCTAACTTGGGCCCAAATTGTAAAATGGTCTTATCTATTGGCGATTTCGTTCCAATTCACATTCCAAGTAATATTCGGCATGCTAATTACTTTGCCGGTTGCCAAATTGCATTATCTCTTATAGTTTCCGAGATATGGACTATCGATAATTTACACCTTAGGCTCTGCTTCTAACTTGGGCCCAAATTGTAAAATGGTCTTATCTATTGGCGATTTCGTTCCAATTCACACTCCAAGTAATATTCGGCATACTAATTACATTGCCGGTTGCGAAATTGCATTATCTCTTATAGTTTCCGAGATATGGACTATCAATAATTTACACCTTAGGCTCTGCTTCTAACTTGGGCCCAAATTGTAAAATGGTCTTATCTATTGGCAATTTCGTTCCAATTCACATTCCAAGTAATATTCGGCATGCTAATTACATTGCCGGTTGCTAAATTGCATTATCTCTTATAGTTTCCGAGATATGGACTATCGGTAATTTACACCTTAGGCTCTGCTTCTAACTTGGGTCCAAATTGTAAAATGGTCTTATCTATTGGCGATTTCGTTCCAATTCACATTCCAAGTAATATTCGGCATGCTAATTACATTGCCGGTTGCCAAATTGCATTATCTCTTATAGTTTCCGAGATATGGACTATCGATAATTTACACCTTAGGCTCTGCTTCTAACTTGGGCCCAAATTGTAAAATGGTCTTATCTATTGGCGATTTCGTTCCAATTCACACTCCAAGTAATATTCGGCATACTAATTACATTGCCGGTTGCGAAATTGCATTATCTCTTATAGTTTCCGAGATATGGACTATCAATAATTTACACCTTAGGCTCTGCTTCTAACTTGGGCCCAAATTGTAAAATGGTCTTATCTATTGGCGATTTCGTCCCAATTCACATTCCAAGTGATATTCGGCATGCTAATTACATTGCCGGTTGCGAAATTGCATTATCTCTTATAGTTTCCGAGATATGGACTATCAATAATTTACACCTTTGGCTCTGCTTCTAACTTGGGCCCAAATTGTAAAATGGCCTTATCTATTGGCGATTTCGTTCCAATTCACATTCCAAGTAATATTCGGCATGCTAATTACATTGCCGGTTGCCAAATTGCATTATCTCTTATAGTTTCCGAGATATGGACTATCGATAATTTACACCTTAGGCTCTGCTTCTAACTTGGGCCCAAATTGTAAAATGGTCTTATCTATTGGCGATTTCGTTCCAATTCACATTCCAAGTAATATTCGGCATGCTAATTACATTGCCGGTTGCCAAATTGCATTATCTCTTATAGTTTCCGAGATATGGACTATCGATAATTTACACCTTAGGCTCTGCTTCTAACTTGGGCCCAAATTGTAAAATGGTCTTATCTATTGGCGATTTCGTTCCAATTCACATTCCAAGTAATATTCGGCATGCTAATTACATTGCCGGTTGCCAATTTGCATTATCTCTTATAGTTTCCGAGATATGGAGTATCGATAATTTACACCTTAGGCTCTGCTTCTAACTTGGGCCCAAATTGTAAAATGGTCTTACCTATTGGCGATTTCGTTCCAATTCACATTCCAAGTAATATTCGGCATGCTAATTACATTGCCGGTTGCCAAATTGCATTATCTCTTATAGTTTCCGAGATATGGACTATCGATAATTTACACCTTAGGCTCTGCTTCTAACTTGGGCCCAAATTGTAAAATGGTCTTATCTATTGGCGATTTCGTTCCAATTCACATTCCAAGTAATATTCGGCATGCTAATTACATTGCCGGTTGCCAATTTGCATTATCTCTTATAGTTTCCGAGATATGGAGTATCGATAATTTACACCTTAGGCTCTGCTTCTAACTTGGGCCCAAATTGTAAAATGGTCTTACCTATTGGCGATTTCGTTCCAATTCACATTCCAAGTAATATTCGGCATGCTAATTACATTGCCGGTTGCCAAATTGCATTATCTCTTATAGTTTCCGAGATATGGACTATCGATAATTTACACCTTAGGCTCTGCTTCTAACTTGGGCCCAAATTGTAAAATGGTCTTACCTATTGGCGATTTCGTTCCAATTCACACTCCAAGTAATATTCGGCATACTAATTACATTGCCGGTTGCGAAATTGCATTATCTCTTATAGTTTCCGAGATATGGACTATCAATAATTTACACCTTAGGCTCTGCTTCTAACTTGGGCCCAAATTGTAAAATGGTCTTATCTATTGGCGATTTCGTTCCAATTCACATTCCAAGTAATATTCGGCATGCTAATTACATTGCCGGTTGCTAAATTGCATTATCTCTTATAGTTTCCGAGATATGGACTATCGGTAATTTACACCTTAGGCTCTGCTTCTAACTTGGGCCCAAATTATAAAATGGTCTTATCTATTGGCGATTTCGTTCCAATTCACATTCCAAGTAATATCCGGCATGCTAATTACATTGACGGTTGCCAAATTGAATTATCTCTTATAGTTTCCGAGATATGGACTATCGATAAATTACACCTTAGGCTCTGCTTCTAACTTGGGCCCAAATTGTAAAATGGTCTTACCTATTGGCGATTTCGTTCCAATTCACATTCCAAGTAATATTCGGCATGCTAATTACATTGCCGGTTGCCAAATTGCATTATCTCTTATAGTTTCCGAGATATGGACTATCGATAATTTACACCTTAGGCTCTGCTTCTAACTTGGGCCCAAATTGTAAAATGGTCTTATCTATTGGCGATTTCGTTCCAATTCACATTCCAAGTAATATTCGGCATGCTAATTACATTGCCGGTTGCCAAATTGCATTATCTCTTATAGTTTCCGAGATATGGACTATCGATAATTTACATCTTAGGCTCTGCTTCTAACTTGGGCCCAAATTGTAAAATCGTCTTATCTATTGGCGATTTCGTTCCAATTCACATTCCAAGTAATATTCGGCATGCTAATTACATTGCCGGTTGCCAAATTGCATTATCTCTTATAGTTTCCGAGATATGGACTATCGATAATTTACACCTTAGGCTCTGCTTCTAACTTGGGCCCAAATTGTAAAATGGTCTTATCTATTGGCGATTTCGTTCCAATTCACATTCCAAGTAATATTCGGCATGCTAATTACATTGCCGGTTGCCAAATTGCATTATCTCTTATAGTTTCCGAGATATGGACTATCGATAATTTACATCTTAGGCTCTGCTTCTAACTTGGGCCCAAATTGTAAAATGGTCTTATCTATTGGCGATTTCGTTCCAATTCACATTCCAAGTAATATTCGGCATGCTAATTACATTGCCGGTTGCCAAATTGCATTATCTCTTATAGTTTCCGAGATATGGACTATCGATAATTTACACCTTAGGCTCTGCTTCTAACTTGGGCCCAAATTGTAAAATGGTCTTATCTATTGGCGATTTCGTCCCAATTCACATTCCAAGTGATATTCGGCATGCTAATTACATTGCCGGTTGCGAAATTGCATTATCTCTTATAGTTTCCGAGATAAGGACTATCAATAATTTACACCTTAGGCTCTGCTTCTAACTTGGGCCCAAATTGTAAAATGGCCTTATCTATTGGCGATTTCGTTCCAATTCACATTCCAAGTAATATTCGGCATGCTAATTACATTGCCGGTTGCCAAATTGCATTATCTCTTATAGTTTCCGAGATATGGACTATCGATAATTTACACCTTAGGCTCTGCTTCTAACTTGGGCCCAAATTGTAAAATGGTCTTATCTATTGGCGATTTCGTTCCAATTCACATTCCAAGTAATATTCGGCATGCTAATTACATTGCCGGTTGCCAAATTGCATTATCTCTTATAGTTTCCGAGATATGGACTATCGATAATTTACACCTTAGGCTCTGCTTCTAACTTGGGCCCAAATTGTAAAATGGTCTTATCTATTGGCGATTTCGTTCCAATTCACATTCCAAGTAATATTCGGCATGCTAATTACATTGCCGGTTGCCAAATTGCATTATCTCTTATAGTTTCCGAGATATGGACTAACGATAATTTACACCTTAGGCTCTGCTTCTAACTTGGGCCCAAATTGTAAAATGGTCTTATCTATTGGCGATTTCGTTCCAATTCACATTCCAAGTAATATTCGGCATGCTAATTACATTGCCGGTTGCCAATTTGCATTATCTCTTATAGTTTCCGAGATATGGACTATCGATAATTTACACCTTAGGCTCTGCTTCTAACTTGGGCCCAAATTGTAAAATGGTCTTATCTATTGGCGATTTCGTTCCAATCCACATTGCAAGTAATATTCGGCATGCTAATTACATTGCCGGTTGCCAAATTGCATTATCTCTTATAGTTTCCGAGATATGAACTATCGATAATTTACACCTTAGGCTCTGCTTCTAACTTGGGCCCAAATTGTAAAATGGTCTTATCTATTGGCGATTTCGTTCCAATTCACACTCCAAGTAATATTCGGCATACTAATTACATTGCCGGTTGCGAAATTGCATTATCTCTTATAGTTTCCGAGATATGGACTATCAATAATTTACACCTTAGGCTCTGCTTCTAACTTGGGCCCAAATTGTAAAATGGTCTTATCTATTGGCGATTTCGTTCCAATTCACATTCCAAGTAATATTCGGCATGCTAATTACATTGCCGGTTGCTAAATTGCATTATCTCTTATAGTTTCCGAGATATGGACTATCGGTAATTTACACCTTAGGCTCTGCTTCTAACTTGGGCCCAAATTATAAAATGGTCTTATCTATTGGCGATTTCGTTCCAATTCACATTCCAAGTAATATCCGGCATGCTAATTACATTGACGGTTGCCAAATTGAATTATCTCTTATAGTTTCCGAGATATGGACTATCGATAAATTACACCTTAGGCTCTGCTTCTAACTTGGGCCCAAATTGTAAAATGGTCTTACCTATTGGCGATTTCGTTCCAATTCACATTCCAAGTAATATTCGGCATGCTAATTACATTGCCGGTTGCCAAATTGCATTATCTCTTATAGTTTCCGAGATATGGACTATCGATAATTTACACCTTAGGCTCTGCTTCTAACTTGGGCCCAAATTGTAAAATGGTCTTATCTATTGGCGATTTCGTTCCAATTCACATTCCAAGTAATATTCGGCATGCTAATTACATTGCCGGTTGCCAAATTGCATTATCTCTTATAGTTTCCGAGATATGGACTATCGATAATTTACATCTTAGGCTCTGCTTCTAACTTGGGCCCAAATTGTAAAATCGTCTTATCTATTGGCGATTTCGTTCCAATTCACATTCCAAGTAATATTCGGCATGCTAATTACATTGCCGGTTGCCAAATTGCATTATCTCTTATTGTTTCCGAGATATGGACTATCGATAATTTACACCTTAGGCTCTGCTTCTAACTTGGGCCCAAATTGTAAAATGGTCTTATCTATTGGCGATTTCGTTCCAATTCACATTCCAAGTAATATCCGGCATGCTAATTACATTGCCGGTTGCCAAATTGAATTATCTCTTATAGTTTCCGAGATATGGACTATCGATAATTTACACCTTAGGCTCTGCTTCTAACTTGGGCCCAAATTGTAAAATGGTCTTATCTATTGGCGATTTCGTTCCAATTCACATTCCAAGTAATATTCGGCATGCTAATTACATTGCCGGTTGCCAAATTGCATTATCTCTTATAGTTTCCGAGATATGGACTATCGATAATTTACATCTTAGGCTCTGTTTCTAACTTGGACCCAAATTGTAAAATGGTCTTATCTATTGGCGATTTCGTTCTAATTCACATTCCAAGTAATATTCGGCATGCTAATTACATTGCCGGTTGCCAAATTGCATTATCTCTTATAGTTTCCGAGATATGGACTATCGATAATTTACACCTTAGGCTCTGCATCTAACTTGGGCCCAAATTGTAAAATGGTCTTATCTATTGGCGATTTCGTCCCAATTCACATTCCAAGTGATATTCGGCATGCTAATTACATTGCCGGTTGCGAAATTGCATTATCTCTTATAGTTTCCGAGATATGGACTATCAATTATTTACACCTTAGGCTCTGCTTCTAACTTGGGCCCAAATTGTAAAATGGTCTTATCTATTTGCGATTTCGTTCCAATTCACATTCCAAGTAATATTCGGCATGCTAATTACATTGCCGGCTGCCAAATTGCATTTTCTCTAATAGTTTCCGAGATATGGACTATCGATAATTTACACCTTAGGCTCTGCTTCTAACTTGGGCCCAAATTGTAAAATGGTCTTATCTATTGGCGATTTCGTTCCAATTCACATTCCAAGTAATATTCGGCATGCCAATTACATTGCCGGTTGCCAAATTGCATTATCTCTTATAGTTTCCGAGATATGGACTATCGATAATTTACACCTTAGGCTCTGCTTCTAACTTGGGCCCAAATTGTAAAATGGTCTTATCTATTGGCGATTTCGTTCCAATTCACATTCCAAGTAATTTTCGGCATGCTAATTACATTGCCGGTTGCCAAATTGCATTATCTCTTATAGTTTCCGAGATATGGACTATCGATAATTTACACCTTAGGCTCTGCTTCTAACTTGGGCCCAAATTGTAAAATGGTCTTATCTATTGGCGATTTCGTTCCAATTCACATTCCAAGTAATATTCGGCATGCTAATTACATTGCCGGTTGCCAAATTGCATTATCTCTTATAGTTTCCGAGATATGGACTATCGATAATTTACATCTTAGGCTCTGCTTCTAACTTGGGCCCAAATTGTAAAATCGTCTTATCTATTGGCGATTTCGTTCCAATTCACATTCCAAGTAATATTCGGCATGCTAATTACATTGCCGGTTGCCAAATTGCATTATCTCTTATAGTTTCCGAGATATGGACTATCGATAATTTACACCTTAGGCTCTGCTTCTAACTTGGGCCCAAATTGTAAAATGGTCTTATCTATTGGCGATTTCGTTCCAATTCACATTCCAAGTAATATCCGGCATGCTAATTATATTGCCGGTTGCCAAATTGAATTATCTCTTATAGTTTCCGAGATATGGACTATCGATAATTTACACCTTAGGCTCTGCTTCTAACTTGGGCCCAAATTGTAAAATGGTTTTATCTATTGGCGATTTCGTTCCAATTCACATTCCAGGTAATATTCGGCATGCTAATTACATTGCCGGTTGCCAAATTGCATTATCTCTTATAGTTTCCGAGATATGGACTATCGATAATTTACATCTTAGGCTCTGTTTCTAACTTGGGCCCAAATTGTAAAATGGTCTTATCTATTGGCGATTTCGTTCCAATTCACATTCCAAGTAATATTCGGCATGCTAATTACATTGCCGGTTGCCAAATTGCATTATCTCTTATAGTTTCCGAGATATGGACTATCGATAATTTACACCTTAGGCTCTGCTTCTAACTTGGGCCCAAATTGTAAAATGGTCTTATCTATTGGCGATTTCGTCCCAATTCACATTCCAAGTGATATTCGGCATGCTAATTACATTGCCGGTTGCGAAATTGCATTATCTCTTATAGTTTCCGAGATATGGACTATCAATAATTTACACCTTAGGCTCTGCTTCTAACTTGGGCCCAAATTGTAAAATGGTCTTATCTATTGGCGATTTCGTTCCAATTCACATTCCAAGTAATATTCGGCATGCTAATTACATTGCCGGTTGCCAAATTGCATTTTCTCTTATAGTTTCCGAGATATGGACTATCGATAATTTACACCTTAGGCTCTGCTTCTAACTTGGGCCCAAATTGTAAAATGGTCTTATCTATTGGCGATTTCGTTCCAATTCACATTCCAAGTAATATTCGGCATGCCAATTACATTGCCGGTTGCCAAATTGCATTATCTCTTATAGTTTCCGAGATATGGACTATCGATAATTTACACCTTAGGCTCTGCTTCTAACTTGGGCCCAAATTGTAAAATGGTCTTATCTATTGGCGATTTCGTTCCAATTCACATTCCAAGTAATTTTCGGCATGCTAATTACATTGCCGGTTGCCAAATTGCATTATCTCTTATAGTTTCCGAGATATGGACTATCGATAATTTACACCTTAGGCTCTGCTTCTAACTTGGGCCCAAATTGTAAAATGGTCTTATCTATTGGCGATTTCGTTCCAATTCTCATTCCAAGTAATATTCGGCATGCTAATTACATTGCCGGTTGCGAAATTGCATTATCTCTTATAGTTTCCGAGATATGGACTATCAATAATTTACACCTTAGGCTCTGCTTCTAACTTGGGCCCAAATTGTAAAATGGTTTTATCTATTGGCGATTTCGTTCCAATTCACACTCCAAGTAATATTCGGCATGCTAATTACATTGCCGGTTGCGAAATTGCATTATCTCTTATAGTTTCCGAGATATGGACTATCAATAATTTACACCTTAGGCTCTGCTTCTAACTTGGGCCCAAATTGTAAAATGGTCTTATCTATTGGCGATTTCGTTCCAATTCACATTCCAAGTAATATTCGGCATGCTAATTACATTGCCGGTTGCCAAATTGCATTATCTCTTATAGTTTCCGAGATATGGACTATCGATAATTTACATCTTAGGCTCTGCTTCTAACTTGGGCTCAAATTGTAAAATCGTCTTATCTATTGGCGATTTCGTTCCAATTCACATTCCAAGTAATATTCGGCATGCTAATTACATTGCCGGTTGCCAAATTGCATTATCTCTTATAGTTTCCGAGATATGGACTATCGATAATTTACACCTTAGGCTCTGCTTCTAACTTGGGCCCAAATTGTAAAATGGTCTTATCTATTGGCGATTTCGTTCCAATTCACATTCCAAGTAATATCCGGCATGCTAATTACATTGCCGGTTGCCAAATTGAATTATCTCTTATAGTTTCCGAGATATGGACTATCGATAATTTACACCTTAGGCTCTGCTTCTAACTTGGGCCCAAATTGTAAAATGGTCTTATCTATTGGCGATTTCGTTCCAATTCACATTCCAAGTAATATTCGGCATGCTAATTACATTGCCGGTTGCCAAATTGCATTATCTCTTATAGTTTCCGAGATATGGACTATCGATAATTTACATCTTAGGCTCTGCTTCTAATTTGGGCCCAAATTGTAAAATGGTCTTATCTATTGGCGATTTCGTTCCAATTCACATTCCAAGTAATATTCGGCATGCTAATTACATTGCCGGTTGCCAAATTGCATTATCTCTTATAGTTTACGAGATATGGACTATCGATTATTTACACCTTATGCTCTGCTTCTAACTTGGGCCTAAATTGTAAAATGGTCTTATCTAATGGCGACTTCGTCCCAATTCACATTCCAAGTGATATTCGGCATGCTAATTACATTGCCGGTTGCGAAATTGCATTAACTCTTATAGTTTCCGAGATATGGACTATCAATAATTTACACCTTAGGCTCTGCTTCTAACTTGGGCCCAAATTGTAAAATGGTCTTATCTATTGGCGATTTCGTTCCAATTCACATTCCAAGTAATATTCGGCATGCTAATTACATTGCCGGTTGCCAAATTGCATTATCTCTTATAGTTTCCGAGAAATGGACTATCGATAATTTACACCTTAGGCTCTGCTTCTAACTTGGGCCCAAATTGTAAAATCGTCTTATCTATTGGCGATTTCGTTCCAATTCACATTCCAAGTAATATTCGGCATGCTAATTACATTGCCGGTTGCCAAATTGCATTATCTCTTATAGTTTCCGAGATATGGACTATCGATAATTTACACCTTAGGCTCTGCTTCTAACTTGGGCCCAAATTGTAAAATGGTCTTATCTATTGGCGATTTCGTTCCAATTCACATTCCAAGTAATATTCGGCATGCTAATTACATTGCCGGTTGCCAAATTGCATTATCTCTTATAGTTTCCGAGATATGGACTATCGATAATTTACACCTTAGGCTCTGCTTCTAACTTGGGCCCAAATTGTAAAATGGTCTTATCTATTGGCGATTTCGTCCCAATTCACATTCCAAGTGATATTCGGCATGCTAATTACATTGCCGGTTGCGAAATTGCATTATCTCTTATAGTTTCCGAGATATGGACTATCAATAATTTACACCTTAGGCTCTGCTTCTAACTTGGGCCCAAATTGTAAAATGGCCTTATCTATTGGCGATTTCGTTCCAATTCACATTCCAAGTAATATTCGGCATGCTAATTACATTGCCGGTTGCCAAATTGCATTATCTCTTATAGTTTCCGAGATATGGACTATCGATAATTTACACCTTAGGCTCTGCTTCTAACTTGGGCCCAAATTGTAAAATGGTCTTATCTATTGGCGATTTCGTTCCAATTCACATTCCAAGTAATATTCGGCATGCTAATTACATTGCCGGTTGCCAAATTGCATTATCTCTTATAGTTTCCGAGATATGGACTATCGATAATTTACACCTTAGGCTCTGCTTCTAACTTGGGCCCAAATTGTAAAATGGTCTTATCTATTGGCGATTTCGTTCCAATTCACATTCCAAGTAATATTCGGCATGCTAATTACATTGCCGGTTGCCAATTTGCATTATCTCTTATAGTTTCCGAGATATGGACTATCGATAATTTACACCTTAGGCTCTGCTTCTAACTTGGGCCCAAATTGTAAAATGGTCTTATCTATTGGCGGTTTCGTTCCAATTCACATTCCAAGTAATATTCGGCATGCTAATTACATTGCCGGTTGCCAAATTGCATTATCTCTTATAGTTTCCGAGATATGGACTATCGATAATTTACACCTTAGGCTCTGCTTCTAACTTGGGCCCAAATTGTAAAATGGTCTTATCTATTGGCGATTTCGTTCCAATTCACATTCCAAGTAATATTCGGCATGCTAATTACATTGCCGGTTGCCAAATTGCATTATCTCTTATAGTTTCCGAGATATGGACTATCGATAATTTACACCTTAGGCTCTGCTTCTAACTTGGGCCCAAATTGTAAAATGGTCTTATCTATTGGCGATTTCGTCCCAATTCACATTCCAAGTGATATTCGGCATGCTAATTACATTGCCGGTTGCGAAATTGCATTATCTCTTATAGTTTCCGAGATATGGACTATCAATAATTTACACCTTAGGCTCTGCTTCTAACTTGGGCCCAAATTGTAAAATGGCCTTATCTATTGGCGATTTCGTTCCAATTCACATTCCAAGTAATATTCGGCATGCTAATTACATTGCCGGTTGCCAAATTGCATTATCTCTTATAGTTTCCGAGATATGGACTATCGATAATTTACACATTAGGCTCTGCTTCTAACTTGGGCCCAAATTGTAAAATGGTCTTATCTATTGGCGATTTCGTTCCAATTCACATTCCAAGTAATATTCGGAATGCTAATTACATTGCCGGTTGCCAAATTGCATTATCTCTTATAGTTTCCGAGATATGGACTATCGATAATTTACACCTTAGGCTCTGCTTCTAACTTGGGCCCAAATTGCAAAATGGTCTTATCTATTGGCGATTTCGTTTCAATTCACATTTCAAGTAATATTCGGCATGCTAATTACATTGCCGGTTGCCAATTTGCATTATCTCTTATAGTTTCCGAGATATGGACTATCGATAATTTACACCTTAGGCTCTGCTTCTAACTTGGGCCCAAATTGTAAAATGGTCTTATCTATTGGCGATTTCGTTCCAATTCACATTCCAAGTAATATTCGGCATGCTAATTACATTGCCGGTTGCCAAATTGTATTATCTCTTATAGTTTCCGAGATATGGACTATCGATAATTTACACCTTAGGCTCTGCTTCTAACTTGGGCCCAAATTGTAAAATGGTCTTATCTATTGGCGATTTCGTTCCAATTCACACTCCAAGTAATATTCGGCATACTAATTACATTGCCGGTTGCGAAATTGCATTATCTCTTATAGTTTCCGAGATATGGACTATCAATAATTTACACCTTAGGCTCTGCTTCTAACTTGGGCCCAAATTGTAAAATGGTCTTATCTATTGGCGATTTCGTTCCAATTCACATTCCAAGTAATATTCGGCATGCTAATTACATTGCCGGTTGCCAAATTGCATTATCTCTTATAGTTTCCGAGATATGGACTATCGATAATTTACACCATAGGCTCTGCTTCTAACTTGGGCCCAAATTGTAAAATGGTCTTCTCTATTGGCGATTTCGTTCCAATTCACATTCCAAGTAATATTCGGCATGCTAATTACATTGCCGGTTGCCAAATTGCATTATCTCTTATAGTTTCCGAGATATGGACTATCGATAATTTACACCTTAGGCTCTGCTTCTAACTTGGGCCCAAATTGTAAAATCGTCTTATCTATTGGCGATTTCGTTCCAATTCACATTCCAAGTAATATTCGGCATGCTAATTACATTGCCGGTTGCCAAATTGCATTATCTCTTATAGTTTCCGAGATATGGACTATCGGTAATTTACACCTTAGGCTCTGCTTCTAACTTGGGCCCAAATTGTAAAATGGTCTTATCTATTGGCGATTTCGTTCCAATTCACATTCCAAGTAATATCCGGCATGCTAATTACATTGCCGGTTGCCAAATTGAATTATCTCTTATAGTTTCCGAGATATGGACTATCGATAATTTACACCTTAGGCTCTTCTTCTAACTTGGGCCCAAATTGTAAAATGGTCTTACCTATTGGCGATTTCGTTCCAATTCACATTCCAAGTAATATTCGGCATGCTAATTACATTGCCGGTTGCCAAATTGCATTATCTCTTATAGTTTCCGAGATATGGACTATCGATAATTTACACCTTAGGCTCTGCTTCTAACTTGGGCCCAAATTGTAAAATCGTCTTATCTATTGGCGATTTCGTTCCAATTCACATTCCAAGTAATATTCGGCATGCTAATTACATTGCCGGTTGCCAAATTGCATTATCTCTTATAGTTTCCGAGATATGGACTATCGATAATTTACATCTTAGGCTCTGCTTCTAACTTGGGCCCAAATTGTAAAATCGTCTTATCTATTGGCAATTTCGTTCCAATTCACATTCCAAGTAATATTCGGCATGCTAATTACATTGCCGGTTGCCAAATTGCATTATCTCTTATAGTTTCCGAGATATGGACTATCGATAATTTACACCTTAGGCTCTGCTTCTAACTTGGGCCCAAATTGTAAAATGGTCTTATCTATTGGCGATTTCGTTCCAATTCACACTCCAAGTAATATTCGGCATACTAATTACATTGCCGGTTGCGAAATTGCATTATCTCTTATAGTTTCCGAGATATGGACTATCAATAATTTACACCTTAGGCTCTGCTTCTAACTTGGGCCCAAATTGTAAAATGGCCTTATCTATTGGCGATTTCGTTCCAATTCACATTCCAAGTAATATTCAGCATGCTAATTACATTGCCGGTTGCCAAATTGCATTATCTCTTATAGTTTCCGAGATATGGACTATCGATAATTTACACCTTAGGCTCTGCTTCTAACTTGGGCCCAAATTGTAAAATCGTCTTATCTATTGGCGATTTCGTTCCAATTCACATTCCAAGTAATATTCGGCATGCTAATTACATTGCCGGTTGCCAAATTGCATTATCTCTTATAGTTTCCGAGATATGGACTATCGGTAATTTACACCTTAGGCTCTGTTTCTAACTTGGGCCCAAATTGTAAAATGGTCTTATCTATTGGCGATTTCGTTCCAATTCACATTCCAAGTAATATCCGGCATGTTAATTACATTGCCGGTTGCCAAATTGAATTATCTCTTATAGTTTCCGAGATATGGACTATCGATAATTTACACCTTAGGCTCTGCTTCTAACTTGGGCCCAAATTGTAAAATGGTCTTACCTATTGGCGATTTCGTTCCAATTCACATTCCAAGTAATATTCGGCATGCTAATTACATTGCCGGTTGCCAAATTGCATTATCTCTTATAGTTTCCGAGATATGGACTATCGATAATTTACACCTTAGGCTCTGCTTCTAACTTGGGCCCAAATTGTAAAATCGTCTTATCTATTGGCGATTTCGTTCCAATTCACATTCCAAGTAATATTCGGCATGCTAATTACATTGCCGGTTGCCAAATTGCATTATCTCTTATAGTTTCCGAGATATGGACTATCGATAATTTACATCTTAGGCTCTGCTTCTAACTTGGGCCCAAATTGTAAAATCGTCTTATCTATTGGCGATTTCGTTCCAATTCACATTCCAAGTAATATTCGGCATGCTAATTACATTGCCGGTTGCCAAATTGCATTATCTCTTATAGTTTCCGAGATATGGACTATCGATAATTTACACCTTAGGCTCTGCTTCTAACTTGGGCCCAAATTGTAAAATGGTCTTATCTATTGGCGATTTCGTTCCAATTCACATTCCAAGTAATATCCGGCATGCTAATTACATTGCCGGTTGCCAAATTGAATTATCTCTTATAGTTTCCGAGATATGGACTATCGATAATTTACACCTTAGGCTCTGCTTCTAACTTGGGCCCAAATTATAAAATGGTCTTATCTATTGGCGATTTCGTTCCAATTCACATTCGAAGTAATATTCGGCATGCTAATTACATTGCCGGTTGCCAAATTGCATTATCTCTTATAGTTTCCGAGATATGGACTATCGATAATTTACATCTTAGGCTCTGCTTCTAACTTGGGCCCAAATTGTAAAATGGTCTTATCTATTGGCGATTTCGTTCCAATTCACATTCCAAGTAATATTCGGCATGCTAATTACATTGCCGGTTGCCAAATTGCATTATCTCTTATAGTTTCCGAGATATGGACTATCGATAATTTACACCTTAGGCTCTGCTTCTAACTTGGGCCCAAATTGTAAAATGGTCTTATCTATTGGCGATTTCGTCCCAATTCACATTCCAAGTGATATTCGGCATGCTAATTACATTGCCGGTTGCGAAATTGCATTACCTCTTATAGTTTCCGAGATATGGACTATCAATAATTTACACCTTAGGCTCTGCTTCTAACTTGGGCCCAAATTATAAAATGGCCTTATCTATTGGCGATTTCGTTCCAATTCACATTCCAAGTAATATTCGGCATGCTAATTACATTGCCGGTTGCCAAATTGCATTATCTCTTATAGTTTCCGAGATATGGACTATCGATAATTTACACCTTAGGCTCTGCTTCTAACTTGGGCCCAAATTGTAAAATGGTCTTATCTATTGGCGATTTCGTTCCAATTCACATTCCAAGTAATATTCGGCATGCTAATTACATTGCCGGTTGCCAAATTGCATTATCTCTTATAGTTTCCGAGATATGGACTATCGATAATTTACACCTTAGGCTCTGCTTCTAACTTGGGCCCAAATTGTAAAATGGTCTTATCTATTGGCGATTTCGTTCCAATTCACATTCCAAGTAATATTCGGCATGCTAATTACATTGCCGGTTGCCAATTTGCATTATCTCTTATAGTTTCCGAGATATGGACTATCGATAATTTACACCTTAGGCTCTGCTTCTAACTTGGGCCCAAATTGTAAAATGGTCTTATCTATTGGCGATTTCGTTCCAATTCACATTCCAAGTAATATTCGGCATGCTAATTACATTGCCGGTTGCCAAATTGCATTATCTCTTATAGTTTCCGAGATATGGACTATCGATAATTTACACCTTAGGCTCTGCTTCTAACTTGGGCCTAAATTGTAAAATGGTCTTATCTATTGGCGATTTCGTTCCAATTCACACTCCAAGTAATATTCGGCATACTAATTACATTACCGGTTGCGAAATTGCATTATCTCTTATAGTTTCCGAGATATGGACTATCAATAATTTACACCTTAGGCTCTGCTTCTAACTTGGGCCCAAATTGTAAAATGGTCTTATCTATTGGCAATTTCGTTCCAATTCACATTCCAAGTAATATTCGGCATGCTAATTACATTGCCGGTTGCTAAATTGCATTATCTCTTATAGTTTCCGAGATATGGACTATCGGTAATTTACACCTTAGGCTCTGCTTCTAACTTGGGCCCAAATTGTAAAATGGTCTTATCTATTGGCGATTTCGTTCCAATTCACATTCCAAGTAATATTCGGCATGCTAATTACATTGCCGGTTGCCAAATTGCATTATCTCTTATAGTTTCCGAGATATGGACTATCGATAATTTACACCTTAGGCTCTGCTTCTAACTTGGGCCCAAATTGTAAAATGGTCTTATCTATTGGCGATTTCGTTCCAATTCACACTCCAAGTAATATTCGGCATACTAATTACATTGCCGGTTGCGAAATTGCATTATCTCTTATAGTTTCCGAGATATGGACTATCAATAATTTACACCTTAGGCTCTGCTTCTAACTTGGGCCCAAATTGTAAAATGGTCTTATCTATTGGCGATTTCGTCCCAATTCACATTCCAAGTGATATTCGGCATGCTAATTACATTGCCGGTTGCGAAATTGCATTATCTCTTATAGTTTCCGAGATATGGACTATCAATAATTTACACCTTTGGCTCTGCTTCTAACTTGGGCCCAAATTGTTAAATGGCCTTATCTATTGGCGATTTCGTTCCAATTCACATTCCAAGTAATATTCGGCATGCTAATTACATTGCCGGTTGCCAAATTGCATTATCTCTTATAGTTTCCGAGATATGGACTATCGATAATTTACACCTTAGGCTCTGCTTCTAACTTGGGCCCAAATTGTAAAATGGTCTTATCTATTGGCGATTTCGTTCCAATTCACATTCCAAGTAATATTCGGCATGCTAATTACATTGCCGGTTGCCAAATTGCATTATCTCTTATAGTTTCCGAGATATGGACTATCGATAATTTACATCTTAGGCTCTGCTTCTAACTTGGGCCCAAATTGTAAAATGGTCTTATCTATTGGCGATTTCGTTCCAATTCACATTCCAAGTAATATTCGGCATGCTAATTACATTGCCGGTTGCCAAATTGCATTATCTCTTATAGTTTCCGAGATATGGACTATCGATAATTTACACCTTAGGCTCTGCTTCTAACTTGGGCCCAAATTGTAAAATGGTCTTATCTATTGGCGATTTCGTCCCAATTCACATTCCAAGTGATATTCGGCATGCTAATTACATTGCCGGTTGCGAAATTGCATTATCTCTTATAGTTTCCGAGATAAGGACTATCAATAATTTACACCTTAGGCTCTGCTTCTAACTTGGGCCCAAATTGTAAAATGGCCTTATCTATTGGCGATTTCGTTCCAATTCACATTCCAAGTAATATTCGGCATGCTAATTACATTGCCGGTTGCCAAATTGCATTATCTCTTATAGTTTCCGAGATATGGACTATCGATAATTTACACCTTAGGCTCTGCTTCTAACTTGGGCCCAAATTGTAAAATGGTCTTATCTATTGGCGATTTCGTTCCAATTCACATTCCAAGTAATATTCGGCATGCTAATTACATTGCCGGTTGCCAAATTGCATTATCTCTTATAGTTTCCGAGATATGGACTATCGATAATTTACACCTTAGGCTCTGCTTCTAACTTGGGCCCAAATTGTAAAATGGTCTTATCTATTGGCGATTTCGTTCCAATTCACATTCCAAGTAATATTCGGCATGCTAATTACATTGCCGGTTGCCAAATTGCATTATCTCTTATAGTTTCCGAGATATGGACTATCGATAATTTACATCTTAGGCTCTGCTTCTAACTTGGGCCCAAATTGTAAAATGGTCTTATCTATTGGCGATTTCGTTCCAATTCACATTCCAAGTAATATTCGGCATGCTAATTACATTGCCGGTTGCCAATTTGCATTATCTCTTATAGTTTCCGAGATATGGACTATCGATAATTTACACCTTAGGCTCTGCTTCTAACTTGGGCCCAAATTGTAAAATGGTCTTATCTATTGGCGATTTCGTTCCAATTCAAATTCCAAGTAATATTCGGCATGCTAATTACATTGCCGGTTGCCAAATTGCATTATCTCTTATAGTTTCCGAGATATGGACTATCGATAATTTACACCTTAGGCTCTGCTTCTAACTTGGGCCCAAATTGTAAAATGGTCTTATCTATTGGCGATTTCGTTCCAATTCACACTCCAAGTAATATTCGGCATACTAATTACATTGCCGGTTGCGAAATTGCATTATCTCTTATAGTTTCCCAGATATGGACTATCAATAATTTACACCTTAGGCTCTGCTTCTAACTTGGGCCCAAATTGTAAAATGGTCTTATCTATTGGCGATTTCGTTCCAATTCACATTCCAAGTAATATTCGGCATGCTAATTACATTGCCGGTTGCTAAATTGCATTATCTCTTATAGTTTCCGAGATATGGACTATCGGTAATTTACACCTTAGGCTCTGCTTCTAACTTGGGCCCAAATTATAAAATGGTCTTATCTATTGGCGATTTCGTTCCAATTCACATTCCAAGTAATATCCGGCATGCTAATTACATTGACGGTTGCCAAATTGAATTATCTCTTATAGTTTCCGAGATATGGACTATCGATAAATTACACCTTAGGCTCTGCTTCTAACTTGGGCCCAAATTGTAAAATGGTCTTACCTATTGGCGATTTCGTTCCAATTCACATTCCAAGTAATATTCGGCATGCTAATTACATTGCCGGTTGCCAAATTGCATTATCTCTTATAGTTTCCGAGATATGGACTATCGATAATTTACACCTTAGGCTCTGCTTCTAACTTGGGCCCAAATTGTAAAATGGTCTTATCTATTGGCGATTTCGTTCCAATTCACATTCCAAGTAATATTCGGCATGCTAATTACATTGCCGGTTGCCAAATTGCATTATCTCTTATAGTTTCCGAGATATGGACTATCGATAATTTACATCTTAGGCTCTGCTTCTAACTTGGGCCCAAATTGTAAAATCGTCTTATCTATTGGCGATTTCGTTCCAATTCACATTCCAAGTAATATTCGGCATGCTAATTACATTGCCGGTTGCCAAATTGCATTATCTCTTATAGTTTCCGAGATATGGACTATCGATAATTTACACCTTAGGCTCTGCTTCTAACTTGGGCCCAAATTGTAAAATGGTCTTATCTATTGGCGATTTCGTTCCAATTCACATTCCAAGTAATATCCGGCATGCTAATTACATTGCCGGTTGCCAAATTGAATTATCTCTTATAGTTTCCGAGATATGGACTATCGATAATTTACACCTTAGGCTCTGCTTCTAACTTGGGCCCAAATTGTAAAATGGTCTTATCTATTGGCGATTTCGTTCCAATTCACATTCCAAGTAATATTCGGCATGCTAATTACATTGCCGGTTGCCAAATTGCATTATCTCTTATAGTTTCCGAGATATGGACTATCGATAATTTACATCTTAGGCTCTGTTTCTAACTTGGGCCCAAATTGTAAAATGGTCTTATCTATTGGCGATTTCGTTCTAATTCACATTCCAAGTAATATTCGGCATGCTAATTACATTGCCGGTTGCCGAATTGCATTATCTCTTATAGTTTCCGAGATATGGACTATCGATAATTTACACCTTAGGCTCTGCTTCTAACTTGGGCCCAAATTGTAAAATGGTCTTATCTATTGGCGATTTCGTCCCAATTCACATTCCAAGTGATATTCGGCATGCTAATTACATTGCCGGTTGCGAAATTGCATTATCTCTTATAGTTTCCGAGATATGGACTATCAATAATTTACACCTTAGGCTCTGCTTCTAACTTGGGCCCAAATTGTAAAATGGTCTTATCTATTGGCGATTTCGTTCCAATTCACATTCCAAGTAATATTCGGCATGCTAATTACATTGCCGGTTGCCAAATTGCATTTTCTCTTATAGTTTCCGAGATATGGACTATCGATAATTTACACCTTAGGCTCTGCTTCTAACTTGGGCCCAAATTGTAAAATGGTCTTATCTATTGGCGATTTCGTTCCAATTCACATTCCAAGTAATATTCGGCATGCCAATTACATTGCCGGTTGCCAAATTGCATTATCTCTTATAGTTTCCGAGATATGGACTATCGATAATTTACACCTTAGGCTCTGCTTCTAACTTGGGCCCAAATTGTAAAATGGTCTTATCTATTGGCGATTTCGTTCCAATTCACATTCCAAGTAATTTTCGGCATGCTAATTACATTGCCGGTTGCCAAATTGCATTATCTCTTATAGTTTCCGAGATATGGACTATCGATAATTTACACCTTAGGCTCTGCTTCTAACTTGGGCCCAAATTGTAAAATGGTCTTATCTATTGGTGATTTCGTTCCAATTCACATTCCAAGTAATATTCGGCATGCTAATTACATTGCCGGTTGCCAAATTGCATTATCTCTTATAGTTTCCGAGATATGGACTATCGATAATTTACATCTTAGGCTCTGCTTCTAACTTGGGCCCAAATTGTAAAATCGTCTTATCTATTGGCGATTTCGTTCCAATTCACATTCCAAGTAATATTCGGCATGCTAATTACATTGCCGGTTGCCAAATTGCATTATCTCTTATAGTTTCCGAGATATGGACTATCGATAATTTACACCTTAGGCTCTGCTTCTAACTTGGGCCCAAATTGTAAAATGGTCTTATCTATTGGCGATTTCGTTCCAATTCACATTCCAAGTAATATCCGGCATGCTAATTACATTGCCGGTTGCCAAATTGAATTATCTCTTATAGTTTCCGAGATATGGACTATCGATAATTTACACCTTAGGCTCTGCTTCTAACTTGGGCCCAAATTGTAAAATGGTCTTATCTATTGGCGATTTCGTTCCAATTCACATTCCAAGTAATATTCGGCATGCCAATTACATTGCCGGTTGCCAAATTGCATTATCTCTTATAGTTTCCGAGATATGGACTATCGATAATTTACACCTTAGGCTCTGCTTCTAACTTGGGCCCAAATTGTAAAATGGTCTTATCTATTGGCGATTTCGTTCCAATTCACATTCCAAGTAATTTTCGGCATGCTAATTACATTGCCGGTTGCCAAATTGCATTATCTCTTATAGTTTCCGAGATATGGACTATCGATAATTTACACCTTAGGCTCTGCTTCTAACTTGGGCCCAAATTGTAAAATGGTCTTATCTATTGGCGATTTCGTTCCAATTCTCATTCCAAGTAATATTCGGCATGCTAATTACATTGCCGGTTGCGAAATTGCATTATCTCTTATAGTTTCCGAGATATGGACTATCAATAATTTACACCTTAGGCTCTGCTTCTAACTTGGGCCCAAATTGTAAAATGGTTTTATCTATTGGCGATTTCGTTCCAATTCACACTCCAAGTAATATTCGGCATGCTAATTACATTGCCGGTTGCGAAATTGCATTATCTCTTATAGTTTCCGAGATATGGACTATCAATAATTTACACCTTAGGCTCTGCTTCTAACTTGGGCCCAAATTGTAAAATGGTCTTATCTATTGGCGATTTCGTTCCAATTCACATTCCAAGTAATATTCGGCATGCTAATTACATTGCCGGTTGCCAAATTGCATTATCTCTTATAGTTTCCGAGATATGGACTATCGATAATTTACATCTTAGGCTCTGCTTCTAACTTGGGCTCAAATTGTAAAATCGTCTTATCTATTGGCGATTTCGTTCCAATTCACATTCCAAGTAATATTCGGCATGCTAATTACATTGCCGGTTGCCAAATTGCATTATCTCTTATAGTTTCCGAGATATGGACTATCGATAATTTACACCTTAGGCTCTGCTTCTAACTTGGGCCCAAATTGTAAAATGGTCTTATCTATTGGCGATTTCGTTCCAATTCACATTCCAAGTAATATCCGGCATGCTAATTACATTGCCGGTTGCCAAATTGAATTATCTCTTATAGTTTCCCCGATATGGACTATCGATAATTTACACCTTAGGCTCTGCTTCTAACTTGGGCCCAAATTGTAAAATGGTCTTATCTATTGGCGATTTCGTTCCAATTCACATTCCAAGTAATATTCGGCATGCTAATTACATTGCCGGTTGCCAAATTGCATTATCTCTTATAGTTTCCGAGATATGGACTATCGATAATTTACATCTTAGGCTCTGCTTCTAATTTGGGCCCAAATTGTAAAATGGTCTTATCTATTGGCGATTTCGTTCCAATTCACATTCCAAGTAATATTCGGCATGCTAATTACATTGCCGGTTGCCAAATTGCATTATCTCTTATAGTTTACGAGATATGGACTATCGATTATTTACACCTTATGCTCTGCTTCTAACTTGGGCCCAAATTGTAAAATGGTCTTATCTATTGGCGACTTCGTCCCAATTCACATTCCAAGTGATATTCGGCATGCTAATTACATTGCCGGTTGCGAAATTGCATTAACTCTTATAGTTTCCGAGATATGGACTATCAATAATTTACACCTTAGGCTCTGCTTCTAACTTGGGCCCAAATTGTAAAATGGTCTTATCTATTGGCGATTTCGTTCCAATTCACATTCCAAGTAATATTCGGCATGCTAATTACATTGCCGGTTGCCAAATTGCATTATCTCTTATAGTTTCCGAGAAATGGACTATCGATAATTTACACCTTAGGCTCTGCTTCTAACTTGGGCCCAAATTGTAAAATGGTCTTATCTATTGGCGTTTTCGTTCCAATTCACATTCCAAGTAATATTCGGCATGCTAATTACATTGCCGGTTGCCAAATTGCATTATCTCTTATAGTTTCCGAGATATGGACTATCGATAATTTACACCTTAGGCTCTGCTTCTAACTTGGGCCCAAATTGTAAAATGGTCTTATCTATTGGCGATTTCGTTCCAATTCACATTCCAAGTAATATTCGGCATGCTAATTACATTGCCGGTTGCCAAATTGCATTATCTCTTATAGTTTCCGAGATATGGACTATCGATAATTTACACCTTAGGCTCTGCTTCTAACTTGGGCCCAAATTGTAAAATGGTCTTATCTATTGGCGATTTCGTTCCAATTCACATTCCAAGTAATATCCGGCATGCTAATTACATTGCCGGTTGCCAAATTGAATTATCTCTTATAGTTTCCGAGATATGGACTATCGATTATTTACATCTTAGGCTCTGCTTCTAACTTGGGCCCAAATTGTAAAATGGTCTTATCTATTGGCGATTTCGTCCCAATTCACATTCCAAGTGATATTCGGCATGCTAATTACATTGCCGGTTGCGAAATTGCATTATCTCTTATAGTTTCCGAGATATGGACTATCAATAATTTACACCTTAGGCTCTGCTTCTAACTTGGGCCCAAATTGTAAAATGGTCTTATCTATTGGCGATTTCGTTCCAATTCACATTCCAAGTAATATTCGGCATGCTAATTACATTGCCGGTTGCCAAATTGCATTATCTCTTATAGTTTCCGAGATATGGACTATCGATAATTTACACCTTAGGCTCTGCTTCTAACTTGGGCCCAAATTGTAAAATGGTCTTATCTATTGGCGATTTCGTTCCAATTCACATTCCAAGTAATATTCGGCATGCTAATTACATTGCCGGTTGCCAAATTGCATTATCACTTATAGTTTCCGAGATATGGACTATCGATAATTTACACCTTAGGCTCTGCTTCTAACTTGGGCCCAAATTGTAAAATGGTCTTATCTATTGGCGATTTCGTTCCAATTCACATTCCAAGTAATATTCGGCATGCTAATTACATTGCCGGTTGCCAAATTGCATTATCTCTTATAGTTTCCGAGATATGGACTATCGATAATTTACACCTTAGGCTCTGCTTCTAACTTGGGCCCAAATTGTAAAATGGTCTTATCTATTGGCGTTTTCGTTCCAATTCACATTCCAAGTAATATTCGGCATGCTAATTACATTGCCGGTTGCCAAATTGCATTATCTCTTATAGTTTCCGAGATATGGACTATCGATAATTTACACCTTAGGCTCTGCTTCTAACTTGGGCCCAAATTGTAAAATGGTCTTCTCTATTGGCGATTTCGTTCCAATTCACATTCCAAGTAATATTCGGCATGCTAATTACATTGCCGGTTGCCAAATTGCATTATCTCTTATAGTTTCCGAGATATGGACTATCGATAATTTACACCTTAGGCTCTGCTTCTAACTTGGGCCCAAATTGTAAAATGGTCTTATCTATTGGCGTTTTCGTTCCAATTCACATTCCAAGTAATATTCGGCATGCTAATTACATTGCCGGTTGCCAAATTGCATTATCTCTTATAGTTTCCGAGATATGGACTATCGATAATTTACACCTTAGGCTCTGCTTCTAACTTGGGCCCAAATTGTAAAATGGTCTTCTCTATTGGCGATTTCGTTCCAATTCACATTCCAAGTAATATTCGGCATGCTAATTACATTGCCGGTTGCCAAATTGCATTATCTCTTATAGTTTCCGAGATATGGACTTTCGATAATTTACACCTTAGGCTCTGCTTCTAACTTGGGCCCAAATTGTAAAATGGTCTTATCTATTGGCGTTTTCGTTCCAATTCACATTCCAAGTAATATTCGGCATGCTAATTACATTGCCGGTTGCCAAATTGCATTATCTCTTATAGTTTCCGAGATATTTACTATCGATAATTTACATCTTAGGCTCTGCTTCTAACTTGGGCCCAAATTGTAAAATGGTCTTATCTATTGGCGATTTCGTTCCAATTCACATTCCAAGTAATATTCGGCATGCTAATTACATTGCCGGTTGCCAAATTGCATTATCTCTTATAGTTTCCGAGATATGGACTATCGATAATTTACACCTTAGGCTCTGCTTCTAACTTGGGCCCAAATTGTAAAATGGTCTTATCTATTGGCGATTTAGTTGCAATTCACATTCCAAGTAATATTCGGCATGCTAATTACATTGCCGGTTGCCAAATTGCATTATCTCTTATAGTTTCCGAGATATGGACTATCGATAATTTACACCTTAGGCTCTGCTTCTAACTTGGGCCCAAATTGTAAAATGGTCTTATCTATTGGCGATTTCGTTCCAATTCACATTCCAAGTAATATTCGGCATGCTAATTACATTGCCGGTTGCCAAATTGCATTATCTCTTATAGTTTCCGAGATATGGACTATCGATAATTTACACCTTAGGCTCTGCTTCTAACTTGGGCCCAAATTGTAAAATGGTCTTATCTATTGGCGATTTCGTTCCAATTCACATTCCAAGTAATATTCGGCATGCTAATTACATTGCCGGTTGCCAAATTGCATTATCTCTTATAGTTTCCGAGATATGGACTATCGATAATTTACACCTTAGGCTCTGCTTCTAACTTGGGCCCAAATTGTAAAATGGTCTTATCTATTGGCGATTTAGTTGCAATTCACATTCCAAGTAATATTCGGCATGCTAATTACATTGCCGGTTGCCAAATTGCATTATCTCTTATAGTTTCCGAGATATGGACTATCGATAATTTACACCTTAGGCTCTGCTTCTAACTTGGGCCCAAATTGTAAAATGGTCTTATCTATTGGCGATTTCGTTCCAATTCACATTCCAAGTAATATTCGGCATGCTAATTACATTGCCGGTTGCCAAATTGCATTATCTCTTATAGTTTCCGAGATATGGACTATCGATAATTTACACCTTAGGCTCTGCTTCTAACTTGGGCCCAAATTGTAAAATGGTCTTATCTATTGGCGATTTCGTTCCAATTCACATTCCAAGTAATATTCGGCATGCTAATTACATTGCCGGTTGCCAAATTGCATTATCTCTTATAGTTTCCGAGATATGGACTATCGATAATTTACACCTTAGGCTCTGCTTCTAACTTGGGCCCAAATTGTAAAATGGTCTTATCTATTGGCGATTTCGTTCCAATTCACACTCCAAGTAATATTCGGCATGCTAATTACATTGCCGGTTGCGAAATTGCATTATCTCTTATAGTTTCCGAGATATGGACTATCGATAATTTACACCTTAGGCTCTGCTTCTAACTTGGGCCCAAATTGTAAAATGGTCTTATCTATTGGCGATTTCGTTCCAATTCACATTCCAAGTAATATTCGGCATGCTAATTACATTGCCGGTTGCCAAATTGCATTATCTCTTATAGTTTCCGAGATATGGACTATCGATAATTTACACCTTAGGCTCTGCTTCTAACTTGGGCCCAAATTGTAAAATGGTCTTATCTATTGGCGATTTCGTCCCAATTCACATTCCAAGTGATATTCGGCATGCTAATTACATTGCCGGTTGCGAAATTGCATTATCTCTTATAGTTTCCGAGATATGGACTATCAATAATTTACACCTTAGGCTCTGCTTCTAACTTGGGCCCAAATTGTAAAATGGTCTTATCTATTGGCGATTTCGTTCCAATTCACATTCCAAGTAATATTCGGCATGCTAATTACATAGCCGGTTGCCAAATTGCATTATCTCTTATAGTTTCCGAGATATGGACTATCGATAATTTACACCTTAGGCTCTGCTTCTAACTTGGGCCCAAATTGTAAAATGGTCTTATCTATTGGCGATTTCGTTCCAATTCACATTCCAAGTAATATTCGGCATGCTAATTACATTGCCGGTTGCCAAATTGCATTATCTCTTATAGTTTCCGAGATATGGACTATCGATAATTTACACCTTAGGCTCTGCTTCTAACTTGGGCCCAAATTGTAAAATGGTCTTATCTATTGGCGATTTCGTTCCAATTCACATTCCAAGTAATATTCGGAATGCTAATTACATTAACGGTTGCCAAATTGCATTATCTCTTATAGTTTCCGAGATATGGACTATCGATAATTTACACCTTAGGCTCTGCTTCTAACTTGGGCCCAAATTGTAAAATGGTCTTCTCTATTGGCGATTTCGTTCCAATTCACATTCCAAGTAATATTCGGCATGCTAATTACATTGCTGGTGGCCAAATTGCATTATCTCTTATAGTTTCCGAGATATGGACTATCGATAATTTACACCTTAGGCTCTGCTTCTAACTTGGGCCCAAATTGTAAAATGGTCTTATCTATTGGCGATTTCGTCCCAATTCACATTCCAAGTGATATTCGGCATGCTAATTACATTGCCGGTTGCGAAATTGCATTATCTCTTATAGTTTCCGAGATATGGACTATCAATAATTTACACCTTAGGCTCTGCTTCTAACTTGGGCCCAAATTGTAAAATGGTCTTATCTATTGGCGATTTCGTTCCAATTCACATTCCAAGTAATATTCGGCATGCTAATTACATTGCCGGTTGCCAAATTGCATTATCTCTTATAGTTTCCGAGATATGGACTATCGATAATTTACACCTTAGGCTCTGCTTCTAACTTGGGCCCAAATTGTAAAATGGTCTTATCTATTGGCGATTTCGTTCCAATTCACATTCCAAGTAATATTCGGCATGCTAATTACATTGCCGGTTGCCAAATTGCATTATCACTTATAGTTTCCGAGATATGGACTATCGATAATTTACACCTTAGGCTCTGCTTCTAACTTGGGCCCAAATTGTAAAATGGTCTTATCTATTGGCGATTTCGTTCCAATTCACATTCCAAGTAATATTCGGCATGCTAATTACATTGCCGGTTGCCAAATTGCATTATCTCTTATAGTTTCCGAGATATGGACTATCGATAATTTACACCTTAGGCTCTGCTTCTAACTTGGGCCCAAATTGTAAAATGGTCTTATCTATTGGCGTTTTCGTTCCAATTCACATTCCAAGTAATATTCGGCATGCTAATTACATTGCCGGTTGCCAAATTGCATTATCTCTTATAGTTTCCGAGATATGGACTATCGATAATTTACACCTTAGGCTCTGCTTCTAACTTGGGCCCAAATTGTAAAATGGTCTTCTCTATTGGCGATTTCGTTCCAATTCACATTCCAAGTAATATTCGGCATGCTAATTACATTGCCGGTTGCCAAATTGCATTATCTCTTATAGTTTCCGAGATATGGACTATCGATAATTTACACCTTAGGCTCTGCTTCTAACTTGGGCCCAAATTGTAAAATGGTCTTATCTATTGGCGTTTTCGTTCCAATTCACATTCCAAGTAATATTCGGCATGCTAATTACATTGCCGGTTGCCAAATTGCATTATCTCTTATAGTTTCCGAGATATGGACTATCGATAATTTACACCTTAGGCTCTGCTTCTAACTTGGGCCCAAATTGTAAAATGGTCTTCTCTATTGGCGATTTCGTTCCAATTCACATTCCAAGTAATATTCGGCATGCTAATTACATTGCCGGTTGCCAAATTGCATTATCTCTTATAGTTTCCGAGATATGGACTTTCGATAATTTACACCTTAGGCTCTGCTTCTAACTTGGGCCCAAATTGTAAAATGGTCTTATCTATTGGCGTTTTCGTTCCAATTCACATTCCAAGTAATATTCGGCATGCTAATTACATTGCCGGTTGCCAAATTGCATTATCTCTTATAGTTTCCGAGATATTTACTATCGATAATTTACATCTTAGGCTCTGCTTCTAACTTGGGCCCAAATTGTAAAATGGTCTTATCTATTGGCGATTTCGTTCCAATTCACATTCCAAGTAATATTCGGCATGCTAATTACATTGCCGGTTGCCAAATTGCATTATCTCTTATAGTTTCCGAGATATGGACTATCGATAATTTACACCTTAGGCTCTGCTTCTAACTTGGGCCCAAATTGTAAAATGGTCTTATCTATTGGCGATTTAGTTGCAATTCACATTCCAAGTAATATTCGGCATGCTAATTACATTGCCGGTTGCCAAATTGCATTATCTCTTATAGTTTCCGAGATATGGACTATCGATAATTTACACCTTAGGCTCTGCTTCTAACTTGGGCCCAAATTGTAAAATGGTCTTATCTATTGGCGATTTCGTTCCAATTCACATTCCAAGTAATATTCGGCATGCTAATTACATTGCCGGTTGCCAAATTGCATTATCTCTTATAGTTTCCGAGATATGGACTATCGATAATTTACACCTTAGGCTCTGCTTCTAACTTGGGCCCAAATTGTAAAATGGTCTTATCTATTGGCGATTTCGTTCCAATTCACATTCCAAGTAATATTCGGCATGCTAATTACATTGCCGGTTGCCAAATTGCATTATCTCTTATAGTTTCCGAGATATGGACTATCGATAATTTACACCTTAGGCTCTGCTTCTAACTTGGGCCCAAATTGTAAAATGGTCTTATCTATTGGCGATTTAGTTGCAATTCACATTCCAAGTAATATTCGGCATGCTAATTACATTGCCGGTTGCCAAATTGCATTATCTCTTATAGTTTCCGAGATATGGACTATCGATAATTTACACCTTAGGCTCTGCTTCTAACTTGGGCCCAAATTGTAAAATGGTCTTATCTATTGGCGATTTCGTTCCAATTCACATTCCAAGTAATATTCGGCATGCTAATTACATTGCCGGTTGCCAAATTGCATTATCTCTTATAGTTTCCGAGATATGGACTATCGATAATTTACACCTTAGGCTCTGCTTCTAACTTGGGCCCAAATTGTAAAATGGTCTTATCTATTGGCGATTTCGTTCCAATTCACATTCCAAGTAATATTCGGCATGCTAATTACATTGCCGGTTGCCAAATTGCATTATCTCTTATAGTTTCCGAGATATGGACTATCGATAATTTACACCTTAGGCTCTGCTTCTAACTTGGGCCCAAATTGTAAAATGGTCTTATCTATTGGCGATTTCGTTCCAATTCACACTCCAAGTAATATTCGGCATGCTAATTACATTGCCGGTTGCGAAATTGCATTATCTCTTATAGTTTCCGAGATATGGACTATCGATAATTTACACCTTAGGCTCTGCTTCTAACTTGGGCCCAAATTGTAAAATGGTCTTATCTATTGGCGATTTCGTTCCAATTCACATTCCAAGTAATATTCGGCATGCTAATTACATTGCCGGTTGCCAAATTGCATTATCTCTTATAGTTTCCGAGATATGGACTATCGATAATTTACACCTTAGGCTCTGCTTCTAACTTGGGCCCAAATTGTAAAATGGTCTTATCTATTGGCGATTTCGTCCCAATTCACATTCCAAGTGATATTCGGCATGCTAATTACATTGCCGGTTGCGAAATTGCATTATCTCTTATAGTTTCCGAGATATGGACTATCAATAATTTACACCTTAGGCTCTGCTTCTAACTTGGGCCCAAATTGTAAAATGGTCTTATCTATTGGCGATTTCGTTCCAATTCACATTCCAAGTAATATTCGGCATGCTAATTACATAGCCGGTTGCCAAATTGCATTATCTCTTATAGTTTCCGAGATATGGACTATCGATAATTTACACCTTAGGCTCTGCTTCTAACTTGGGCCCAAATTGTAAAATGGTCTTATCTATTGGCGATTTCGTTCCAATTCACATTCCAAGTAATATTCGGCATGCTAATTACATTGCCGGTTGCCAAATTGCATTATCTCTTATAGTTTCCGAGATATGGACTATCGATAATTTACACCTTAGGCTCTGCTTCTAACTTGGGCCCAAATTGTAAAATGGTCTTATCTATTGGCGATTTCGTTCCAATTCACATTCCAAGTAATATTCGGAATGCTAATTACATTAACGGTTGCCAAATTGCATTATCTCTTATAGTTTCCGAGATATGGACTATCGATAATTTACACCTTAGGCTCTGCTTCTAACTTGGGCCCAAATTGTAAAATGGTCTTCTCTATTGGCGATATCGTTCCAATTCACATTCCAAGTAATATTCGGCATGCTAATTACATTGCCGGTTGCCAAATTGCATCACCTCTTATAGTTTCCGAGATATGGACTATCGATAATTTACACCTTAGGCTCTGCTTCTAACTTGGGCCCAAATTGTAAAATCGTCTTATCTATTGGCGATTTCGTTCCAATTCACATTCCAAGTAATATTGGGCATGCTAATTACATTGCCGGTTGCCAAATTGCATTATCTCTTATAGTTTCCGAGATATGGACTATCGATAATTTACACCTTAGGCTCTGCTTCTAACTTGGGCTCAAATTGTAAAATGGTCTTACCTATTGGCGATTTCGTTCCAATTCACATTCCAAGTAATATTCGGCATGCTAATTACATTGCCGGTTGCCAAATTGCATTATCTCTTATAGTTTCCGAGATATGGACTATCGATAATTTACACCTTAGGCTCTGCTTCTAACTTGGGCCCAAATTGTAAAATGGTCTTATCTATTGGCGATTTCGTTCCAATTCACATTCCAAGTAATATCCGGCATGCTAATTACATTGCCGGTTGCCAAATTGAATTATCTCTTATAGTTTCCGAGATATGGACTATCGATAATTTACCCCTTAGGCTCTGTTTCTAACTTGGGCCCAAATTGTAAAATGGTCTTATCTATTGGCGATTTCGTTCCAATTCACATTCCAAGTAATATTCGGCATGCTAATTACATTGCCGGTTGCCAAATTGCATTATCTCTTATAGTTTCCGAGATATGGACTATCGATAATTTACACCTTAGGCTCTGCTTCTAACTTGGGCCCAAATTGTAAAATGGTCTTATCTATTGGCGATTTCGTTCCAATTCACATTCCAAGTAATATCCGGCATGCTAATTACATTGCCGGTTGCCAAATTGAATTATCTCTTATAGTTTCCGAGATATGGACTATCGATTATTTACATCTTAGGCTCTGCTTCTAACTTGGGCCCAAATTGTAAAATGGTCTTATCTATTGGCGATTTCGTCCCAATTCACATTCCAAGTGATATTCGGCATGCTAATTACATTGCCGGTTGCGAAATTGCATTATCTCTTATAGTTTCCGAGATATGGACTATCAATAATTTACACCTTAGGCTCTGCTTCTAACTTGGGCCCAAATTGTAAAATGGTCTTATCTATTGGCGATTTCGTTCCAATTCACATTCCAAGTAATATTCGGCATGCTAATTACATTGCCGGTTGCCAAATTGCATTATCTCTTATAGTTTCCGAGATATGGACTATCGATAATTTACACCTTAGGCTCTGCTTCTAACTTGGGCCCAAATTGTAAAATGGTCTTATCTATTGGCGATTTCGTTCCAATTCACATTCCAAGTAATATTCGGCATGCTAATTACATTGCCGGTTGCCAAATTGCATTATCACTTATAGTTTCCGAGATATGGACTATCGATAATTTACACCTTAGGCTCTGCTTCTAACTTGGGCCCAAATTGTAAAATGGTCTTATCTATTGGCGATTTCGTTCCAATTCACATTCCAAGTAATATTCGGCATGCTAATTACATTGCCGGTTGCCAAATTGCATTATCTCTTATAGTTTCCGAGATATGGACTATCGATAATTTACACCTTAGGCTCTGCTTCTAACTTGGGCCCAAATTGTAAAATGGTCTTATCTATTGGCGTTTTCGTTCCAATTCACATTCCAAGTAATATTCGGCATGCTAATTACATTGCCGGTTGCCAAATTGCATTATCTCTTATAGTTTCCGAGATATGGACTATCGATAATTTACACCTTAGGCTCTGCTTCTAACTTGGGCCCAAATTGTAAAATGGTCTTCTCTATTGGCGATTTCGTTCCAATTCACATTCCAAGTAATATTCGGCATGCTAATTACATTGCCGGTTGCCAAATTGCATTATCTCTTATAGTTTCCGAGATATGGACTATCGATAATTTACACCTTAGGCTCTGCTTCTAACTTGGGCCCAAATTGTAAAATGGTCTTATCTATTGGCGTTTTCGTTCCAATTCACATTCCAAGTAATATTCGGCATGCTAATTACATTGCCGGTTGCCAAATTGCATTATCTCTTATAGTTTCCGAGATATGGACTATCGATAATTTACACCTTAGGCTCTGCTTCTAACTTGGGCCCAAATTGTAAAATGGTCTTCTCTATTGGCGATTTCGTTCCAATTCACATTCCAAGTAATATTCGGCATGCTAATTACATTGCCGGTTGCCAAATTGCATTATCTCTTATAGTTTCCGAGATATGGACTTTCGATAATTTACACCTTAGGCTCTGCTTCTAACTTGGGCCCAAATTGTAAAATGGTCTTATCTATTGGCGTTTTCGTTCCAATTCACATTCCAAGTAATATTCGGCATGCTAATTACATTGCCGGTTGCCAAATTGCATTATCTCTTATAGTTTCCGAGATATTTACTATCGATAATTTACATCTTAGGCTCTGCTTCTAACTTGGGCCCAAATTGTAAAATGGTCTTATCTATTGGCGATTTCGTTCCAATTCACATTCCAAGTAATATTCGGCATGCTAATTACATTGCCGGTTGCCAAATTGCATTATCTCTTATAGTTTCCGAGATATGGACTGTCGATAATTTACACCTTAGGCTCTGCTTCTAACTTGGGCCCAAATTGTAAAATGGTCTTATCTATTGGCGATTTCGTCCCAATTCACATTACAAGTGATATTCGGCATTCTAATTACATTGCCGGTTGCGAAATTGCATTATCTCTTATAGTTTCCGAGATATGGACTATCAATAATTTACACCTTAGGCTCAGCTTCTAACTTGGGCCCAAATTGTAAAATGGCCTTATCTATTGGCGATTTCGTTCCAATTCACATTCCAAGTAATATTCGGCATGCTAATTACATTGCCGGTTGCCAAATTGCATTATCTCTTATAGTTTCCGAGATATGGACTATCGATAATTTACACCTTAGGCTCTGCTTCTAACTTGGGCCCAAATTGTAAAATGGTCTTATCTATTGGCGATTTCGTTCCAATTCACATTCCAAGTAATATTCGGCATGCTAATTACATTGCCGGTTGCCAAATTGCATCACCTCTCATAGTTTCCGAGATATGGACTATCGATAATTTACACCTTAGGCTCTGCTTCTAACTTGGGCCCAAATTGTAAAATCGTCTTATCTATTGGCGATTTCGTTCCAATTCACATTCCAAGTAATATTCGGCATGCTAATTACATTGCCGGTTGCCAAATTGCATTATCTCTTATAGTTTCCGAGATATGGACTATCGATAATTTACACCTTAGGCTCTGCTTCTAACTTGGGCCCAAATTGTAAAATGGTCTTACCTATTGGCGATTTCGTTCCAATTCACATTCCAAGTAATATTCGGCATGCTAATTACATTGCCGGTTGCCAAATTGCATTATCTCTTATAGTTTCCGAGATATGGACTATCGATAATTTACACCTTAGGCTCTGCTTCTAACTTGGGCCCAAATTGTAAAATGGTCTTATCTATTGGCGATTTCGTTCCAATTCACATTCCAAGTAATATCCGGCATGCTAATTACATTGCCGGTTGCCAAATTGAATTATCTCTTATAGTTTCCGAGATATGGACTATCGATAATTTACACCTTAGGCTCTGTTTCTAACTTGGGCCCAAATTGTAAAATGGTCTTATCTATTGGCGATTTCGTTCCAATTCACATTCCAAGTAATATTCGGCATGCTAATTACATTGCCGGTTGCCAAATTGCATTATCTCTTATAGTTTCCGAGATATGGACTATCGATAATTTACACCTTAGGCTCTGCTTCTAACTTGGGCCCAAATTGTAAAATGGTCTTATGTATTGGCGATTTCGTTCCAATTCACATTCCAAGTAATATCCGGCATGCTAATTACATTGCCGGTTGCCAAATTGAATTATCTCTTATAGTTTCCGAGATATGGACTATCGATTATTTACATCTTAGGCTCTGCTTCTAACTTGGGCCCAAATTGTAAAATGGTCTTATCTATTGGCGATTTCGTCCCAATTCACATTCCAAGTGATATTCGGCATGCTAATTACATTGCCGGTTGCGAAATTGCATTATCTCTTATAGTTTCCGAGATATGGACTATCAATAATTTACACCTTAGGCTCTGCTTCTAACTTGGGCCCAAATTGTAAAATGGTCTTATCTATTGGCGATTTCGTTCCAATTCACATTCCAAGTAATATTCGGCATGCTAATTACATTGCCGGTTGCCAAATTGCATTATCTCTTATAGTTTCCGAGATATGGACTATCGATAATTTACACCTTAGGCTCTGCTTCTAACTTGGGCCCAAATTGTAAAATGGTCTTATCTATTGGCGATTTCGTTCCAATTCACATTCCAAGTAATATTCGGCATGCTAATTACATTGCCGGTTGCCAAATTGCATTATCACTTATAGTTTCCGAGATATGGACTATCGATAATTTACACCTTAGGCTCTGCTTCTAACTTGGACCCAAATTGTAAAATGGTCTTATCTATTGGCGATTTCGTTCCAATTCACATTCCAAGTAATATTCGGCATGCTAATTACATTGCCGGTTGCCAAATTGCATTATCTCTTATAGTTTCCGAGATATGGACTATCGATAATTTACACCTTAGGCTCTGCTTCTAACTTGGGCCCAAATTGTAAAATGGTCTTATCTATTGGCGTTTTCGTTCCAATTCACATTCCAAGTAATATTAGGCATGCTAATTACATTGCCGGTTGCCAAATTGCATTATCTCTTATAGTTTCCGAGATATGGACTATCGATAATTTACACCTTAGGCTCTGCTTCTAACTTGGGCCCAAATTGTAAAATGGTCTTCTCTATTGGCGATTTCGTTCCAATTCACATTCCAAGTAATATTCGGCATGCTAATTACATTGCCGGTTGCCAAATTGCATTATCTCTTATAGTTTCCGAGATATGGACTATCGATAATTTACACCTTAGGCTCTGCTTCTAACTTGGGCCCAAATTGTAAAATGGTCTTATCTATTGGCGTTTTCGTTCCAATTCACATTCCAAGTAATATTCGGCATGCTAATTACATTGCCGGTTGCCAAATTGCATTATCTCTTATAGTTTCCGAGATATGGACTATCGATAATTTACACCTTAGGCTCTGCTTCTAACTTGGGCCCAAATTGTAAAATGGTCTTCTGTATTGGCGATTTCGTTCCAATTCACATTCCAAGTAATATTCGGCATGCTAATTACATTGCCGGTTGCCAAATTGCATTATCTCTTATAGTTTCCGAGATATGGACTATCGATAATTTACACCTTAGGCTCTGCTTCTAACTTGGGCCCAAATTGTAAAATGGTCTTATCTATTGGCGATTTCGTTCCAATTCACATTCCAAGTAATATTCGGCATGCTAATTACATTGCCGGTTGCCAAATTGCATTATCTCTTATAGTTTCCGAGATATGGACTATCGATAATTTACACCTTAGGCTCTGCTTCTAACTTGGGCCCAAATTGTAAAATGGTCTTCTCTATTGGCGATTTCGTTCCAATTCACATTCCAAGTAATATTCGGCATGCTAATTACATTGCCGGTTGCCAAATTGCATTATCTCTTATAGTTTCCGAGATATGGACTATCGATAATTTACATCTTAGGCTCTGCTTCTAACTTGGGCCCAAATTGTAAAATCGTCTTATCTATTGGCGATTTCGTTCCAATTCACATTCCAAGTAATATTCGGCATGCTAATTACATTGCCGGTTGCCAAATTGCATTATCTCTTATAGTTTCCGAGATATGGACTATCGATAATTTACACCTTAGGCTCTGCTTCTAACTTGGGCCCAAATTGTAAAATGGTCTTATCTATTGGCGATTTCGTTCCAATTCACATTCCAAGTAATATCCGGCATGCTAATTACATTGCCGGTTGCCAAATTGAATTATCTCTTATAGTTTCCGAGATATGGACTATCGATAATTTACACCTTAGGCTCTGCTTCTAACTTGGACCCATATTGTAAAATGGTCTTATCTATTGGCGATTTCGTTCCAATTCACATTCCAAGTAATATTCGGCATGCTAATTACATTGCCGGTTGCCAAATTGCATTATCTCTTATAGTTTCCGAGATATTTACTATCGATAATTTACATCTTAGGCTCTGCTTCTAACTTGGGCCCAAATTGTAAAATGGTCTTATCTATTGGCGATTTCGTTCCAATTCACATTCCAAGTAATATTCGGCATGCTAATTACATTGCCGGTTGCCAAATTGCATTATCTCTTATAGTTTCCGAGATATGGACTATCGATAATTTACACCTTAGGCTCTGCTTCTAACTTGGGCCCAAATTGTAAAATGGTCTTATCTATTGGCGATTTCGTCCCAATTCACATTACAAGTGATATTCGGCATTCTAATTACATTGCCGGTTGCGAAATTGCATTATCTCTTATAGTTTCCGAGATATGGACTATCGATAATTTACACCTTAGGCTCTGCTTCTAACTTGGGCCCAAATTGTAAAATGGTCTTATCTATTGGCGATTTCGTTCCAATTCACATTCCAAGTAATATTCGGCATGCTAATTACATTGCCGGTTGCCAAATTGGATTATCTCTTATAGTTTCCGAGATATGGACTATCGATAATTTACACCTTAGGCTCTGCTTCTAACTTGGGCCCAAATTGTAAAATGGTCTTATCTATTGGCGATTTCGTTCCAATTCACATTCCAAGTAATATTCGGCATTCTAATTACATTGCCGGTTGCCAATTTGCATTATCTCTTATAGTTTCCGAGATATGGACTATCGATAATTTACACCTTAGGCTCTGCTTCTAACTTGGGCCCAAATTGTAAAATGGTCTTATCTATTGGCGATTTCGTTCCAATTCACATTCCAAGTAATATTCGGCATGCTAATTACATTGCCGGTTGCCAAATTGCATTATCTCTTATAGTTTCCGAGATATGGACTATCGATAATTTACACCTTAGGCTCTGCTTCTAACTTGGGCCCAAATTGTAAAATGGTCTTATCTATTGGCGATTTCGTTCCAATTCACACTCCAAGTAATATTCGGCATGCTAATTACATTGCCGGTTGCGAAATTGCATTATCTCTTATAGTTTCCGAGATATGGACTATCAATAATATACACCTTAGGCTCTGCTTCTAACTTGGGCCCAAATTGTAAAATGGTCTTATCTATTGGCGATTTCGTTCCAATTCACATTCCAAGTAATATTCGGCATGCTAATTACATTGCCGGTTGCCAAATTGCATTACCTCTTATAGTTTCCGAGATATGGACTATCGATAATTTACACCTTAGGCTCTGCTTCTAACTTGGGCCCAAATTGTAAAATGGTCTTATCTATTGGCGATTTCGTTCCAATGCACATTCCAAGTAATATTCGGCATGCTAATTACATTGCCGGTTGCCAAATTGCATTATCTCTTATAGTTTCCGAGATATGGACTATCGATAATTTACACCTTAGGCTCTGCTTCTAACTTGGGCCCAAATTGTAAAATGGTCTTATCTATTGGCGATTTCGTTCCAATTCACATTCCAAGTAATATTCGGCATGCTAATTACATTGCCGGTTGCCAAATTGCATTATCTCTTATAGTTTCCGAGATATGGACTATCGATAATTTACACCTTAGGCTCTGCTTCTAACTTGGGCCCAAATTGTAAAATGGTCTTCTCTATTGGCGATTTCGTTCCAATTCACATTCCAAGTAATATTCATCATGCTAATTACATTGCCGGTTGCCAAATTGCATTACCTCTTATAGTTTCCGAGATATGGACTATCGATAATTTACACCTTAGGCTCTGCTTCTAACTTGGGCCCAAATTGTAAAATGGTCTTATCTATTGGCGATTTCGTTCCAATTCACATTCCAAGTAATATTCGGCATGTTAATTACATTGCCGGTTGCCAAATTGCATTATCTCTTATAGTTTCCGAGATATGGACCATCAATAATTTACACCTTAGGCTCTGCTTCTAACTTGGGCCCAAATTGTAAAATGGACTTATCTATTGGCGATTTCGTTCCAATTCACATTCCAAGTAATATTAGGCATGCTAATTACATTGCCGGTTGCCAAATTGCATTATCTCTTATAGTTTCCGAAATATGGACTATCGATAATTTACACCTTAGGCTCTGCTTCTAACTTGGGCCCAAATTGTAAAATGGTCTTACCTATTGGCGATTTCGTTCCAATTCACATTCCAAGTAATATTCGGCATGCTAATTACATTGCCGGTTGCCAAATTGCATTATCTCTTATAGTTTCCGAGATATGGACTATCGATAATTTACACCTTAGGCTCTGCTTCTAACTTGGGCCCAAATTGTAAAATGGTCTTATGTATTGGCGATTTCGTTCCAATTCACATTCCAAGTAATATCCGGCATGCTAATTACATTGCCGGTTGCCAAATTGAATTATCTCTTATAGTTTCCGAGATATGGACTATCGATTATTTACATCTTAGGCTCTGCTTCTAACTTGGGCCCAAATTGTAAAATGGTCTTATCTATTGGCGATTTCGTCCCAATTCACATTCCAAGTGATATTCGGCATGCTAATTACATTGCCGGTTGCGAAATTGCATTATCTCTTATAGTTTCCGAGATATGGACTATCAATAATTTACACCTTAGGCTCTGCTTCTAACTTGGGCCCAAATTGTAAAATGGTCTTATCTATTGGCGATTTCGTTCCAATTCACATTCCAAGTAATATTCGGCATGCTAATTACATTGCCGGTTGCCAAATTGCATTATCTCTTATAGTTTCCGAGATATGGACTATCGATAATTTACACCTTAGGCTCTGCTTCTAACTTGGGCCCAAATTGTAAAATGGTCTTATCTATTGGCGATTTCGTTCCAATTCACATTCCAAGTAATATTCGGCATGCTAATTACATTGCCGGTTGCCAAATTGCATTATCACTTATAGTTTCCGAGATATGGACTATCGATAATTTACACCTTAGGCTCTGCTTCTAACTTGGACCCAAATTGTAAAATGGTCTTATCTATTGGCGATTTCGTTCCAATTCACATTCCAAGTAATATTCGGCATGCTAATTACATTGCCGGTTGCCAAATTGCATTATCTCTTATAGTTTCCGAGATATGGACTATCGATAATTTACACCTTAGGCTCTGCTTCTAACTTGGGCCCAAATTGTAAAATGGTCTTATCTATTGGCGTTTTCGTTCCAATTCACATTCCAAGTAATATTAGGCATGCTAATTACATTGCCGGTTGCCAAATTGCATTATCTCTTATAGTTTCCGAGATATGGACTATCGATAATTTACACCTTAGGCTCTGCTTCTAACTTGGGCCCAAATTGTAAAATGGTCTTCTCTATTGGCGATTTCGTTCCAATTCACATTCCAAGTAATATTCGGCATGCTAATTACATTGCTGGTTGCCAAATTGCATTATCTCTTATAGTTTCCGAGATATGGACTATCGATAATTTACACCTTAGGCTCTGCTTCTAACTTGGGCCCAAATTGTAAAATGGTCTTATCTATTGGCGTTTTCGTTCCAATTCACATTCCAAGTAATATTCGGCATGCTAATTACATTGCCGGTTGCCAAATTGCATTATCTCTTATAGTTTCCGAGATATGGACTATCGATAATTTACACCTTAGGCTCTGCTTCTAACTTGGGCCCAAATTGTAAAATGGTCTTCTGTATTGGCGATTTCGTTCCAATTCACATTCCAAGTAATATTCGGCATGCTAATTACATTGCCGGTTGCCAAATTGCATTATCTCTTATAGTTTCCGAGATATGGACTATCGATAATTTACACCTTAGGCTCTGCTTCTAACTTGGGCCCAAATTGTAAAATGGTCTTATCTATTGGCGATTTCGTTCCAATTCACATTCCAAGTAATATTCGGCATGCTAATTACATTGCCGGTTGCCAAATTGCATTATCTCTTATAGTTTCCGAGATATGGACTATCGATAATTTACACCTTAGGCTCTGCTTCTAACTTGGGCCCAAATTGTAAAATGGTCTTCTCTATTGGCGATTTCGTTCCAATTCACATTCCAAGTAATATTCGGCATGCTAATTACATTGCCGGTTGCCAAATTGCATTATCTCTTATAGTTTCCGAGATATGGACTATCGATAATTTACATCTTAGGCTCTGCTTCTAACTTGGGCCCAAATTGTAAAATCGTCTTATCTATTGGCGATTTCGTTCCAATTCACATTCCAAGTAATATTCGGCATGCTAATTACATTGCCGGTTGCCAAATTGCATTATCTCTTATAGTTTCCGAGATATGGACTATCGATAATTTACACCTTAGGCTCTGCTTCTAACTTGGGCCCAAATTGTAAAATGGTCTTATCTATTGGCGATTTCGTTCCAATTCACATTCCAAGTAATATCCGGCATGCTAATTACATTGCCGGTTGCCAAATTGAATTATCTCTTATAGTTTCCGAGATATGGACTATCGATAATTTACACCTTAGGCTCTGCTTCTAACTTGGGCCCATATTGTAAAATGGTCTTATCTATTGGCGATTTCGTTCCAATTCACATTCCAAGTAATATTCGGCATGCTAATTACATTGCCGGTTGCCAAATTGCATTATCTCTTATAGTTTCCGAGATATTTACTATCGATAATTTACATCTTAGGCTCTGCTTCTAACTTGGGCCCAAATTGTAAAATGGTCTTATCTATTGGCGATTTCGTTCCAATTCACATTCCAAGTAATATTCGGCATGCTAATTACATTGCCGGTTGCCAAATTGCATTATCTCTTATAGTTTCCGAGATATGGACTATCGATAATTTACACCTTAGGCTCTGCTTCTAACTTGGGCCCAAATTGTAAAATGGTCTTATCTATTGGCGATTTCGTCCCAATTCACATTACAAGTGATATTCGGCATTCTAATTACATTGCCGGTTGCGAAATTGCATTATCTCTTATAGTTTCCGAGATATGGACTATCGATAATTTACACCTTAGGCTCTGCTTCTAACTTGGGCCCAAATTGTAAAATGGTCTTATCTATTGGCGATTTCGTTCCAATTCACATTCCAAGTAATATTCGGCATGCTAATTACATTGCCGGTTGCCAAATTGGATTATCTCTTATAGTTTCCGAGATATGGACTATCGATAATTTACACCTTAGGCTCTGCTTCTAACTTGGGCCCAAATTGTAAAATGGTCTTATCTATTGGCGATTTCGTTCCAATTCACATTCCAAGTAATATTCGGCATTCTAATTACATTGCCGGTTGCCAATTTGCATTATCTCTTATAGTTTCCGAGATATGGACTATCGATAATTTACACCTTAGGCTCTGCTTCTAACTTGGGCCCAAATTGTAAAATGGTCTTATCTATTGGCGATTTCGTTCCAATTCACATTCCAAGTAATATTCGGCATGCTAATTACATTGCCGGTTGCCAAATTGCATTATCTCTTATAGTTTCCGAGATATGGACTATCGATAATTTACACCTTAGGCTCTGCTTCTAACTTGGGCCCAAATTGTAAAATGGTCTTATCTATTGGCGATTTCGTTCCAATTCACACTCCAAGTAATATTCGGCATGCTAATTACATTGCCGGTTGCGAAATTGCATTATCTCTTATAGTTTCCGAGATATGGACTATCAATAATATACACCTTAGGCTCTGCTTCTAACTTGGGCCCAAATTGTAAAATGGTCTTATCTATTGGCGATTTCGTTCCAATTCACATTCCAAGTAATATTCGGCATGCTAATTACATTGCCGGTTGCCAAATTGCATTACCTCTTATAGTTTCCGAGATATGGACTATCGATAATTTACACCTTAGGCTCTGCTTCTAACTTGGGCCCAAATTGTAAAATGGTCTTATCTATTGGCGATTTCGTTCCAATGCACATTCCAAGTAATATTCGGCATGCTAATTACATTGCCGGTTGCCAAATTGCATTATCTCTTATAGTTTCCGAGATATGGACTATCGATAATTTACACCTTAGGCTCTGCTTCTAACTTGGGCCCAAATTGTAAAATGGTCTTATCTATTGGCGATTTCGTTCCAATTCACATTCCAAGTAATATTCGGCATGCTAATTACATTGCCGGTTGCCAAATTGCATTATCTCTTATAGTTTCCGAGATATGGACTATCGATAATTTACACCTTAGGCTCTGCTTCTAACTTGGGCCCAAATTGTAAAATGGTCTTCTCTATTGGCGATTTCGTTCCAATTCACATTCCAAGTAATATTCATCATGCTAATTACATTGCCGGTTGCCAAATTGCATTACCTCTTATAGTTTCCGAGATATGGACTATCGATAATTTACACCTTAGGCTCTGCTTCTAACTTGGGCCCAAATTGTAAAATGGTCTTATCTATTGGCGATTTCGTTCCAATTCACATTCCAAGTAATATTCGGCATGTTAATTACATTGCCGGTTGCCAAATTGCATTATCTCTTATAGTTTCCGAGATATGGACCATCAATAATTTACACCTTAGGCTCTGCTTCTAACTTGGGCCCAAATTGTAAAATGGACTTATCTATTGGCGATTTCGTTCCAATTCACATTCCAAGTAATATTAGGCATGCTAATTACATTGCCGGTTGCCAAATTGCATTATCTCTTATAGTTTCCGAAATATGGACTATCGATAATTTACACCTTAGGCTCTGCTTCTAACTTGGGCCCAAATTGTAAAATGGTCTTACCTATTGGCGATTTCGTTCCAATTCACATTCCAAGTAATATTCGGCATGCTAATTACATTGCCGGTTGCCAAATTGCATTATCTCTTATAGTTTCCGAGATATGGACTATCGATAATTTACACCTTAGGCTCTGCTTCTAACTTGGGCCCAAATTGTAAAATGGTCTTATCTATTGGCGATTTCGTTCCAATTCACATTCCAAGTAATATTCGGCATGCTAATTACATTGCCGGTTGCCAAATTGCATTATCTCTTATATTTTCCGAGATATGGACTATCGATAATTTACACCTTAGGCTCTGCTTCTAACTTGGGCCCAAATTGTAAAATGGTCTTATCTATTGGCGATTTCGTCCCAATTCACATTCCAAGTGATATTCGGCATGCTAATGACATTGCCGGTTGCGAAATTGCATTATCTCTTATAGTTTCCGAGATATGGACTATCAATAATTTACACCTTAGGCTCTGCTTCTAACTTGGGCCCAAATTGTAAAATGGTCTTATCTATTGGCGATTTCGTTCCAATTCACATTCCAAGTAATATTCGGCATGCTAATTACATTGCCGGTTGCCAAATTGCATTATCTCTTATAGTTTCCGAGATATGGACTATCGATTATTTACAACTTAGGCTCTGCTTCTAACTTGGGCCCAAATTGTAAAATGGTCTTATCTATTGGCGATTTCGTTCCAATTCACATTCCAAGTAATATTCGGCATGCTAATTACATTGCCGGTTGCCAAATTGCATTATCTCTTATAGTTTCCGAGATATGGACTATCGATAATTTACACCTTAGGCTCTGCTTCTAACTTGGGCCCAAATTGTAAAATGGTCTTATCTATTGACGATTTCGTTCCAATTCACATTCCAAGTAATATTCGGCATGCTAATTACATTGCCGGTTGCCAAATTGCATTATCTCTTATAGTTTCCGAGATATGGACTATCGATAATTTACACCTTAGGCTCTGCTTCTAACTTGGGCCCAAATTGTAAAATGGTCTTATCTATTGGCGATTTCGTTCCAATTCACATTCCAAGTAATATTCGGCATGCTAATTACATTGCCGGTTGCCAAATTGCATTATCTCTTGTAGTTTCCGAGATATGGACTATCGATAATTTACACCTTAGGCTCTGCTTCTAACTTGGGCCCAAATTGTAAAATGGTATTATCTATTGGCAATTTCGTTCCAATTCACACTCCAAGTAATATTCGGCATGCTAATTACATTGCCGGTTGCGAAATTGCATTATCTCTTATAGTTTCCGAGATATGGACTATCAATAATTTACACCTTAGGCTCTGCTTCTAACTTGGGCCCAAATTGTAAAATGGTCTTATCTATTGGCGATTTCGTTCCAATTCACATTCCAAGTAATATTCGGCATGCTAATTACATTGCCGGTTGCCAAATTGCATTATCTCTTATAGTTTCCGAGATATGGACTATCGATAATTTACACCTTAGGCTCTGCTTCTAACTTGGGCCCAAATTGTAAAATGGCCTTATCTATTGGCGATTTCGTTCTATTTCACATTCCAAGTAATATTCGGCATGCTAATTACATTGCCGGTTGCGAAATTGCATTATCTCTTATAGTTTCCGAGATATAGACTATCGATAATTTACACCTTAGGCTCTGCTTCTAACTTGGGCCCAAATTGTAAAATGGTCTTATCTATTGGCGATTTCGTCCCAATTCACATTCCAAGTGATATTCGGCATGCTAATTACATTGCCGGTTGCGAAATTGCATTATCTCTTATAGTTTCCGAGATATGGACTATCGATAATTTACACCTTAGGCTCTGCTTCTAACTTGGGCCCAAATTGTAAAATGGTCTTATCTATTGGCGATTTCGTTCCAATTCACATTCCAAGTAATATTTGGCTTGCTAATTACATTGCCGGTTGCCAAATTGCATTATCTCTTATAGTTTCCGAGATATGGACTATCGATAATTTACACCTTAGGCTCTGCTTCTAACTTGGGCCCAAATTGTAAAATGGCCTTATCTATTGGCGATTTCGTCCCAATTCACACTCCAAGTAATATTCGGCATGCTAATTACATTGCCGGTTGCCAAATTGCATTATCTCTTATAGTTTCCGAGATATGGACTATCGATAATTTACACCTTAGGCTCTGCTTCTAACTTGGGCCCAAATTGTAAAATGGTCTTATCTATTGGCGATTTCGTTCCAATTCACACTCCAAGTAATATTCGGCATGCTAATTACATTGCCGGTTGCGAAATTGCATTATCTCTTATAGTTTCCGAGATATGGACTATCGATAATTTACACCTTAGGCTCTGCTTCTAACTTGGGCCCAAATTGTAAAATGGTCTTATCTATTGGCGATTTCGGTCCAATTCACATTCCAAGTAATATTCGGCATGCTAGTTACATTGCCGGTTGCCAAATTGCATTATCTCTTATAGTTTCCGAGATATGGACTATCGATAATTTACACCTTAGGCTCTGCTTCTAACTTGGGCCCAAATTGTAAAATGGTCTTATCTATTGGCGATTTCGTTCCAATTCACATTCCAAGTAATATTCGGCATGCTAATTACATTGCCGGTTGCCAAATTGCATTATCTCTTATAGTTTCCGAGATATGGACTATCGATAATTTACACCTTAGGCTCTGCTTCTAACTTGGGCCCAAATTGTAAAATGGTCTTATCTATTGGCGATTTCGTCCCAATTCACATTCCAAGTGATATTCGGCATGCTAATTACATTGCCGGTTGCGAAATTGCATTATCTCTTATAGTTTCCGAGATATGGACTATCAATAATTTACACCTTAGGCTCTGCTTCTAACTTGGGCCCAAATTGTAAAATGGTCTTATCTATTGGCGATTTCGTTCCAATTCACATTCCAAGTAATATTCGGCATGCTAATTACATTGCCGGTTGCCAAATTGCATTATCTCTTATAGTTTCCGAGATATGGACTATCGATAATTTACACCTTAGGCTCTGCTTCTAACTTGGGCCCAAATTGTAAAATGGTCTTATCTATTGGCGATTTCGTTCCAATTCACATTCCAAGTAATATTCGGCATGCTAATTACATTGCCGGTTGCCAAATTGCATTATCTCTTATAGTTTCCGAGATATGGACTATCGATAATTTACACCTTAGGCTCTGCTTCTAACTTGGGCCCAAATTGTAAAATGGTCTTATCTATTGGCGATTTCGTCCCAATTCACATTCCAAGTGATATTCGGCATGCTAATTACATTGCCGGTTGCGAAATTGCATTATCTCTTATAGTTTCCGAGATATGGACTATCAATAATTTACACCTTAGGCTCTGCTTCTAACTTGGGCCCAAATTGTAAAATGGTCTTATCTATTGGCGATTTCGTTCCAATTCACATTCCAAGTAATATTCGGCATGCTAATTACATTGCCGGTTGCCAAATTGCATTATCTCTTATAGTTTCCGAGATATGGACTATCGATAATTTACACCTTAGGCTCTGCTTCTAACTTGGGCCCAAATTGTAAAATGGTCTTCTCTATTGGCGATTTCGTTCCAATTCACATTCCAAGTAATATTCGGCATGCTAATTACATTGCCGGTTGCCAAATTGCATTACCTCTTATAGTTTCCGAGATATGGACTATCGATAATTTACACCTTAGGCTCTGCTTCTAACTTGGGCCCAAATTGTAAAATCGTC